>NC_140589.1:1087201129-1087559278 GCF_964204655.1 Triturus cristatus | reverse complement strand
CTTACTCTGGCCTACTGGTTAAGGTCTTAACTTTTACTATGGCCTAATAGCTAAGGTCTTAACTCTTACTCTGGCCTAATAGCTAAGGTCTTAGACTCGTACTTTGGCCTAATGGTTAAGGTCTTAACTCTTACTCTGGCCTAATAGCTAAGGTCTTAACTCTTACTCTGGCCTAATAGCCAAGGTCTTAGACTCGTACTATGGCCTACAGGTTAAGTTCTTAACTCTTACTCTGGCCTACTGGTTAAGGTCTTAACTCTTACTCTGGCCTAATAGCTAAGGTCTTAGACTCGTACTCTGGCCTAATAGCTAAGGTCTTAGACTCGTACTCTGGCCTAATAGCTAAGGTCTTAACTCTTACTCTGGCCTAATAGCTAAGGTCTTAGACTCGTACTCTGGCCTAATGGTTAAGGTCTTAACTCTTACTCTGGCCTAATGGTTAAGGTCTTGACTCTTACTCTGGCCTAATAGCCAAGGTCTTAGACTCGTACTATGGCCTTCAGGTTAAGGTCTTAACTCTTACTCTGGCCTAATAGCTAAGGTCTTGACTCATACTCTGTCCTTATGGTTAAGGTCTTAACTCTTACTCTGGCCTAATAGCGAAGGTCTTAACTCTTACTCTGGCCTAATAGCTAAGGTCTTAGACTCGTACTCTGGCCTAATAGCTAAGGTCTTAGACTCGTACTCTGGCCTAATGGTTAAGGTCTTAACTCTTACACTGGCCTACTGGTTAAGGTCTTAACTCTTACTCTGGCCTAATAGCTAAGGTCTTAGTCTCGTACTCTGGCCTAATAGCTAAGGTCTTAACTCTTACTCTGGCCTAATAGCTAAGGTCTTAGACTAGTACTCTGGCCTAATAGCTAAGGTCTTAGACTCGTACTCTGGCCTAATGGTTAAGGTCTTAACTCTTACTCTGGCCTACTGGTTAAGGTCTTAACTTTTACTATGGCCTAATAGCTAAGGTCTTAACTCTTACTCTGGCCTAATAGCTAAGGTCTTAGACTCGTACTTTGGCCTAATGGTTAAGGTCTTAACTCTTACTCTGGCCTAATAGCTAAGGTCTTAACTCTTACTCTGGCCTAATAGCCGAGGTCTTAGACTCGTACTATGGCCTACAGGTTAAGTTCTTAACTCTTACTCTGGCCTACTGGTTAAGGTCTTAACTCTTACTCTGGCCTAATAGCTAAGGTCTTAGACTCGTACTCTGGCCTAATAGCTAAGGTCTTAGACTCGTACTCTGGCCTAATAGCTAAGTTCTTAACTCTTACTCTGGCCTACTGGTTAAGGTCTTAACTCTTACTCTGGCCTAATAGCTAAGGTCTTAGACTCGTACTCTGGCCTAATAGCTAAGATCTTAGACTCGTACTCTGGCCTAATAGCTAAGGTCTTAGACTCGTACTCTGGCCTAATGGTTAAGGTCTTAACTCTTGCACTGGCCTACTGGTTAAGGTCTTAACTCTTACTCTGGCCTAATAGCTAAGGTCTTAGACTCGTACTCTGGCCTAATGGTTAAGGTCTTAACTCTTACTCTGGCCTACTGGTTAAGGTCTTAACTTTTACTCTGGCCTAATAGCTAAGGTCTTAACTCTTACTCTGGCCTAATAGCTAAGGTCTTAGACTCGTACTTTGGCCTAATGGTTAAGGTCTTAACTCTTACTCTGGCCTAATAGCTAAGGTCTTAACTCTTACTCTGGCCTAATAGCTAAGGTCTTAGACTCGTACTATGGCCTACAGGTTAAGTTCTTAACTCTTACTCTGGCCTACTGGTTAAGGTCTTAACTCTTACTCTGGCCTAATAGCTAAGGTTTTAGACTCGTACTATGGCCTACTGGTTAAGGTCTTAACTCTTACTCTGGCCTAATAGCTAAGGTCTTAACTCTTACTCTGGCCTAATAGCTAAGGTCTGAGAATCGTACTCTGGCCTAATGGTTAAGGTCTTAACTCTTACTCTGGCCTAATAGCTAAGGTCTTAGACTCGTACTCTGGCCTAATGGTTAAGGTCTTAACTCTTACTCAGGCCTAATAGCTGAGGTCTTAACTCTTACTCTGGCCTAATAGCTAAGGTCTTAGACTCGTACTATGGCCTACAGGTTAAGGTCTTAACTCTTACTCTGGCCTACTGGTTAAGGTCTTAACTCTTACTCTGGCCTAATAGCTAAGGTCTTAGACTCATACTCTGGCCTAATGGTTAAGGTCTTAACTCTTACTCCGGCCTAATGGTTAAGGTCTTAGACTCTTTCTCTGGCCTAATGTTTAAGGTCTTTATTCTTACTCTGGCTTAATGGTTAAAGTCTTAACTCTTACTCTGGCCTAATAGCTAAGGTCTTAACTCTTACTCTGGCCTAATAGCTACGGTCTTAGACTCGTACTCTGATCTAATTGTTAAGGTCTTAACTCTTTCTCTGGCCTACTGGTTAAGGTCTTAACTCTCACTCTGGCCTAATAGCTAAGGTCTTAGACTCATACTCTGGCCTACTGGTTAAGGTCTTAACTCTTACTCTGGCCTACTGGTTAAGGTCTTAACTCTTACTCTGGCCTAATAGCTAAGGTATTAGATTCGTACTCTGGTCTAATGGTTAAGGTCTTAACTCTTTCTCTGGCCTACTGGTTAAGGTCTTAACTCTTACTCTGGCCTAATAGCTAAGGTGTTAGACTCGTACTCTGGCCTACTGGATAAGGTCTTAACTCTTACTCTGGCCGACTGGTTAAGGTCTTAACTCTTACTCTGGCCTAATAGCTAAGGTCTTAGACTCGTACTATGGCCTACAGGTTAAGGTCTTAATTCTTACTCTGGCCTACTGGTTAAGGTCTTAACTCTTACTCTGGCCTAATAGCTAAGGTCTTAGACTCGTACTCTGGCCTAATAGCTAAGGTCTTAGACTCGTACTCTGGCCTAATAGCTAAGGTCTTAACTCTTACTCTGGCCTAATAGCTAAGGTCTTAACTCTTACTCTGGCCTAATAGCCGAGGTCTTAGACTCGTACTATGGCCTACAGGTTAAGTTCTTAACTCTTACTCTGGCCTACTGGTTAAGGTCTTAACTCTTACTCTGGCCTAATAGCTAAGGTCTTAGACTCGTACTCTGGCCTAATAGCTAAGGTCTTAGACTCGTACTCTGGCCTAATAGCTAAGTTCTTAACTCTTACTCTGGCCTACTGGTTAAGGTCTTAACTCTTACTCTGGCCTAATAGCTAAGGTCTTAGACTCGTACTCTGGCCTAATAGCTAAGATCTTAGACTCGTACTCTGGCCTAATAGCTAAGGTCTTAGACTCGTACTCTGGCCTAATGGTTAAGGTCTTAACTCTTGCACTGGCCTACTGGTTAAGGTCTTAACTCTTACTCTGGCCTAATAGCTAAGGTCTTAGACTCGTACTCTGGCCTAATGGTTAAGGTCTTAACTCTTACTCTGGCCTACTGGTTAAGGTCTTAACTTTTACTCTGGCCTAATAGCTAAGGTCTTAACTCTTACTCTGGCCTAATAGCTAAGGTCTTAGACTCGTACTTTGGCCTAATGGTTAAGGTCTTAACTCTTACTCTGGCCTAATAGCTAAGGTCTTAACTCTTACTCTGGCCTAATAGCTAAGGTCTTAGACTCGTACTATGGCCTACAGGTTAAGTTCTTAACTCTTACTCTGGCCTACTGGTTAAGGTCTTAACTCTTACTCTGGCCTAATAGCTAAGGTCTTAGACTCGTACTATGGCCTACTGGTTAAGGTCTTAACTCTTACTCTGGCCTAATAGCTAAGGTCTTAACTCTTACTCTGGCCTAATAGCTAAGGTCTGAGAATCGTACTCTGGCCTAATGGTTAAGGTCTTAACTCTTACTCTGGCCTAATGGTTAAGGTCTTAACTCTTACTCTGGCCTAATAGCTAAGGTCTTAGACTCGTACTCTGGCCTAATGGTTAAGGTCTTAACTCTTACTCAGGCCTAATAGCTGAGGTCTTAACTCTTACTCTGGCCTAATAGCTAAGGTCTTAGACTTGTACTATGGCCTACAGGTTAAGGTCTTAACTCTTACTCTGGCCTACTGGTTAAGGTCTTAACTCTTACTCTGGCCTAATAGCTAAGGTCTTAGACTCATACTCTGGCCTAATGGTTAAGGTCTTAACTCTTACTCCGGCCTAATGGTTAAGGTCTTAGACTCTTTCTCTGGCCTAATGTTTAAGGTCTTTATTCTTACTCTGGCTTAATGGTTAAAGTCTTAACTCTTACTCTGGCCTCATAGCTAAGGTCTTAACTCTTACTCTGGCCTAATAGCTACGGTCTTAGACTCGTACTCTGATCTAATTGTTAAGGTCTTAACTCTTTCTCTGGCCTACTGGTTAAGGTCTTAACTCTCACTCTGGCCTAATAGCTAAGGTCTTAGACTCATACTCTGGCCTACTGGTTAAGGTCTTAACTCTTACTCTGGCCTACTGGTTAAGGTCTTAACTCTTACTCTGGCCTAATAGCTAAGGTATTAGATTCGTACTCTGGTCTAATGGTTAAGGTCTTAACTCTTTCTCTGGCCTACTGGTTAAGGTCTTAACTCTTACTCTGGCCTAATAGCTAAGGTGTTAGACTCGTACTCTGGCCTACTGGATAAGGTCTTAACTCTTACTCTGGCCGACTGGTTAAGGTCTTAACTCTTACTCTGGCCTAATAGCTAAGGTCTTAGACTCGTACTATGGCCTACAGGTTAAGGTCTTAACTCTTACTCTGGCCTACTGGTTAAGGTCTTAACTCTTACTCTGGCCTAATAGCTAAGGTCTTAGACTCGTACTCTGGCCTAATAGCTAAGGTCTTAGACTCGTACTCTGGCCTAATAGCTAAGGTCTTAACTCTTACTCTGGCCTAATAGCTAAGGTCTTAACTCTTACTCTGGCCTAATAGCTAAGGTCTTAGACTCGTACTCTGGCCTAATAGCTAAGGTCTTAGACTCGTACTCTGGCCTAATGGTTAAGGTCTTAACTCTTACACTGGCCTACTGGTTAAGGTCTTAACTCTTACTCTGGCCTAATAGCTAAGGTCTTAGACTCGTACTCTGGCCTAATAGCTAAGGTCTTAACTCTTACTCTGGCCTAATAGCTAAGGTCTTAACTCTTACTCTGGCCTAATAGCTAAGGTCTTAGACTCGTACTCTGGCCTAATAGCTAAGGTCTTAACTCTTACTCTGGCCTAATAGCTAAGGTCTTAGACTCGTACTCTGGCCTAATAGTTAAGGTCTTAACTCTTACTCTGGCCTATTGGTTAAGGTCTTAACTCTTACTCTGGCCTAATAACTAAGGTCTTCACTCTTACTCTGGCCTAATAGCTAAGGTCTTAACTCTTACTCTGGCCTAATAGCTAAGGTCTTAGGCTCGTACTCTGGCCTAATGGGTAAGGTCTTAAATCTTACTCTGGCCTAATAGCTTAGGTCTTAGACTTGTACTCTGGCCTACTGGTTAAGGTCTTAACTCTTACTCTGGCCTAATAGCTAAGGTCTTAGACTTGTACTCTTGCCTACTGGTTAAGGTCTTAACTCTTACTATGGCCTAATAGCTTAGGTCTAAGACTCGTACTCTGGCCTAATGGTTAAGGTCTCAACTCTTACTCCGGCTTAATAGCTAAGGTCTTAGACTCGCACTCTGGCCTAATCGTTAAGGTCTTAACTCTTACTCTGGCCTAATAGCTAAGGTCTTAGACTTGTACTCTGGCCTAATGATTAAGGTCTTAACTCTTACTCTGGCCTAATGGTTAAGGTCTTGACTCTTACTCTGGCCTAATAGCCAAGGTCTTAGACTCGTACTATGGCCTTCAGGTTAAGGTCTTAACTCTTACTCTGGCCTAATAGCTAAGGTCTTGACTCATACTCTGTCCTTATGGTTAAGGTCTTAACTCTTACTCTGGCCTAATAGCAAGGGTCTTAACTCTTACTCTGGCCTAATAGCTAAGGTCTTAGACTTGTACTCTGGCCTAATAGCTAAGGTCTTAGACTCGTACTCTGGCCTAATGGTTAAGGTCTTAACTCTTACACTGGCCTACTGGTTAAGGTCTTAACTCTTACTCTGGCCTAATAGCTAAGGTCTTAGACTCGTACTCTGGCCTAATAGCTAAGGTCTTAACTCTTACTCTGGCCTAATAGCTAAGGTCTTAGACTAGTACTCTGGCCTAATGGTTAAGGTCTCAACTCTTACTCTGGCTTAATAGCTAAGGTCTTAGACTCGCACTCTGGCCTAATCGTTAAGGTCTTAACTCTTACTCTGGCCTAATAGCTAAGGTCTTAGACTTGTACTCTGTCCTAATGGTTAAGGTCTTAACTCTTACTCTGGCCTAATAGCTAAGGTCTTAGACTCGTACTCTGGCCTAATGGTTAAGGTTTTAACTCTTACTCTGGCCTACTGGTTAAGGTCTTAACTCTTACTCTGGCCTAATAGCTAAGGTCTTAACTCTTACTCTGGCCTAATAGCTAAGGTCTTAGACTCGTACTCTGGCCTAATGGTTAAGGTCTTAACTCTTACTCTGGCCTAATGGTTAAGGTCTTGACTCTTACTCTGGCCTAATAGCCAAGGTCTTAGACTCGTACTATGGCCTTCAGGTTAAGGTCTTAACTCTTACTCTGGCCTAATAGCTAAGGTCTTGACTCATACTCTGTCCTTATGGTTAAGGTCTTAACTCTTACTCTGGCCTAATAGCAAAGGTCTTAACTCTTACTCTGGCCTAATAGCTAAGGTCTTAGACTCGTACTCTGGCCTAATAGCTAAGGTCTTAGACTCGTACTCTGGCCTAATGGTTAAGGTCTTAACTCTTACACTGGCCTACTGGTTAAGGTCTTAACTCTTACTCTGGCCTAATAGCTAAGGTCTTAGACTCGTACTCTGGCCTAATAGCTAAGGTCTTAACTCTTACTCTGGCCTAATAGCTAAGGTCTTAGACTAGTACTCTGGCCTAATAGCTAAGGTCTTAGACTCGTACTCTGGCCTAATGGTTAAGGTCTTAACTCTTACTCTGGCCTACTGGTTAAGGTCTTAACTTTTACTATGGCCTAATAGCTAAGGTCTTAACTCTTACTCTGGCCTAATAGCTAAGGTCTTAGACTCGTACTTTGGCCTAATGGTTAAGGTCTTAACTCTTACTCTGGCCTAATAGCTAAGGTCTTAACTCTTACTCTGGCCTAATAGCCAAGGTCTTAGACTCGTACTATGGCCTACAGATTAAGTTCTTAACTCTTACTCTGGCCTACTGGTTAAGGTCTTAACTCTTACTCTGGCCTAATAGCTAAGGTCTTAGACTCGTACTCTGGCCTAATAGCTAAGGTCTTAGACTCGTACTCTGGCCTAATAGCTAAGGTCTTAACTCTTACTCTGGCCTAATAGCTAAGGTCTTAGACTCGTACTCTGGCCTAATGGTTAAGGTCTTAACTCTTACTCTGGCCTAATGGTTAAGGTCTTGACTCTTACTCTGGCCTAATAGCCAAGGTCTTAGACTCGTACTATGGCCTTCAGGTTAAGGTCTTAACTCTTACTCTGGCCTAATAGCTAAGGTCTTGACTCATACTCTGTCCTTATGGTTAAGGTCTTAACTCTTACTCTGGCCTAATAGCGAAGGTCTTAACTCTTACTCTGGCCTAATAGCTAAGGTCTTAGACTCGTACTCTGGCCTAATAGCTAAGGTCTTAGACTCGTACTCTGGCCTAATGGTTAAGGTCTTAACTCTTACACTGGCCTACTGGTTAAGGTCTTAACTCTTACTCTGGCCTAATAGCTAAGGTCTTAGTCTCGTACTCTGGCCTAATAGCTAAGGTCTTAACTCTTACTCTGGCCTAATAGCTAAGGTCTTAGACTAGTACTCTGGCCTAATAGCTAAGGTCTTAGACTCGTACTCTGGCCTAATGGTTAAGGTCTTAACTCTTACTCTGGCCTACTGGTTAAGGTCTTAACTTTTACTATGGCCTAATAGCTAAGGTCTTAACTCTTACTCTGGCCTAATAGCTAAGGTCTTAGACTCGTACTTTGGCCTAATGGTTAAGGTCTTAACTCTTACTCTGGCCTAATAGCTAAGGTCTTAACTCTTACTCTGGCCTAATAGCCGAGGTCTTAGACTCGTACTATGGCCTACAGGTTAAGTTCTTAACTCTTACTCTGGCCTACTGGTTAAGGTCTTAACTCTTACTCTGGCCTAATAGCTAAGGTCTTAGACTCGTACTCTGGCCTAATAGCTAAGGTCTTAGACTCGTACTCTGGCCTAATAGCTAAGTTCTTAACTCTTACTCTGGCCTACTGGTTAAGGTCTTAACTCTTACACTGGCCTACTGGTTAAGGTCTTAACTCTTACTCTGGCCTAATAGCTAAGGTCTTAGACTCGTACTCTGGCCTAATAGCTAAGGTCTTAACTCTTACTCTGGCCTAATAGCTAAGGTCTTAGACTAGTACTCTGGCCTAATGGTTAAGGTCTCAACTCTTACTCTGGCTTAATAGCTAAGGTCTTAGACTCGCACTCTGGCCTAATCGTTAAGGTCTTAACTCTTACTCTGGCCTAATAGCTAAGGTCTTAGACTTGTACTCTGTCCTAATGGTTAAGGTCTTAACTCTTACTCTGGCCTAATAGCTAAGGTCTTAGACTCGTACTCTGGCCTAATGGTTAAGGTTTTAACTCTTACTCTGGCCTACTGGTTAAGGTCTTAACTCTTACTCTGGCCTAATAGCTAAGGTCTTAACTCTTACTCTGGCCTAATAGCTAAGGTCTTAGACTCGTACTCTGGCCTAATGGTTAAGGTCTTAACTCTTACTCTGGCCTAATGGTTAAGGTCTTGACTCTTACTCTGGCCTAATAGCCAAGGTCTTAGACTCGTACTATGGCCTTCAGGTTAAGGTCTTAACTCTTACTCTGGCCTAATAGCTAAGGTCTTGACTCATACTCTGTCCTTATGGTTAAGGTCTTAACTCTTACTCTGGCCTAATAGCAAAGGTCTTAACTCTTACTCTGGCCTAATAGCTAAGGTCTTAGACTCGTACTCTGGCCTAATAGCTAAGGTCTTAGACTCGTACTCTGGCCTAATGGTTAAGGTCTTAACTCTTACACTGGCCTACTGGTTAAGGTCTTAACTCTTACTCTGGCCTAATAGCTAAGGTCTTAGACTCGTACTCTGGCCTAATAGCTAAGGTCTTAACTCTTACTCTGGCCTAATAGCTAAGGTCTTAGACTAGTACTCTGGCCTAATAGCTAAGGTCTTAGACTCGTACTCTGGCCTAATGGTTAAGGTCTTAACTCTTACTCTGGCCTACTGGTTAAGGTCTTAACTTTTACTATGGCCTAATAGCTAAGGTCTTAACTCTTACTCTGGCCTAATAGCTAAGGTCTTAGACTCGTACTTTGGCCTAATGGTTAAGGTCTTAACTCTTACTCTGGCCTAATAGCTAAGGTCTTAACTCTTACTCTGGCCTAATAGCCAAGGTCTTAGACTCGTACTATGGCCTACAGGTTAAGTTCTTAACTCTTACTCTGGCCTACTGGTTAAGGTCTTAACTCTTACTCTGGCCTAATAGCTAAGGTCTTAGACTCGTACTCTGGCCTAATAGCTAAGGTCTTAGACTCGTACTCTGGCCTAATAGCTAAGGTCTTAACTCTTACTCTGGCCTAATAGCTAAGGTCTTAGACTCGTACTCTGGCCTAATGGTTAAGGTCTTAACTCTTACTCTGGCCTAATGGTTAAGGTCTTGACTCTTACTCTGGCCTAATAGCCAAGGTCTTAGACTCGTACTATGGCCTTCAGGTTAAGGTCTTAACTCTTACTCTGGCCTAATAGCTAAGGTCTTGACTCATACTCTGTCCTTATGGTTAAGGTCTTAACTCTTACTCTGGCCTAATAGCGAAGGTCTTAACTCTTACTCTGGCCTAATAGCTAAGGTCTTAGACTCGTACTCTGGCCTAATAGCTAAGGTCTTAGACTCGTACTCTGGCCTAATGGTTAAGGTCTTAACTCTTACACTGGCCTACTGGTTAAGGTCTTAACTCTTACTCTGGCCTAATAGCTAAGGTCTTAGTCTCGTACTCTGGCCTAATAGCTAAGGTCTTAACTCTTACTCTGGCCTAATAGCTAAGGTCTTAGACTAGTACTCTGGCCTAATAGCTAAGGTCTTAGACTCGTACTCTGGCCTAATGGTTAAGGTCTTAACTCTTACTCTGGCCTACTGGTTAAGGTCTTAACTTTTACTATGGCCTAATAGCTAAGGTCTTAACTCTTACTCTGGCCTAATAGCTAAGGTCTTAGACTCGTACTTTGGCCTAATGGTTAAGGTCTTAACTCTTACTCTGGCCTAATAGCTAAGGTCTTAACTCTTACTCTGGCCTAATAGCCGAGGTCTTAGACTCGTACTATGGCCTACAGGTTAAGTTCTTAACTCTTACTCTGGCCTACTGGTTAAGGTCTTAACTCTTACTCTGGCCTAATAGCTAAGGTCTTAGACTCGTACTCTGGCCTAATAGCTAAGGTCTTAGACTCGTACTCTGGCCTAATAGCTAAGTTCTTAACTCTTACTCTGGCCTACTGGTTAAGGTCTTAACTCTTACTCTGGCCTAATAGCTAAGGTCTTAGACTCGTACTCTGGCCTAATAGCTAAGATCTTAGACTCGTACTCTGGCCTAATAGCTAAGGTCTTAGACTCGTACTCTGGCCTAATGGTTAAGGTCTTAACTCTTACTCTGGCCTAATAGCTAAGGTATTAGATTCGTACTCTGGTCTAATGGTTAAGGTCTTAACTCTTTCTCTGGCCTACTGGTTAAGGTCTTAACTCTTACTCTGGCCTAATAGCTAAGGTGTTAGACTCGTACTCTGGCCTACTGGATAAGGTCTTAACTCTTACTCTGGCCGACTGGTTAAGGTCTTAACTCTTACTCTGGCCTAATAGCTAAGGTCTTGTACTCGTACTATGGCCTACAGGTTAAGGTCTTAACTCTTACTCTGGCCTACTGGTTAAGGTCTTAACTCTTACTCTGGCCTAATAGCTAAGGTCTTAGACTCGTACTCTGGCCTAATAGCTAAGGTCTTAGACTCGTACTCTGGCCTAATAGCTAAGGTCTTAACTCTTACTCTGGCCTAATAGCTAAGGTCTTAACTCTTACTCTGGCCTAATAGCCGAGGTCTTAGACTCGTACTATGGCCTACAGGTTAAGTTCTTAACTCTTACTCTGGCCTACTGGTTAAGGTCTTAACTCTTACTCTGGCCTAATAGCTAAGGTCTTAGACTCGTACTCTGGCCTAATAGCTAAGGTCTTAGACTCGTACTCTGGCCTAATAGCTAAGTTCTTAACTCTTACTCTGGCCTACTGGTTAAGGTCTTAACTCTTACTCTGGCCTAATAGCTAAGGTCTTAGACTCGTACTCTGGCCTAATAGCTAAGATCTTAGACTCGTACTCTGGCCTAATAGCTAAGGTCTTAGACTCGTACTCTGGCCTAATGGTTAAGGTCTTAACTCTTGCACTGGCCTACTGGTTAAGGTCTTAACTCTTACTCTGGCCTAATAGCTAAGGTCATAGACTCGTACTCTGGCCTAATGGTTAAGGTCTTAACTCTTACTCTGGCCTACTGGTTAAGGTCTTAACTTTTACTCTGGCCTAATAGCTAAGGTCTTAACTCTTACTCTGGCCTAATAGCTAAGGTCTTAGACTCGTACTTTGGCCTAATGGTTAAGGTCTTAACTCTTACTCTGGCCTAATAGCTAAGGTCTTAACTCTTACTCTGGCCTAATAGCTAAGGTCTTAGACTCGTACTATGGCCTACAGGTTAAGTTCTTAACTCTTACTCTGGCCTACTGGTTAAGGTCTTAACTCTTACTCTGGCCTAATAGCTAAGGTCTTAGACTCGTACTATGGCCTACTGGTTAAGGTCTTAACTCTTACTCTGGCCTAATAGCTAAGGTCTTAACTCTTACTCTGGCCTAATAGCTAAGGTCTGAGAATCGTACTCTGGCCTAATGGTTAAGGTCTTAACTCTTACTCTGGCCTAATGGTTAAGGTCTTAACTCTTACTCTGGCCTAATAGCTAAGGTCTTAGACTCGTACTCTGGCCTAATGGTTAAGGTCTTAACTCTTACTCAGGCCTAATAGCTGAGGTCTTAACTCTTACTCTGGCCTAATAGCTAAGGTCTTAGACTTGTACTATGGCCTACAGGTTAAGGTCTTAACTCTTACTCTGGCCTACTGGTTAAGGTCTTAACTCTTACTCTGGCCTAATAGCTAAGGTCTTAGACTCATACTCTGGCCTAATGGTTAAGGTCTTAACTCTTACTCCGGCCTAATGGTTAAGGTCTTAGACTCTTTCTCTGGCCTAATGTTTAAGGTCTTTATTCTTACTCTGGCTTAATGGTTAAAGTCTTAACTCTTACTCTGGCCTCATAGCTAAGGTCTTAACTCTTACTCTGGCCTAATAGCTACGGTCTTAGACTCGTACTCTGATCTAATTGTTAAGGTCTTAACTCTTTCTCTGGCCTACTGGTTAAGGTCTTAACTCTCACTCTGGCCTAATAGCTAAGGTCTTAGACTCATACTCTGGCCTACTGGTTAAGGTCTTAACTCTTACTCTGGCCTACTGGTTAAGGTCTTAACTCTTACTCTGGCCTAATAGCTAAGGTATTAGATTCGTACTCTGGTCTAATGGTTAAGGTCTTAACTCTTTCTCTGGCCTACTGGTTAAGGTCTTAACTCTTACTCTGGCCTAATAGCTAAGGTGTTAGACTCGTACTCTGGCCTACTGGATAAGGTCTTAACTCTTACTCTGGCCGACTGGTTAAGGTCTTAACTCTTACTCTGGCCTAATAGCTAAGGTCTTAGACTCGTACTATGGCCTACAGGTTAAGGTCTTAACTCTTACTCTGGCCTACTGGTTAAGGTCTTAACTCTTACTCTGGCCTAATAGCTAAGGTCTTAGACTCGTACTCTGGCCTAATAGCTAAGGTCTTAGACTCGTACTCTGGCCTAATAGCTAAGGTCTTAACTCTTACTCTGGCCTAATAGCTAAGGTCTTAACTCTTACTCTGGCCTAATAGCTAAGGTCTAAGACTCGTACTCTGGCCTAATAGCTAAGGTCTTAGACTCGTACTCTGGCCTAATGGTTAAGGTCTTAACTCTTACACTGGCCTACTGGTTAAGGTCTTAACTCTTACTCTGGCCTAATAGCTAAGGTCTTAGACTCGTACTCTGGCCTAATAGCTAAGGTCTTAACTCTTACTCTGGCCTAATAGCTAAGGTCTTAACTCTTACTCTGGCCTAATAGCTAAGGTCTTAGACTCGTACTCTGGCCTAATAGCTAAGGTCTTAACTCTTACTCTGGCCTAATAGCTAAGGTCTTAGACTCGTACTCTGGCCTAATAGTTAAGGTCTTAACTCTTACTCTGGCCTATTGGTTAAGGTCTTAACTCTTACTCTGGCCTAATAACTAAGGTCTTCACTCTTACTCTGGCCTAATAGCTAAGGTCTTAACTCTTACTCTGGCCTAATAGCTAAGGTCTTAGGCTCGTACTCTGGCCTAATGGGTAAGGTCTTAAATCTTACTCTGGCCTAATAGCTTAGGTCTTAGACTTGTACTCTGGCCTACTGGTTAAGGTCTTAACTCTTACTCTGGCCTAATAGCTAAGGTCTTAGACTTGTACTCTTGCCTACTGGTTAAGGTCTTAACTCTTACTATGGCCTAATAGCTTAGGTCTAAGACTCGTACTCTGGCCTAATGGTTAAGGTCTCAACTCTTACTCCGGCTTAATAGCTAAGGTCTTAGACTCGCACTCTGGCCTAATCGTTAAGGTCTTAACTCTTACTCTGGCCTAATAGCTAAGGTCTTAGACTCGTACTCTGGCCTAATGATTAAGGTCTTAACTCTTACTCTGGCCTAATTGTTAAGGTCTAGACTCTTACTCTGGCCTAATAGCCAAGGTCTTAGACTCGTACTATGGCCTTCAGGTTAAGGTCTTAACTCTTACTCTGGCCTAATAGCTAAGGTCTTGACTCATACTCTGTCCTTATGGTTAAGGTCTTAACTCTTACTCTGGCCTAATAGCAAGGGTCTTAACTCTTACTCTGGCCTAATAGCTAAGGTCTTAGACTTGTACTCTGGCCTAATAGCTAAGGTCTTAGACTCGTACTCTGGCCTAATGGTTAAGGTCTTAACTCTTACACTGGCCTACTGGTTAAGGTCTTAACTCTTACTCTGGCCTAATAGCTAAGGTCTTAGACTCGTACTCTGGCCTAATAGCTAAGGTCTTAACTCTTACTCTGGCCTAATAGCTAAGGTCTTAGACTAGTACTCTGGCCTAATAGCTAAGGTCTTAGACTCGTACTCTGGCCTAATGGTTAAGGTCTTAACTCTTACTCTGGCCTACTGGTTAAGGTCTCAACTTTTACTATGGCCTAATAGCTAAGGTCTTAACTCTTACTCTGGCCTAATAGCTAAGGTCTTAGACTCGTACTTTGGCCTAATGGTTAAGGTCTTAACTCTTACTCTGGCCTAATAGCTAAGGTCTTAACTCTTACTCTGGCCTAATAGCCAAGGTCTTAGACTCATACTATGGCCTACAGGTTAAGTTCTTAACTCTTACTCTGGCCTAATAGCTAAGGTCTTAGACTCGTACTCTGGCCTAATAGCTAAGGTCTTAGACTCGTACTCTGGCCTAATAGCTAAGGTCTTAACTCTTACTCTGGCCTAATAGCTAAGGTCTTAGACTCGTACTCTGGCCTAATGGTTAAGGTCTTAACTCTTACTCTGGCTTAATGGTTAAGGTCTTGACTCTTACTCCGGCCTAATAGCCAAGGTCTTAGACTCGTACTATGGCCTTCAGGTTAAGGTCTTAACTCTTACTCTGGCCTAATAGCTAAGGTCTTGACTCATACTCTGTCCTTATGGTTAAGGTCTTAACTCTTACTCTGGCCTAATAGCGAAGGTCTTAACTCTTACTCTGGCCTAATAGCTAAGGTCTTAGACTCGTACTCTGGCCTAATAGCTAAGGTCTTAGACTCGTACTCTGGCCTAATGGTTAAGGTCTTAACTCTTACACTGGCCTACTGGTTAAGGTCTTAACTCTTACTCTGGCCTAATAGCTAAGGTCTTAGACTCGTACTCTGGCCTAATAGCTAAGGTCTTAACTCTTACTCTGGCCTAATAGCTAAGGTCTTAGACTAGTACTCTGGCCTAATAGCTAAGGTCTTAGACTCGTACTCTGGCCTAATGGTTAAGGTCTTAACTCTTACTCTGGCCTACTGGTTAAGGTCTTAACTTTCACTATGGCCTAATAGCTAAGGTCTTAACTCTTACTCTGGCCTAATAGCTAAGGTCTTAGACTCGTACTTTGGCCTAATGGTTAAGGTCTTAACTCTTACTCTGGCCTAATAGCTAAGGTCTTAACTCTTACTCTGGCCTAATAGCCGAGGTCTTAGACTCGTACTATGGCCTACAGGTTAAGTTCTTAACTCTTACTCTGGCCTACTGGTTAAGGTCTTAACTCTTACTCTGGCCTAATAGCTAAGGTCTTAGACTCGTACTCTGGCCTAATAGCTAAGGTCTTAGACTCGTACTCTGGCCTAATAGCTAAGTTCTTAACTCTTACTCTGGCCTACTGGTTAAGGTCTTAAGTCTTACTCTGGCCTAATAGCTAAGGTCTTAGACTCGTACTCTGGCCTAATAGCTAAGATCTTAGACTCGTACTCTGGCCTAATAGCTAAGGTCTTAGACTCGTACTCTGGCCTAATGGTTAAGGTCTTAACTCTTACACTGGCCTACTGGTTAAGGTCTTAACTCTTACTCTGGCCTAATAGCTAAGGTCTTAGACTCGTACTCTGGCCTAATGGTTAAGGTCTTAACTCTTACTCTGGCCTACTGGTTAAGGTCTTAACTTTTACTCTGGCCTAATAGCTAAGGTCTTAACTCTTACTCTGGCCTAATAGCTAAGGTCTTAGACTCGTACTTTGGCCTAATGGTTAAGGTCTTAACTCTTACTCTGGCCTAATAGCTAAGGTCTTAACTCTTACTCTGGCCTAATAGCTAAGGTCTTAGACTCGTACTATGGCCTACAGGTTAAGTTCTTAACTCTTACTCTGGCCTACTGGTTAAGGTCTTAACTCTTACTCTGGCCTAATAGCTAAGGTCTTAGACTCGTACTATGGCCTACTGGTTAAGGTCTTAACTCTTACTCTGGCCTAATAGCTAAGGTCTTAACTCTTACTCTGGCCTAATAGCTAAGGTCTGAGAATCGTACTCTGGCCTAATGGTTAAGGTCTTAACTCTTACTCTGGCCTAATGGTTAAGGTCTTAACTCTTACTCTGGCCTAATAGCTAAGGTCTTAGACTCGTACTCTGGCCTAATGGTTAAGGTCTTAACTCTTACTCAGGCCTAATAGCTGAGGTCTTAACTCTTACTCTGGCCTAATAGCTTAGGTCTTAGACTCGTACTATGGCCTACAGGTTAAGGTCTTAACTCTTACTCTGGCCTACTGGTTAAGGTCTTAACTCTTACTCTGGCCTAATAGCTAAGGTCTTAGACTCATACTCTGGCCTAATGGTTAAGGTCTTAACTCTTACTCTGGCCTAATAGCTAAGGTGTTAGACTCGTACTCTGGCCTAATGGTTAAGGTCTTAACTCTTACTCTGGCCTAATAGCTAAGGTCTTAGACTCGTACTCTGGCCTGATGGTTAAGGTCTTAACTCTTAGTCTGGCCTAATAGCTAAGGTCTTAGACTCTTACTCTGACATAATGGTTAAGGTCTTAGACTCTTACTCTGGCCTAATGGTTAAGGTCTTAACTCTTACTCTGGCCTAATGGTTAAGGTCTTAGACTCCTAATCTGGCCTAATGGTAAAGGTCTTAACTCTTACTCTGGCCAGACTCTTACTCTGGCCTAATGGTTAAGGTCTTAACTCTTACTCTGGCCTAATGGTTGAGGTCTTAGACTCTTACTCTGGCCTAATGGTTAAGGTCTTAGCTCTTACTCCGGCCTAATGGTTAAGGTCTTAGACTCTTTCTCTGGCCTAATGTTTAAGGTCTTTATTCTTACTCTGGCTTAATGGTTAAAGTCTTAACTCTTACTCTGGCCTAATAGCTAAGGTCTTAACTCTTACTCTGGCCTAATAGCTAAGGTCTTACACTCGTACTCTGGCCTAATGGTTAAGGTCTTAGCTCTTACTCTGGCCTAATAGCTAAGCTCTTAGACTCATACTCTGGCCTAATAGCTATGGTCTTAACTCTTAGTCTGGCCTAATAGCTAAGGTCTTAGACTCGTACTCTGGTCTAATGGTTAGGATCTTAACTCTTACTCTGGCCTAATAGCTAAGGTCTTAGACTCGTACTCTGGCCTACTGGTTAAGGTCTTAACTCTTACTCTGGCCTAATAGCTAAGGTCTTAGACTCGTACTCTGGCCTAATGGTTAAGGTCTTAACTCTTACTCTGGCCTAATAGCTAAGGTCTTAGACTCGTACTCTGGCCTAATAGCTAAGGTCTTAGACTCGTACTCTGGCCTAATGGTTAAGGTCTTAACTCTTAAACTGGCCTACTGGTTAAGGTCTTAACTCTTACTCTGGCCTAATAGCTAAGGTCTTAGACTCGTACTCTGGCCTAATGGTTAAGGTCTTAACTCTTACTCTGGCCTACTGGTTAAGGTCTTAACTTTTACTCTGGCCTAATAGCTAAGGTCTTAACTCTTACTCTGGCCTAATAGCTAAGGTCTTAGACTCGTACTCTGGCCTAATGGTTAAGGTCTTAACTCTTACTCTGGCCTAATAGCTAAGGTCTTAACTCTTACTCTGGCCTAATAGCTAAGGTCTTAGACTCGTACTATGGCCTACAGGTTAAGTTCTTAACTCTTACTCTGGCCTACTGGTTAAGGTCTTAACTCTTACTCTGGCCTAATAGCTAAGGTCTTAGAATCGTACTCCGGCCTAATCGTTAAGGTCTTAAATCTTACTCTGGCCTAATAGCTAAGGTCTTAACTCTTACTCTGGCCTAATAGCTAAGGTCTTAGTCTCGTACTCTGGCCTAATGATTAAGGTCTTAACTCTTACTCTGGCCTACTGGTTAAGGTCTTAACTCTTACTCTGGCCTAATAGCTACGGTCTTAGACTCGTACTCTGATCTAATGGTTAAGGTCTTAACTCTTTCTCTGGCCTACTGGTTAAGGTCTTAACTCTTACTCTGGCCTAATAGCTAAGGTCTTAGACTCATACTCTGGCCTACTGGTTAAGGTCTTAACTTGTAACGCCCTGAACGTCTCAGGATCGTTTAACAGACACTATAATGAGAACGCAACCACTTGTGAAGGTTTAGTTATTTTAATGAAGGCAAAAATAATACAAGGAATAAACAAAGGTTATAGTCACTGGAATCCTCCAGGCTAAGTATGTTACCAGCCCACAGCACGGATGGTCCTAACCGTCCTCTGCATGTACGCCGATCCCGGCGTATGCCAACAGAGGGCAGAAATGAAATGGCCGACAATGCCAATCGGTAGGCTGTGAGGGGCACGAAGAGTGTTGGGGAGAATCGAGGAGTCAGGGAAACACCCAGCCGGGGTCTCTACCTGAAGGGAGCAGCCTCTCAACCTCTTCCTCAGACTGCACTGGGACGCGGAGTCACCTCCTGGTGATGTGTCACCGATACCCCAATCACAAGCAAAGAAGACTGAACCGAGAGCAGCCGCTCGATCGATCCCGTGGACTTCCGAGTCTGTAACGCGGCAAACACCTCCTGGTGTGCGTTACAGCTGGCAGTCCCTGTATCTCTGGTCGGGCTGGGAGTTACGACTCCAACCAGCAAAAGCGCCACTGCGCTTTGACTCAGCCGAGTCAAAAAGCGAAGCTCAATGGTTATCCGGTAGAGCTTCCGGGTCCTTCACAGGTGACGATGGGGCAAGACACGGCCCAGGGAGTAACGACTCGACCTACCTCCGTTCTTGCCTTACTGGAGCACCACTCCGGAACACTGCTCTTCACTAAGCAGGTACGTCGGTGTAAACACAATATCCGACAGCGTTGTACCTCCCGGTTCCTCCCTTTATAGGGCGTGTTTTCCTTGAGTTATGTAACAGCTCTCCTGTTTACATAAGGGCGTGTTCTCCTTGAGTTATGTAACAGCTCTCCTGTTTACATAAGGGCGTGTTTTCCTTGAGTTATGTAACAGCTCTCCTGTTTACATAAGGGCGAGTTTTCCTTGAGTTATGTAACAGCTCTCCTGTTTACATAACCTCTCAACCGCTAAGCATCCTGGGAGATGTAGTCCGTTTTCGCTGGTTACCGTTTTCCTCCCCTCGCATGACAGGAATTCTTGACATAACTCTTACTCTGGCCTACTGGTTAAGGTCTTAACTCTTACTCTGGCCTAATAGCTAAGGTCTTAGATTCGTACTCTGGTCTAATGGTTAAGGTCTTAACTCTTTCTGTGGCCTACTGGTTAAGGTCTTAACTCTTACTCTGGCCTAATAGCTAAGGTGTTAGACTCGTACTCTGGCCTACTGGTTAAGGTCTTAACTCTTACTCTGGCCGACTGGTTAAGGTCTTAACTCTTACTCTGGCCTAATAGCTAAGGTCTTAGACTCGTACTATGGCCTACAGGTTAAGGTCTTAACTCTTACTCTGGCCTACTGGTTAAGGTCTTAACTCTTACTCTGGCCTAAAAGCTAAGGTCTTAGACTCGTACTCTGGCCTAATAGCTAAGGTCTTAGACTCGTACTCTGGCCTAATAGCTAAGGTCTTAACTCTTACTCTGGCCTAATAGCTAAGGTCTTAACTCTTACTCTGGCCTAATAGCTAAGGTCTTAGACTCGTACTCTGGCCTAATAGCTAAGGTCTTAGACTCGTACTCTGGCCTAATGGTTAAGGTCTTAACTCTTACACTGGCCTACTGGTTAAGGTCTTAACTCTTACTCTGGCCTAATAGCTAAGGACTTAGACTCGTACTCTGGCCTAATAGCTAAGGTCTTAACTCTTACTCTGGCCTAATAGCTAAGGTCTTAACTCTTACTCTGGCCTAATAGCTAAGGTCTTAGACTCGTACTCTGGCCTAATAGCTAAGGTCTTAACTCTTACTCTGGCCTAATAGCTAAGGTCTTAGACTCGTACTCTGGCCTAATGGTTAAGGTCTTAACTCTTACTCTGGCCTAACGGTTAAGGTCTTAACTCTTACTCTGGCCTAATAGCTAAGGTCTAAGACTCGTACTCTGGCCTATTAGTTAAGGTCTTAACTCTTACTCTGGCCTATTGGTTAAGGTCTTAACTCTTACTCTGGCCTAATAACTAAGGTCTTAACTCTTACTCTGGCCTAATAGCTAAGGTCTTAACTCTTACTCTGGCCTAATAGCTAAGGTCTTAGGCTCGTACTCTGGCCTAATGGGTAAGGTCTTAAATCTTACTCTGGCCTAATAGCTTAGGTCTTAGACTTGTACTCTGGCCTACTGGTTAAGGTCTTAACTCTTACTCTGGCCTAATGGCTAAGGTCTTAGACTTGTACTCTTGCCTACTGGTTAAGGTCTTAACTCTTACTATGGCCTAATAGCTTAGGTCTAAGACTCGTACTCTGGCCTAATGGTTAAGGTCTTAACTCTTACTCTGGCTTAATAGCTAAGGTCTTAGACTCGCACTCTGGCCTAATTGTTAAGGTCTTAACTCTTACTCTGGCCTAATAGCTAAGGTCTTAGACTTGTACTCTGTCCTAATGGTTAAGGTCTTAACTCTTACTCTGGCCTAATAGCTAAGGTCTTAGACTCGTACTCTGGCCTAATGGTTAAGGTTTTAACTCTTACTCTGGCCTACTGGTTAAGGTCTTAACTCTTACTCTGGCCTAATAGCTAAGGTCTTAACTCTTACTCTGGCCTAATAGCTAAGGTCTTAGACTCGTACTCTGGCCTAATGGTTAAGGTCTTAACTCTTACTCTGGCCTAATGGTTAAGGTCTTGACTCTTACTCTGGCCTAATAGCCAAGGTCTTAGACTCGTACTATGGCCTTCAGGTTAAGGTCTTAACACTTACTCTGGCCTAATAGCTAAGGTCTTAGACTCATACTCTGTCCTTATGGTTAAGGTCTTAACTCTTACTCTGGCCTAATAGCGAAGGTCTTAACTCTTACTCAGGCCTAATAGCTAAGGTCTTAGACTCGTACTCTGGCCTAATAGCTAAGGTCTTAGACTCGTACTCTGGCCTAATGGTTAAGGTCTTAACTCTTACACTGGCCTACTGGTTAAGGTCTTAACTCTTACTCTGGCCTAATAGCTAAGGTCTTAGACTCATACTCTGGCCTAATAGCTAAGGTCTTAACTCTTACTCTGGCCTAATAGCTAAGGTCTTAACTCTTACTCTGGCCTAATAGCTAAGGTCTTAGACTAGTACTCTGGCCTAATAGCTAAGGTCTTAGACTCTTACTCTGGCCTAATGGTTAAGGTCTTAACTCTTACACTGGCCTACTGGTTAAGGTCTTAACTCTTACTCTGGCCTAATAGCTAAGGTCTTAGACTCGTACTCTGGCCTAATGGTTAAGGTCTTAACTCTTACACTGGCCTACTGGTTAAGGTCTTAACTCTTACTCTGGCCTAATAGCTAAGGTCTTAGACTCGTACTCTGGCCTAATGGTTAAGGTCTTAACTCTTACTCTGGCCTACTGGTTAAGGTCTTAACTTTTACTCTGGCCTAATAGCTAAGGTCTTAGCTCTTACTCTGGCCTAATAGCTAAGGTCTTAGCTCTTACTCTGGCCTAATAGCTAAGGTCTTAGACTGGTACTCTGGCCAAATGGTTAAGGTCTTAACTCTTACTCTGGCCTACTGGTTAAGGTCTTAACTCTTACTCTGGCCTAATAGCTAAGGTCTTAGACTCGTACTCTGGCCTAATGGTGAAGGTCTTAACTCTTACTCTGGCCTACTGGTTAAGGTCTTAACTCTTACTCTGGCCTAATAGCTAAGGTCTTAACTCTTACTCTGGCCTAATAGCTAAGGTCTTAGACTCATACTATTGCCTAATGGTTAAGGTCTTAACTCTTACTCTGGCCTAATGGTTAAGGTCTTAACTCTTACTCTGGCCTAATAGCTAAGGTCTTAGACTCGTATTCTGGGCTAATGGTTAAGGTCTTAACTCTTACTCTGGCCTAATAGCTATGGTGTAAGACTCGTACTATGGCCTGATAGCTAAGGTCTTAGACTCGTACTCAGGCCTAATAGCTAAGGTCTTAACTCTTACTCTGGCCTAATAGCTAAGGTCTTAACTCTTACTCTGGCCTAATAGCTAAGGTCTTAGTCTCGTACTCTAGCCTAATAGCTAAGGTCTTAGACTCGTACTCTGGCCTAATAGCTAAGGTCTTAGACTCGTACTCTGGCCTAATAGCTAAGGTCTTAACTCTTACTCTGGCCTAATAGCTAAGGTCTTAACTCTTACTCTGGCCTAATAGCTAAGATCTTAGACTCGTACTCTGGCCTAATAGCTAAGGTCTTAGACTCGTACTCTGGCCTAATTGTTAAGGTCTTAACTCTTACACTGGCCTACTGGTTAAGGTCTTAACTCTTACTCTGGCCTAATAGCTAAGGTCTTAGACTCGTACTCTGGCCTAATGGTTAAGGTCTTAACTCTTACTCTGGCCTACTGGTTAAGGTCTTAACTTTTACTCTGGCCTAATAGCTAAGGTCTTAACTCTTACTCTGGCCTAATAGCTAAGGTCTTAGACTCGTACTTTGGCCTAATGGTTAAGGTCTTAACTCTTACTCTGGCCTAATAGCTAAGGTCTTAACTCTTACTCTGGCCTAATAGCTAAGGTCTTAACTCTTACTCTGGCCTAATAGCTAAGGTCTTAGACTCGTACTATGGCCTACAGGTTAAGTTCTTAACTCTTACTCTGGCCTACCGGTTAAGGTCTTAACTCTTACTCTGGCCTAATAGCTAAGGTCTTAGACTCGTACTGTGGCCTACTGGTTAAGGTCTTAACTCTTACTCTGGCCTAATAGCTAAGGTCTTAGACTCGTACTCTGGCCTAATGGTTAAGGTCTTAACTCTTACTCTGGCCTAATGGTTAAGGTCTTAACTCTTACTCTGGCCTAATAGCTAAGGTCTTAGACTCGTACTCTGGCCTAATGGTTAAGGTCTTAACTCTTACTCAGGCCTAATAGCTAAGGTCTTAACTCTTACTCTGGCCTAACAGCTAAGGTCTTAGACTCGTACTATGGCCTACAGGTTAAGGTCTTAACTCTTACTCTGGCCTACTGGTTAAGGTCTTAACTCTTACTCTGGCCTAATAGCTAAGGTCTTAGACTCATACTCTGGCCTAATGGTTAAGGTCTTAACTCTTACTCTGGCCTAATAGCTAAGGTGTTAGACTCGTACTCTGGCCTAATGGTTAAGGTCTTAACTCTTACTCTGGCCTAATAGCTAAGGTCTTAGACTCTTACTCTGACATAATGGTTAAGGTCTTAGACTCTTACTCTGGCCTAATGGTTAAGGTCTTAACTCTTACTCTGGCCTAATGGTTAAGGTCTTAGACTCTTAATCTGGCCTAATGGTAAAGGTCTTAACTCTTACTCTGGCCAGACTCTTACTCTGGCCTAATGGTTAAGGTCTTAACTCTTACTCTGGCCTAATGGTTAAGGTCTTAGACTCTTACTCTGGCCTAATGGTTAAGGTCTTAGCTCTTACTCCGGCCTAATGGTTAAGGTCTTAGACTCTTTCTCTGGCCTAATGTTTAAGGTCTTTATTCTTACTCTGGCTTAATGGTTAAAGTCTTAACTCTTACTCTGGCCTAATAGCTAAGGTCTTAACTCTTACTCTGGCCTAATAGCTAAGGTCTTACACTCGTACTCTGGCCTAATGGTTAAGGTCTTAGCTCTTACTTTGGCCTAATAGCTAAGCTCTTAGACTTATACGCTGGCCTAATAGCTATGGTCTTAACTCTTAGTCTGGCCTAATAGCTAAGGTCTTAGACTCGTACTCTGGTCTAATGGTTAGGATCTTAACTCTTACTCTGGCCTAATAGCTAAGGTCTTAGACTCGTACTCTGGCCTACTGGTTAAGGTCTTAACTCTTACTCTGGCCTACTGGTTTAGGTCTTAACTCTTACTCTGGCCTAATAGCTAAGGTCTTAGACTCGTACTCTGGCCTAATGGTTAAGGTCTTAACTCTTTCTCTGGCCTAATAGCTAAGGTCTTAGACTCGTACTCTGGCCTAATAGCTAAGGTCTTAACTCTTACTCTGGCCTAATAGCTAAGGTCTTAACTCTTACTCTGGCCTAATAGCTAAGGTCTTAGACTCGTACTCTGGCCTAATAGCTAAGGTCTTAGACTCGTACTCTGGCCTAATGGTTAAGGTCTTAACTCTTACACTGGCCTACTGGTTAAGGTCTTAACTCTTACTCTGGCCTAATAGCTAAGGTCTTAGACTCGTACTCTGGCCTAATGGTTAAGGTCTTAACTCTTACTCTGGCCTACTGGTTAAGGTCTTAACTTTTACTCTGGCCTAATAGCTAAGGTCTTAACTCTTACTCTGGCCTAATAGCTAAGGTCTTAGACTCGTACTCTGGCCTAATGGTTAAGGTCTTAACTCTTACTCTGGCCTAATAGCTAAGGTCTTAACTCTTACTCTGGCCTAATAGCTAAGGTCTTAGACTCGTACTATGGCCTACAGGTTAAGTTCTTAACTCTTACTCTGGCCTACTGGTTAAGGTCTTAACTCTTACTCTGGCCTAATAGCTAAGGTCTTAGACTCGTACTCCGGCCTAATGGTTAAGGTCTTAACTCTTACTCTGGCCTAATAGCTAAGGTCTTAACTCTTACTCTGGCCTAATAGCTAAGGTCTTAGTCTCGTACTCTGGCCTAATGGTTAAGGTCTTAACTCTTACTCTGGCCTACTGGTTAAGGCCTTAACTCTTACTCTGGCCTAATAGCTAAGGTCTTAGACTCGTACTCTGGCCTAATGGTGAAGGTCTTAACTCTTACTCTGGCCTACTGGTTAAGGTCTTAACTCTTACCCTGGCCTAATAGCTAAGTTCTTAACTCTTACTCTGGCCTAATAGCTAAGGTCTTAGACTCGTACTCTGGCCTAATGGTTAAGGTCTTAACTCTTACTCTGGCCTAATGGTTAAGGTCTTAACTCTTACTCTGGCCTAATAGCTAAGGTCTTAGACTCGTACTCTGGCCTAATGGTTAAGGTCTTAACTCTTACTCTGGCCTAATAGCTATGGTGTAAGACTCGTACTATGGCCTGATAGCTAAGGTCTTAGACTCGTACTCTGGCCTAATAGCTAAGGTCTTAACTCTTACTCTGGCCTAATAGCTAAGGTCTTAACTCTTACTCTGGCCTAATAGCTAAGGTCTTAGACTCGTACTCTGGCCTAATAGCTAAGGTCTTAGACTCGTACTCTGGCCTAATAGCTAAGGTCTTAACTCTTACTCTGGCCTAATAGCTAAGGTCTTAACTCTTACTCTGGCCTAATAGCTAAGATCTTAGACTCGTACTCTGGCCTAATAGCTAAGGTCTTAGACTCGTACTCTGGCCTAATGGTTAAGGTCTTAACTCTTGCACTGGCCTACTGGTTAAGGTCTTAACTCTTACTCTGGCCTAATAGCTAAGGTCTTAGACTCGTACTCTGGCCTAATGGTTAAGGTCTTAACTCTTACTCTGGCCTACTGGTTAAGGTCTTAACTTTTACTCTGGCCTAATAGCTAAGGTCTTAACTCTTACTCTGGCCTAATAGCTAAGGTCTTAGACTCGTACTTTGGCCTAATGGTTAAGGTCTTAACTCTTACTCTGGCCTAATAGCTAAGGTCTTAACTCTTACTCTGGCCTAATAGCTAAGGTCTTAGACTCGTACTATGGCCTACAGGTTAAGTTCTTAACTCTTACTCTGGCCTACTGGTTAAGGTCTTAACTCTTACTCTGGCCTAATAGCTAAGGTCTTAGACTCATACTATGGCCTACTGGTTAAGGTCTTAACTCTTACTCTGGCCTAATAGCTAAGGTCTTAGACTCGTACTCTGGCCTAATGGTTAAGGTCTGAACTCTTACTCTGGCCTAATGGTTAAGGTCTTAACTCTTACTCTGGCCTAATAGCTAAGGTCTTAGACTCGTACTCTGGCCTAATGGTTAAGGTCTTAACTCTTACTCAGGCCTAATAGCTAAGGTCTTAACTCTTACTCTGGCCTAACAGCTAAGGTCTTAGACTCGTACTATGGCCTACAGGTTAAGGTCTTAACTCTTACTCTGGCCTACTGGTTAAGGTCTTAACTCTTACTCTGGCCTAATAGCTAAGGTCTTAGACTCATACTCTGGCCTAATGGTTAAGGTCTTAACTCTTACTCTGGCCTAATAGCTAAGGTGTTAGACTCGTACTCTGGCCTAATGGTTAAGGTCTTAACTCTTACTCTGGCCTAATAGCTAAGGTCTTAGACTCGTACTCTGGCCTGATGGTTAAGGTCTTAACTCTTAGTCTGGCCTAATAGCTAAGGTCTTAGACTCTCACTCTGACATAATGGTTAAGGTCTTAGACTCTTACTCTGGCCTAATGGTTAAGGTCTTAACTCTTACTCTGGCCTAATGGTTAAGGTCTTAGACTCTTAATCTGGCCTAATGGTAAAGGTCTTAACTCTTACTCTGGCCAGACTCTTACTCTGGCCTAATGGTTAAGGTCTTAACTCTTACTCTGGCCTAATGGTTAAGGTCTTAGACTCTTACTCTGGCCTAATGGTTAAGGTCTTAGCTCTTACTCCGGCCTAATGGTTAAGGTCTTAGACTCTTTCTCTGGCCTAATGTTTAAGGTCTTTATTCTTACTCTGGCTTAATGGTTAAAGTCTTAACTCTTACTCTGGCCTAATAGCTAAGGTCTTAACTCTTACTCTGGCCTAATAGCTAAGGTCTTACACTCGTACTCTGGCCTAATGGTTAAGGTCTTAACTCTTACTCTGGCCTACTGGTTTAGGTCTTAACTCTTACTCTGGCCTAATAGCTAAGGTCTTAGACTCGTACTCTGGCCTAATGGTTAAGGTCTTAACTCTTACTCTGGCCTAATAGCTAAGGTCTTAGACTCGTACTCTGGCCTAATAGCTAACGTCTTAACTCTTACTCTGGCCTAATAGCTAAGGTCTTAGACTCGTACTCAGGCCTAATAGCTAAGGTCTTAACTCTTACTCTGGCCTAATAGCTAAGGTCTTAACTCTTACTCTGGCCTAATAGCTAAGGTCTTAGTCTCGTACTCTAGCCTAATAGCTAAGGTCTTAGACTCGTACTCTGGCCTAATAGCTAAGGTCTTAGACTCGTACTCTGGCCTAATAGCTAAGGTCTTAACTCTTACTCTGGCCTAATAGCTAAGGTCTTAACTCTTACTCTGGCCTAATAGCTAAGATCTTAGACTCGTACTCTGGCCTAATAGCTAAGGTCTTAGACTCGTACTCTGGCCTAATGGTTAAGGTCTTAACTCTTACACTGGCCTACTGGTTAAGGTCTTAACTCTTACTCTGGCCTAATAGCTAAGGTCTTAGACTCGTACTCTGGCCTAATGGTTAAGGTCTTAACTCTTACTCTGGCCTACTGGTTAAGGTCTTAACTTTTACTCTGGCCTAATAGCTAAGGTCTTAACTCTTAGTCTGGCCTAATAGCTAAGGTCTTAGACTCGTACTCTGGTCTAATGGTTAGGATCTTAACTCTTACTCTGGCCTAATAGCTAAGGTCTTAGACTCGTACTCTGGCCTACTGGTTAAGGTCTTAACTCTTACTCTGGCCTACTGGTTTAGGTCTTAACTCTTACTCTGGCCTAATAGCTAAGGTCTTAGACTCGTACTCTGGCCTAATGGTTAAGGTCTTAACTCTTACTCTGGCCTAATAGCTAAGGTCTTAGACTCGTACTCTGGCCTAATAGCTAACGTCTTAACTCTTACTCTGGCCTAATAGCTAAGGTCTTAGACTCGTACTCAGGCCTAATAGCTAAGGTCTTAACTCTTACTCTGGCCTAATAGCTAACGTCTTAACTCTTACTCTGGCCTACTGGTTAAGGTCTTAGACTCGTACTCTGGCCTAATAGCTATGGTCTTAACTCTTAGTCTGGCCTAATAGCTAAGGTCTTAGACTCGTACTCTGGTCTAATGGTTAGGATCTTAACTCTTACTCTGGCCTAATAGCTAAGGTCTTAGACTCGTACTCTGGCCTACTGGTTAAGGTCTTAACTCTTACTCTGGCCTACTGGTTTAGGTCTTAACTCTTACTCTGGCCTAATAGCTAAGGTCTTAGACTCGTACTCTGGCCTAATGGTTAAGGTCTTAACTCTTACTCTGGCCTAATAGCTAAGGTCTTAGACTCGTACTCTGGCCTAATAGCTAACGTCTTAACTCTTACTCTGGCCTAATAGCTAAGGTCTTAGACTCGTACTCAGGCCTAATAGCTAAGGTCTTAACTCTTACTCTGGCCTAATAGCTAAGGTCTTAACTCTTACTCTGGCCTAATAGCTAAGGTCTTAGTCTCGTACTCTAGCCTAATAGCTAAGGTCTTAGACTCGTACTCTGGCCTAATAGCTAAGGTCTTAGACTCGTACTCTGGCCTAATAGCTAAGGTCTTAACTCTTACTCTGGCCTAATAGCTAAGGTCTTAACTCTTACTCTGGCCTAATAGCTAAGATCTTAGACTCGTACTCTGGCCTAATAGCTAAGGTCTTAGACTCGTACTCTGGCCTAATGGTTAAGGTCTTAACTCTTACACTGGCCTACTGGTTAAGGTCTTAACTCTTACTCTGGCCTAATAGCTAAGGTCTTAGACTCGTACTCTGGCCTAATGGTTAAGGTCTTAACTCTTACTCTGGCCTACTGGTTAAGGTCTTAACTTTTACTCTGGCCTAATAGCTAAGGTCTTAACTCTTACTCTGGCCTAATAGCTAAGGTCTTAGACTCGTACTTTGGCCTAATGGTTAAGGTCTTAACTCTTACTCTGGCCTAATAGCTAAGGTCTTAACTCTTACTCTGGCCTAATAGCTAAGGTCTTAACTCTTACTCTGGCCTAATAGCTAAGGTCTTAGACTCGTACTATGGCCTACAGGTTAAGTTCTTAACTCTTACTCTGGCCTACTGGTTAAGGTCTTAACTCTTACTCTGGCCTAATAGCTAAGGTCTTAGACTCGTACTGTGGCCTACTGGTTAAGGTCTTAACTCTTACTCTGGCCTAATAGCTAAGGTCTTAGACTCGTACACTGGCCTAATGGTTAAGGTCTTAACTCTTACTCTGGCCTAATGGTTAAGGTCTTAACTCTTACTCTGGCCTAATAGCTAAGGTCTTAGACTTGTACTCTGGCCTAATGGTTAAGGTCTTAACTCTTACTCAGGCCTAATAGCTAAGGTCTTAACTCTTACTCTGGCCTAACAGCTAAGGTCTTAGACTCGTACTATGGCCTACAGGTTAAGGTCTTAACTCTTACTCTGGCCTACTGGTTAAGGTCTTAACTCTTACTCTGGCCTAATAGCTAAGGTCTTAGACTCATACTCTGGCCTAATGGTTAAGGTCTTAACTCTTACTCTGGCCTAATAGCTAAGGTGTTAGACTCGTACTCTGGCCTAATGGTTAAGGTCTTAACTCTTACTCTGGCCTAATAGCTAAGGTCTTAGACTCTTACTCTGACATAATGGTTAAGGTCTTAGACTCTTACTCTGGCCTAATGGTTAAGGTCTTAACTCTTACTCTGGCCTAATGGTTAAGGTCTTAGACTCTTAATCTGGCCTAATGGTAAAGGTCTTAACTCTTACTCTGGCCAGACTCTTACTCTGGCCTAATGGTTAAGGTCTTAACTCTTACTCTGGCCTAATGGTTAAGGTCTTAGACTCTTACTCTGGCCTAATGGTTAAGGTCTTAGCTCTTACTCCGGCCTAATGGTTAAGGTCTTAGACTCTTTCTCTGGCCTAATGTTTAAGGTCTTTATTCTTACTCTGGCTTAATGGTTAAAGTCTTAACTCTTACTCTGGCCTAATAGCTAAGGTCTTAACTCTTACTCTGGCCTAATAGCTAAGGTCTTACACTCGTACTCTGGCCTAATGGTTAAGGTCTTAGCTCTTACTTTGGCCTAATAGCTAAGCTCTTAGACTTATACGCTGGCCTAATAGCTATGGTCTTAACTCTTAGTCTGGCCTAATAGCTAAGGTCTTAGACTCGTACTCTGGTCTAATGGTTAGGATCTTAACTCTTACTCTGGCCTAATAGCTAAGGTCTTAGACTCGTACTCTGGCCTACTGGTTAAGGTCTTAACTCTTACTCTGGCCTACTGGTTTAGGTCTTAACTCTTACTCTGGCCTAATATCTAAGGTCTTAGACTCGTACTCTGGCCTAATGGTTAAGGTCTTAACTCTTTCTCTGGCCTAATAGCTAAGGTCTTAGACTCGTACTCTGGCCTAATAGCTAAGGTCTTAACTCTTACTCTGGCCTAATAGCTAAGGTCTTAACTCTTACTCTGGCCTAATAGCTAAGGTCTTAGACTCGTACTCTGGCCTAATAGCTAAGGTCTTAGACTCGTACTCTGGCCTAATGGTTAAGGTCTTAACTCTTACACTGGCCTACTGGTTAAGGTCTTAACTCTTACTCTGGCCTAATAGCTAAGGTCTTAGACTCGTACTCTGGCCTAATGGTTAAGGTCTTAACTCTTACTCTGGCCTACTGGTTAAGGTCTTAACTTTTACTCTGGCCTAATAGCTAAGGTCTTAACTCTTACTCTGGCCTAATAGCTAAGGTCTTAGACTCGTACTCTGGCCTAATGGTTAAGGTCTTAACTCTTACTCTGGCCTAATAGCTAAGGTCTTAACTCTTACTCTGGCCTAATAGCTAAGGTCTTAGACTCGTACTATGGCCTACAGGTTAAGTTCTTAACTCTTACTCTGGCCTACTGGTTAAGGTCTTAACTCTTACTCTGGCCTAATAGCTAAGGTCTTAGACTCGTACTCCGGCCTAATGGTTAAGGTCTTAACTCTTACTCTGGCCTAATAGCTAAGGTCTTAACTCTTACTCTGGCCTAATAGCTAAGGTCTTAGTCTCGTACTCTGGCCTAATGGTTAAGGTCTTAACTCTTACTCTGGCCTACTGGTTAAGGTCTTAACTCTTACTCTGGCCTAATAGCTAAGGTCTTAGACTCGTACTCTGGCCTAATGGTGAAGGTCTTAACTCTTACTCTGGCCTACTGGTTAAGGTCTTAACTCTTACCCTGGCCTAATAGCTAAGTTCTTAACTCTTACTCTGGCCTAATAGCTAAGGTCTTAGACTCGTACTCTGGCCTAATGGTTAAGGTCTTAACTCTTACTCTGGCCTAATAGCTAAGGTCTTAGACTCGTACTCTGGCCTAATGGTTAAGGTCTTAACTCTTACTCTGGCCTAATAGCTATGGTGTAAGACTCGTACTATGGCCTGATAGCTAAGGTCTTAGACTCGTACTCTGGCCTAATAGCTAAGGTCTTAACTCTTACTCTGGCCTAATAGCTAAGGTCTTAACTCTTACTCTGGCCTAATAGCTAAGGTCTTAGACTCGTACTCTGGCCTAATAGCTAAGGTCTTAGACTCGTACTCTGGCCTAATAGCTAAGGTCTTAACTCTTACTCTGGCCTAATAGCTAAGGTCTTAACTCTTACTCTGGCCTAATAGCTAAGATCTTAGACTCGTACTCTGGCCTAATAGCTAAGGTCTTAGACTCGTACTCTGGCCTAATGGTTAAGGTCTTAACTCTTACACTGGCCTACTGGTTAAGGTCTTAACTCTTACTCTGGCCTAATAGCTAAGGTCTTAGACTCGTACTCTGGCCTAATGGTTAAGGTCTTAACTCTTACTCTGGCCTACTGGTTAAGGTCTTAACTTTTACTCTGGCCTAATAGCTAAGGTCTTAACTCTTACTCTGGCCTAATAGCTAAGGTCTTAGACTCGTACTTTGGCCTAATGGTTAAGGTCTTAACTCTTACTCTGGCCTAATAGCTAAGGTCTTAACTCTTACTCTGGCCTAATAGCTAAGGTCTTAGACTCGTACTATGGCCTACAGGTTAAGTTCTTAACTCTTACTCTGGCCTACTGGTTAAGGTCTTAACTCTTACTCTGGCCTAATAGCTAAGGTCTTAGACTCATACTATGGCCTACTGGTTAAGGTCTTAACTCTTACTCTGGCCTAATAGCTAAGGTCTTAGACTCGTACTCTGGCCTAATGGTTAAGGTCTTAACTCTTACTCTGGCCTAATGGTTAAGGTCTTAACTCTTACTCTGGCCTAATAGCTAAGGTCTTAGACTCGTACTCTGGCGTAATGGTTAAGGTCTTAACTCTTACTCAGGCCTAATAGCTAAGGTCTTAACTCTTACTCTGGCCTAACAGCTAAGGTCTTAGACTCGTACTATGGCCTACAGGTTAAGGTCTTAACTCTTACTCTGGCCTAATGGTTAAGGTCTTAGACTCTTACTCTGGCCTAATGGTTAAGGTCTTAGCTCTTACTCCGGCCTAATGGTTAAGGTCTTAGACTCTTTCTCTGGCCTAATGTTTAAGGTCTTTATTCTTACTCTGGCTTAATGGTTAAAGTCTTAACTCTTACTCTGGCCTAATAGCTAAGGTCTTAACTCTTACTCTGGCCTAATAGCTAAGGTCTTACACTCGTACTCTGGCCTAATGGTTAAGGTCTTAGCTCTTACTTTGGCCTAATAGCTAAGCTCTTAGACTTATACGCTGGCCTAATAGCTATGGTCTTAACTCTTAGTCTGGCCTAATAGCTAAGGTCTTAGACTCGTACTCTGGTCTAATGGTTAGGATCTTAACTCTTACTCTGGCCTAATAGCTAAGGTCTTAGACTCGTACTCTGGCCTACTGGTTAAGGTCTTAACTCTTACTCTGGCCTACTGGTTTAGGTCTTAACTCTTACTCTGGCCTAATATCTAAGGTCTTAGACTCGTACTCTGGCCTAATGGTTAAGGTCTTAACTCTTTCTCTGGCCTAATAGCTAAGGTCTTAGACTCGTACTCTGGCCTAATAGCTAAGGTCTTAACTCTTACTCTGGCCTAATAGCTAAGGTCTTAACTCTTACTCTGGCCTAATAGCTAAGGTCTTAGACTCGTACTCTGGCCTAATAGCTAAGGTCTTAGACTCGTACTCTGGCCTAATGGTTAAGGTCTTAACTCTTACACTGGCCTACTGGTTAAGGTCTTAACTCTTACTCTGGCCTAATAGCTAAGGTCTTAGACTCGTACTCTGGCCTAATGGTTAAGGTCTTAACTCTTACTCTGGCCTACTGGTTAAGGTCTTAACTTTTACTCTGGCCTAATAGCTAAGGTCTTAACTCTTACTCTGGCCTAATAGCTAAGGTCTTAGACTCGTACTCTGGCCTAATGGTTAAGGTCTTAACTCTTACTCTGGCCTAATAGCTAAGGTCTTAACTCTTACTCTGGCCTAATAGCTAAGGTCTTAGACTCGTACTATGGCCTACAGGTTAAGTTCTTAACTCTTACTCTGGCCTACTGGTTAAGGTCTTAACTCTTACTCTGGCCTAATAGCTAAGGTCTTAGACTCGTACTCCGGCCTAATGGTTAAGGTCTTAACTCTTACTCTGGCCTAATAGCTAAGGTCTTAACTCTTACTCTGGCCTAATAGCTAAGGTCTTAGTCTCGTACTCTGGCCTAATGGTTAAGGTCTTAACTCTTACTCTGGCCTACTGGTTAAGGTCTTAACTCTTACTCTGGCCTAATAGCTAAGGTCTTAGACTCGTACTCTGGCCTAATGGTGAAGGTCTTAACTCTTACTCTGGCCTACTGGTTAAGGTCTTAACTCTTACCCTGGCCTAATAGCTAAGTTCTTAACTCTTACTCTGGCCTAATAGCTAAGGTCTTAGACTCGTACTCTGGCCTAATGGTTAAGGTCTTAACTCTTACTCTGGCCTAATAGCTAAGGTCTTAGACTCGTACTCTGGCCTAATGGTTAAGGTCTTAACTCTTACTCTGGCCTAATAGCTATGGTGTAAGACTCGTACTATGGCCTGATAGCTAAGGTCTTAGACTCGTACTCTGGCCTAATAGCTAAGGTCTTAACTCTTACTCTGGCCTAATAGCTAAGGTCTTAACTCTTACTCTGGCCTAATAGCTAAGGTCTTAGACTCGTACTCTGGCCTAATAGCTAAGGTCTTAGACTCGTACTCTGGCCTAATAGCTAAGGTCTTAACTCTTACTCTGGCCTAATAGCTAAGGTCTTAACTCTTACTCTGGCCTAATAGCTAAGATCTTAGACTCGTACTCTGGCCTAATAGCTAAGGTCTTAGACTCGTACTCTGGCCTAATGGTTAAGGTCTTAACTCTTACACTGGCCTACTGGTTAAGGTCTTAACTCTTACTCTGGCCTAATAGCTAAGGTCTTAGACTCGTACTCTGGCCTAATGGTTAAGGTCTTAACTCTTACTCTGGCCTACTGGTTAAGGTCTTAACTTTTACTCTGGCCTAATAGCTAAGGTCTTAACTCTTACTCTGGCCTAATAGCTAAGGTCTTAGACTCGTACTTTGGCCTAATGGTTAAGGTCTTAACTCTTACTCTGGCCTAATAGCTAAGGTCTTAACTCTTACTCTGGCCTAATAGCTAAGGTCTTAGACTCGTACTATGGCCTACAGGTTAAGTTCTTAACTCTTACTCTGGCCTACTGGTTAAGGTCTTAACTCTTACTCTGGCCTAATAGCTAAGGTCTTAGACTCATACTATGGCCTACTGGTTAAGGTCTTAACTCTTACTCTGGCCTAATAGCTAAGGTCTTAGACTCGTACTCTGGCCTAATGGTTAAGGTCTTAACTCTTACTCTGGCCTAATGGTTAAGGTCTTAACTCTTACTCTGGCCTAATAGCTAAGGTCTTAGACTCGTACTCTGGCGTAATGGTTAAGGTCTTAACTCTTACTCAGGCCTAATAGCTAAGGTCTTAACTCTTACTCTGGCCTAACAGCTAAGGTCTTAGACTCGTACTATGGCCTACAGGTTAAGGTCTTAACTCTTACTCTGGCCTACTGGTTAAGGTCTTAACTCTTACTCTGGCCTAATAGCTAAGGTCTTAGACTCATACTCTGGCCTAATGGTTAAGGTCTTAACTCTTACTCTGGCCTAATAGCTAAGGTGTTAGACTCGTACTCTGGCCTAATGGTTAAGGTCTTAACTCTTACTCTGGCCTAATAGCTAAGGTCTTAGACTCGTACTCTGGCCTGATGGTTAAGGTCTTAACTCTTAGTCTGGCCTAATAGCTAAGGTCTTAGACTCTCACTCTGACATAATGGTTAAGGTCTTAGACTCTTACTCTGGCCTAATGGTTAAGGTCTTAACTCTTACTCTGGCCTAATGGTTAAGGTCTTAGACTCTTAATCTGGCCTAATGGTAAAGGTCTTAACTCTTACTCTGGCCAGACTCTTACTCTGGCCTAATGGTTAAGGTCTTAACTCTTACTCTGGCCTAATGGTTAAGGTCTTAGACTCTTACTCTGGCCTAATGGTTAAGGTCTTAGCTCTAACTCCGGCCTAATGGTTAAGGTCTTAGACTCTTTCTCTGGCCTAATGTTTAAGGTCTTTATTCTTACTCTGGCTTAATGGTTAAAGTCTTAACTCTTACTCTGGCCTAATAGCTAAGGTCTTAACTCTTACTCTGGCCTAATAGCTAAGGTCTTACACTCGTACTCTGGCCTAATGGTTAAGGTCTTAGCTCTTACTCTGGCCTAATAGCTAAGCTCTTAGACTCATACTCTGGCCTAATAGCTATGGTCTTAACTCTTAGTCTGGCCTAATAGCTAAGGTCTTAGACTCGTACTCTGGTCTAATGGTTAGGATCTTAACTCTTACTCTGGCCTAATAGCTAAGGTCTTAGACTCGTACTCTGGCCTACTGGTTAAGGTCTTAACTCTTACTCTGGCCTACTGGTTTAGGTCTTAACTCTTACTCTGGCCTAATAGCTAAGGTCTTAGACTCGTACTCTGGCCTAATGGTTAAGGTCTTAACTCTTACTCTGGCCTAATAGCTAAGGTCTTAGACTCGTACTCTGGCCTAATAGCTAACGTCTTAACTCTTACTCTGGCCTAATAGCTAAGGTCTTAGACTCGTACTCTGGCCTAATGGTTAAGGTCTTAACTCTTACTCTGGCCTAATAGCTAAGGTCTTAGACTCGTACTCTGGCCTAATGGTTAAGGTCTTAACTCTTACTCTGGCCTAATAGCTAAGGTCTTAGACTCGTACTCTGGCCTACTGGTTAAGGTCTTAACTCTTACTCTGGCCTACTGGTTTAGGTCTTAACTCTTACTCTGGCCTAATATCTAAGGTCTTAGACTCGTACTCTGGCCTAATGGTTAAGGTCTTAACTCTTTCTCTGGCCTAATAGCTAAGGTCTTAGACTCGTACTCTGGCCTAATAGCTAAGGTCTTAACTCTTACTCTGGCCTAATAGCTAAGGTCTTAACTCTTACTCTGGCCTAATAGCTAAGGTCTTAGACTCGTACTCTGGCCTAATAGCTAAGGTCTTAGACTCGTACTCTGGCCTAATGGTTAAGGTCTTAACTCTTACACTGGCCTACTGGTTAAGGTCTTAACTCTTACTCTGGCCTAATAGCTAAGGTCTTAGACTCGTACTCTGGCCTAATGGTTAAGGTCTTAACTCTTACTCTGGCCTACTGGTTAAGGTCTTAACTTTTACTCTGGCCTAATAGCTAAGGTCTTAACTCTTACTCTGGCCTAATAGCTAAGGTCTTAGACTCGTACTCTGGCCTAATGGTTAAGGTCTTAACTCTTACTCTGGCCTAATAGCTAAGGTCTTAACTCTTACTCTGGCCTAATAGCTAAGGTCTTAGACTCGTACTATGGCCTACAGGTTAAGTTCTTAACTCTTACTCTGGCCTACTGGTTAAGGTCTTAACTCTTACTCTGGCCTAATAGCTAAGGTCTTAGACTCGTACTCCGGCCTAATGGTTAAGGTCTTAACTCTTACTCTGGCCTAATAGCTAAGGTCTTAACTCTTACTCTGGCCTAATAGCTAAGGTCTTAGTCTCGTACTCTGGCCTAATGGTTAAGGTCTTAACTCTTACTCTGGCCTACTGGTTAAGGTCTTAACTCTTACTCTGGCCTAATAGCTAAGGTCTTAGACTCGTACTCTGGCCTAATGGTGAAGGTCTTAACTCTTACTCTGGCCTACTGGTTAAGGTCTTAACTCTTACCCTGGCCTAATAGCTAAGTTCTTAACTCTTACTCTGGCCTAATAGCTAAGGTCTTAGACTCGTACTCTGGCCTAATGGTTAAGGTCTTAACTCTTACTCTGGCCTAATAGCTAAGGTCTTAGACTCGTACTCTGGCCTAATGGTTAAGGTCTTAACTCTTACTCTGGCCTAATAGCTATGGTGTAAGACTCGTACTATGGCCTGATAGCTAAGGTCTTAGACTCGTACTCTGGCCTAATAGCTAAGGTCTTAACTCTTACTCTGGCCTAATAGCTAAGGTCTTAACTCTTACTCTGGCCTAATAGCTAAGGTCTTAGACTCGTACTCTGGCCTAATAGCTAAGGTCTTAGACTCGTACTCTGGCCTAATAGCTAAGGTCTTAACTCTTACTCTGGCCTAATAGCTAAGGTCTTAACTCTTACTCTGGCCTAATAGCTAAGGTCTTAGATTCGTACTCTGGCCTAATGGTTAAGGTCTTAACTCTTCCTCTGGCCTAATAGCTAAGGTCTTAACTCTTACTCTGGCCTAATAGCTAAGGTCTTAGACTCGTACTCTGGCCTAATGGTTAAGGTCTTAACTCTTACTCTGGCCTAATAGCTAAGGTCTTAACTCTTACTCTGGCCTAATAGCTAAGGTCTTAGACTCGTACTCTGGCCTAATAGCTAAGGTCTTAGACTCGTACTCTGGCCTAATAGCTAAGGTCTTAACTCTTACTCTGGCCTAATAGCTAAGGTCTTAACTCTTACTCTGGCCTAATAGCTAAGATCTTAGACTCGTACTCTGGCCTAATAGCTAAGGTCTTAGACTCGTACTCTGGCCTAATGGTTAAGGTCTTAACTCTTACACTGGCCTACTGGTTAAGGTCTTAACTCTTACTCTGGCCTAATAGCTAAGGTCTTAGACTCGTACTCTGGCCTAATGGTTAAGGTCTTAACTCTTACTCTGGCCTAATAGCTAAGGTCTTAGACTCGTACTCTGGCCTAATAGCTAAGGTCTTAACTCTTACTCTGGCCTAATAGCTAAGGTCTTAGACTCGTACTTTGGCCTAATGGTTAAGGTCTTAACTCTTACTCAGGCCTAATAGCTAAGGTCTTAACTCTTACTCTGGCCTAATAGCTAAGGTCTTAGACTCGTACTATGGCCTACAGGTTAAGTTCTTAACTCTTACTCTGGCCTACTGGTTAAGGTCTTAACTCTTACTCTGGCCTAATAGCTAAGGTCTTAGACTCATACTATGGCCTACTGGTTAAGGTCTTAACTCTTACTCTGGCCTAATAGCTAAGGTCTTAGACTCGTACTCTGGCCTAATGGTTAAGGTCTTAACTCTTACTCTGGCCTAATGGTTAAGGTCTTAACTCTTACTCTGGCCTAATAGCTAAGGTCTTAGACTCGTACTCTGGCGTAATGGTTAAGGTCTTAACTCTTACTCAGGCCTAATAGCTAAGGTCTTAACTCTTACTCTGGCCTAACAGCTAAGGTCTTAGACTCGTACTATGGCCTACAGGTTAAGGTCTTAACTCTTACTCTGGCCTACTGGTTAAGGTCTTAACTCTTACTCTGGCCTAATAGCTAAGGTCTTAGACTCATACTCTGGCCTAATGGTTAAGGTCTTAACTCTTACTCTGGCCTAATAGCTAAGGTGTTAGACTCGTACTCTGGCCTAATGGTTAAGGTCTTAACTCTTACTCTGGCCTAATAGCTAAGGTCTTAGACTCGTACTCTGGCCTGATGGTTAAGGTCTTAACTCTTAGTCTGGCCTAATAGCTAAGGTCTTAGACTCTCACTCTGACATAATGGTTAAGGTCTTAGACTCTTACTCTGGCCTAATGGTTAAGGTCTTAACTCTTACTCTGGCCTAATGGTTAAGGTCTTAGACTCTTAATCTGGCCTAATGGTAAAGGTCTTAACTCTTACTCTGGCCAGACTCTTACTCTGGCCTAATGGTTAAGGTCTTAACTCTTACTCTGGCCTAATGGTTAAGGTCTTAGACTCTTACTCTGGCCTAATGGTTAAGGTCTTAGCTCTAACTCCGGCCTAATGGTTAAGGTCTTAGACTCTTTCTCTGGCCTAATGTTTAAGGTCTTTATTCTTACTCTGGCTTAATGGTTAAAGTCTTAACTCTTACTCTGGCCTAATAGCTAAGGTCTTAACTCTTACTCTGGCCTAATAGCTAAGGTCTTACACTCGTACTCTGGCCTAATGGTTAAGGTCTTAGCTCTTACTCTGGCCTAATAGCTAAGCTCTTAGACTCATACTCTGGCCTAATAGCTATGGTCTTAACTCTTAGTCTGGCCTAATAGCTAAGGTCTTAGACTCGTACTCTGGTCTAATGGTTAGGATCTTAACTCTTACTCTGGCCTAATAGCTAAGGTCTTAGACTCGTACTCTGGCCTACTGGTTAAGGTCTTAACTCTTACTCTGGCCTACTGGTTTAGGTCTTAACTCTTACTCTGGCCTAATAGCTAAGGTCTTAGACTCGTACTCTGGCCTAATGGTTAAGGTCTTAACTCTTACTCTGGCCTAATAGCTAAGGTCTTAGACTCGTACTCTGGCCTAATAGCTAACGTCTTAACTCTTACTCTGGCCTAATAGCTAAGGTCTTAGACTCGTACTCTGGCCTAATGGTTAAGGTCTTAACTCTTACTCTGGCCTAATAGCTAAGGTCTTAGACTCGTACTCTGGCCTAATAGCTAATGTCTTAACTCTTACTCTGGCCTAATAGCTAAGGTCTTAACTCTTACTCTGGCCTAATTGCTAAGGTCTTAGACTCGTACTCTGGCCTAATAGCTAAGGTCTTAGACTCGTACTCTGGCCTAATGGTTAAGGTCTTAACTCTTACACTGGCCTACTGGTTAAGGTCTTAACTCTTACTCTGGCCTAATAGCTAAGGTCTTAGACTCGTACTCTGGCCTAATGGTTAAGGTCTTAACTCTTACTCTGGCCTACTGGTTAAGGTCTTAACTTTTACTCTGGCCTAATAGCTAAGGTCTTAACTCTTACTCTGGCCTAATAGCTAAGGTCTTAGACTCGTACTCTGGCCTAATGGATAAGGTCTTAACTCTTACTCTGGCGTAATGGTTAAGGTCTTAGACTCGTACTCTGGCCTACTGGTTAAGGTCTTAACTCTTACTCTGGCCTAATAGCTAACGTCTTAGACTCGTACTCTGGCCTAATGGTTAAGGTCTTAACTCTTACTCTGGCCTAATAGCTAAGGTCTTAGATTCGTACTCTGGCCTAATAGCTAAGAGCTTAGACTCATACTCTGGCCTAATGGTTAAGGTCTTAATTCTTACTCTGGCCTAATAGCTAAGGTCTTAGACTCGTACTCTGGCCTACAGGTTAAGGTCTTAACTCTTACTCTGGCCTAATAGCTAAGGTCTTGACTCTTACTCTGGCCTAATAGCAAAGGTCTTAGACTCGTACTATGGCCTTCAGGTTAAGGTCTTAACTCTTACTCTGGCCTACTGGTTAAGGTCTTAACTCTTACTCTGGCCTAATAGCTAAGGTCTTAACTCTTACTCTGGCCTATTAGCTATGGTCTTAGACTCATAGTATGGCCTACAGGTTTAGGTCTTAACTCCTACTCTGGCCTACAGGTTAAGGTCTTAACTCTTACTCTGGCCTACTGGTTAAGGTCTTAACTCTTACTCTGGCCTGATAGCTAAGTTCTTAACTCTTACTCTAGCCTAATAGCTAAGGTCTTATACTCGTACTATGGCCTACACGTTAAGGTCTTAACTCTTACTCTGGCCTAATAGCTAAGGTCTTAGACTCGTACTCTGGCCTAATGGTTAAGGTCTTAACTCTTACTCTGGCCCAATAGCTAAGGTCTTAACTCTTACTCTGGCCTAATAGCTAAGGTCTTAGACTCGTACTCTGGACTAATGGTTAAGGTCTTAACTCTTACTCTGGCCTACTGGTTAAGGTCTTAACTCTTACTCTGGCCTAATAGCTAACATCTTAGACTCGTACTCTGGCCTAATGGTTAAGGTCTTAACTCTTACTCGGGCCTAATAGCTTAGGTCTTAACTCTTACTCTGGCTAAAAAGCTAAGGTCTTAGACTCGTACTCTGGCTTAATGGTTAAGGTCTTAACTCATACTCTGGCCTAATAGCTAAGGTCTTAACTCTTACTCTGGCCTAATAGCTAAGGTCTTAGACTCGTACTATGGCCTACAGGTTAAGGTCTTAACTCTTACTCTGGCCTACAGGTTAAGTTCTTAACTCTTACTCTGGCCTACTGGTTAAGGTCTTAAGTTTTACTCTGGCCTAATAGCTAAGGTCTTAGACTCGTACTCTGGCCTACTGGTTAAGGTCTTAACTCTTACTCTGGCCTACTGGTTAAGGTCTTAACTCTTACTCTGGCCTAATAGCTAAGGTCTTAGACTCGTACTCTGGCCTACTGCTTATGGTCTTAACTCTTACTCTGGCCTAATAGCTAAAGTCTTAACTCTTACTCTGGCCTACTGGATAAGGTCTTAACTCTTACCCTGGCCTAATAGCTAAGGTCTTAGACTCGTACTCTGGCCTACAGGTTAAGGTCTTAACTCTTACTCTGGCCTACAGGTTAAGGTCTTAACTCTTACTCTGGCCTACTGGTTAAGGTCTTAACTCTTACTCTGGCCTAATAGCTAAGGTCTTAGACTCGTACTATGGCCTACAGGTTAAGGTCTTAACTCTTACTCTGGCCTACTTGTTAAGGTCTTAACTCTTACTCTGGCCTAACAGCTAAGGTCTTAACTCTTACTCTGCCCTAATAACTAAGGTCTTAGACTCGTACTCTGGCCTACAGTTTAAGGTCTTAACTCTTACTCTGGCCTAATAGCTAAGGTCTTAGACTCATACTCTGGCCTTATGGTTAAGGTCTTAACTCTTACTCTGGCCTAATGGTTAAGGTATTAACTCTTACTCTGGCCTACTGGTTAAGGTCTTAACTCTTACTCTGGCCGAATAGCCAAGGTCTTAACTCTTACTCTGGCCTAATAGCTAAGGTCTTAGACTCGTACTATGGCCTACAGGTTAAGGTCTTAACTCTCACTTTCGCCTACTGGTTAAGGTCTTACCTCTTACTCTGGCCTAATAGCTAAGGTCTTAACTCTTACTATGGCCTAATAGCTTAGGTCTTAGACTCGTACTCTGGCCTAATGGTTAAGGTCTTAACTCTTACTCTGGCCTAATAGCTAAGGTCTTAACTCTTACTCTGGCCTAATAGCTAAGGTCTTAGACTCGTACTCTGGCTTACAGGTTAAGGTTTTAACTCTTACTCTGGCCTACTGGTTAAGGTCTTATCTCTTACTCTGGCCTAATAGCTAAGGTCTTAGACTCGTACTATGGCCTACAGGTTAAGGTCTTAACTCTTACTCTGGCCCAATAGCTAAGGTCTTAGACTCGTACTCTGACCTAATGGTTAATGTCTTAACTCTTACTCTGGCCTAATAGCTAAGGTCTTAACTCTTACTCTGGCCTAATAGCTAAGGTCTTAGACTCGTACTCTGGCCTAATGGATAAGGTCTTAACTCTTACTCTGGCGTAATGGTTAAGGTCTTAACTCTTACTCTGGCCTAATAGCTAAGGTCTTAGACTCGTACTCTGGCCTAATGGTTAAGGTCTTAACTCTTACTCAGGCCTAATAGCTAAGGTCTTAACTCTTACTCTGGCCTAATAGCTAATGTCTTAGACTCGTACTATGGCCTACAGGTTAAGGTCTTAACTCTTACTCTGGCCTAATAGCTAAGGTCTTAGACTCATACTCTGGCCTAATGGTTAATGTCTTAACTCTTACTCTGTCCTAATAGCTAAGGTGTTAGACTCGTACTCTGGCCTAATGGTTAAGGTCTTAACTCTTACTCTGGCCTAATAGCTAAGGTCTTAGACTCGTACTCTGGCCTAATGGTTAAGGTCTTAACTCTTAGTGTGGCCTAATAGCTAAGGTCTTAGACTCTTACTCTGACTTAATGGTTAAGGTCTTAGACTCTTACTCTGGCCTAATGGTTAAGGTCTTAACTCTTACTCTGGCCTAATGGTTAAGGTCTTAGACTCTTAATCTGGCCTAATGGTAAAGGTCTTAACTCTTACTCTGGCCAGACTCTTACTCTGGCCTAATGGTTAAGGTCTTAACTCTTACTCTGGCCTAATGGTTAAGGTCTTAGACTCTTACTCTGGCCTAATGGTTAAGGTCTTAGCTCTTACTCCGGCCTAATGGTTAAGGTCTTAGACTCTTTCTCTGGCCTAATGTTTAAGGTCTTTATTCTTACTCTGGCTTAATGGTTAAAGTCTTAACTCTTAGTCTGGCCTAATAGCTAAGGTCTTAGACTCGTACTCTGGTCTAATGGTTAGGATCTTAACTCTTACTCTGGCCTAATAGCTAAGGTCTTAGACTCGTACTCTGGCCTACTGGTTAAGGTCTTAACTCTTACTCTGGCCTACTGGTTAAGGTCTTAACTCTTACTCTGGCCTAATAGCTAAGGTCTTAGACTCGTACTCTGGCCTAATGGTTAAGGTCTTAACTCATACTCTGGCCTACTGGTTAAGGTCTTAACTCTTATTCTGGCCTACAGGTTAAGGTCTTAACTCTTACTCTGGCCTACTGGTTAAGGTCTTAATTCTTACTCTGGCCTAATAGCTAAGGTCTTAAGTCTTACTCTGGCCTAATAGCTAAGGTCTTAGACTCGTACTATGGCATACAGGTTAGGTCTTAACTTTTACTCTGGCCTACTGGTTAAGGTTTTAACTCTTACTCTGGCCTAATAGCTAAGGTCTTAGACTCGTACTCTGGCCTAATAGCTAAGGTCTTAACTCTTAGTCTGGCCTAATAGCTAAGGTCTTAGACTCGTACTCTGACCTAATGTTTAAGGTCTTAACTCTTACTCTGGCCTAATAGCTAAGGTGTTAGACTCGTACTCTGGCCTAATGGTTAAGGTCTTAACTCTTACTATGGCCTAATAGCTAAGGTCTTAGACTCGTACTATGGCCTACAGGTTAAGGTCTTAACTCTTACTCTGGCCTACTGGTTAAGGTCTTAACTCTTACTCTGGCCTAATAGCTAAGGTCTTAGACTCGTACTCTGGCCTACTGGTTAAGGTCTTAACTCTTACTCTGGCCTAATAGCTAAGGTCTTAGACTCATGCTCTGGCCTAATGGTTAAGGTCTTAACTCTTACTCTGGCCTAATAGCTAAGGTCTTAGACTCGTACTCTGGCCTAATAGCTAAGGTCTTAGACCCATACTCTGGCCTAATGATTAAGGTCTTAATTCTTACTCTGGCCTAATAGCTAAGGTCTTAGACTCGTACTCTGGCCTACAGGTTAAGGTCTTAACTCTTACTCTGGCCTACTGGTTAAGGTCTTAACTCTTACTCTGGCCTAATAGCTAAGGTCTTGACTCTTACTCTGGCCTAATATCTAAGGTCTTAGACTCATACTGTGGCCTTCAGGTTAAGGTCTTAACTCTTACTCTGGCCTACTGGTTAAGGTCTTAACTCTTACTCTGGCCTTATAGCTAAGGTCTTAACTCTTACTCTGGCCTATTAGCTAAGGTCTTAGACTCATAGTATGGCCTACAGGTTTGGGTCTTAACTCCTACTCTGGCCTACAGGTTAAGGTCTTAACTCTTACTCTGGCCTGATAGCTAAGTTCTTAACTCTTACTCTGGCCTAATAGCTAAGGTCTCATACTCGTACTATGGCCTACAGGTTAAGGTCTTAACTCTTACTCTGGCCTAATAGCTAAGGTCTTAGACTCGTATTCTGGCCTAACGGTTAAGGTCTTAACTCTTACTCTAGCCCAATAGCTAAGGTCTTAACTCTTACACTGGCCTTATAGCTAAGGTTTTAGACTCGTACTCTGGCCTAATGGTTAAGGTCTTAACTCTTACTCTGGCCTAATAGCTAAGGTCTTAACTCATACTCTGGCCTTATAACTAAGGTCTTAGTCTCGTACTATGGCCTACAGGTTAAGGTCTTAACTCTTACTCTGGCCTACAGGTTAAGTTCTTAACTCTTACTCTGGCCTACTGTTTAAGGTCTTAACTTTTACTCTGGCCTAATAGCTAAGGTCTTAGACTCGTACTATGGCCTACAGGTTAAGGTCTTAACTCTTACTCTGGCCTACTGCTTAAGGTCTTAACTCTTACTCTGGCCTAATAGCTAAGGTCTTAAATCTTACTCTGGCCTACTGGATAAGGTCTTAACTCTTACCCTGGCCTAATAGCTAAGGTCTTAGACTCGTACTCTGGCCTACAGGTTAAGGTCTTAACTCTTACTCTGGCCTACAGGTTAAGGTCTTAACTCTTACTCTGGCCCACTGGTTAAGGTCTTAACTCTTACTCTGGCCTAATAGCTAAGGTCCTAGACTCGTACTATGGCCTACAGGTTAAGGTCTTAACTCTTACTCTGGCCTACTGGTTAAGGTCTTAACTCTTACTCTGGCCTAACAGCTAAGGTCTTAGACTCGTACTCTGGCCTACAGGTTAAGGTCTTAACTCTTACTCTGGCCTAATAGCTAAGGTCTTAGACTCATACTCTGGCCTTATGGTTAAGGTCTTAACTCTTACTCTGGCCTAATGGTTAAGGTATTAACTCTTACTCTGGCCTACTGGTTAAGGTCTTAACTCTTACTCTGGCCTAATAGCCAAGGTCTTAACTCTTACTCTGGCCTAATAGCTAAGGTCTTAGACTTGTACTATGGCCTACAGGTTAAGGTTTTAACTCTTACTCTGGCCTACAGGTTAAGGTCTTAACTCTTACTCTGGCCTACTGGTTAAGGTCTTAACTCGTACTCTGGCCTAATAGCTAAGGTCTTAACTCTTACTCAGGCCTAATAGCTAAGGTCCTAATTCTTACTCTGGCCTAATAGCTAAGGTCTTAGACTCGTACTCTGGCCTAATAGCTAAGGTCTTAACTCTTACTCTGGCCTAATAGCTTAGGTCTTAGACTCGTACTCTGGCCTAATGGTTAAGGTCTTAACTCTTACTCTGGCCTAATAGCTAAGGTCTTAACTCTTACTCTGGCCTAATAGCTAAGGTCTTAGACTCGTACTCTGGCCTACAGGTTAAGGTTTTAACTCTTACTCTGGCCTACTGGTTAAGGTCTTAACTCTTACTCTGGCCTAATAGCTAAAGTCTTAGACTCGTACTATGGCCTACAGGTTAAGGTCTTAACTCTTACTCTGGCCTACTGGTTAAGGTCTTAGCTCTTACTCTGGCCTAATAGCTAAGGTCTTAACTCTTACTCTGGCCTAATAGCTAAGGTCTTAGACTCATAGTATGGCCTACAGGTTTAGGTCTTAACTCCTACTCTGGCCTACAGGTTAAGGTCTTAACTCTTACTCTGGCCTACTGGTTAAGGTCTTAACTCGTACTCTGGCCTAATAGCTAAGGTCTTAACTCTTACTCAGGCCTAATAGCTAAGGTCTTAATTCTTACTCTGGCCTAATAGCTAAGGTCTTAGACTCGTACTCTGGCCTAATGGTTAAGGTCTTAACTCTTACTCTGGTCTAATAGCTAAGGTCTTAGACTCGTACTCTGGCCTAATGGTTAAGGTCTTCACTCTTACTCTGGCCTAATAGCTAAGGTCTTAACTCTTTCTCTGGCCTAATAGCTAAGGTCTTAGACTCGTACTCTGGACTAATGGTTAAGGTCTTAACTCTTACTCTGGCCTACTGGTTAAGGTCTTAACTCTTACTCTGGCATAATAGCTAAGGTCTTAGACTCGTACTCTGGCCTAATGGTTAAGGTCTTAACTCTTACTCTGGCCTAATAGCTAAGGTCTTAACTCTTACTCTGGCATAATGGTTAAGGTCTTAACTATTACTCTGGCCTAATAGCTAAGGTCTTAACTCTTACTCTGGCCTAATAGCTAAGGTCTTAGACTCGTACTCTGGACTAATGGTTAAGGTCTTAACTCTTACTCTGGCCTACTTGTTAAGGTCTTAACTCTTACTCTGGCATAACAGCTAAGGTCTTAACTCTTACTCTGGCCTAATAACTAAGGTTTTAGACTCGTACTCTGGCCTACAGTTTAAGGTCCTAACTCTTACTCTGGCCTAATAGCTAAGGTCTTAGACTCATACTCTGGCCTTATGGTTAAGGTCTTAACTCTTACTCTGGCCTAATGGTTAAGGTATTAACTCTTACTCTGGCCTACTGGTTAAGGTCTTAACTCTTACTCTGGCCTAATAGCCAAGGTCTTAACTCTTACTCTGGCCTAATAGCTAAGGTCTTAGACTAGTACTATGGCCTACAGGTTAAGGTCTTAACTCTCACTCTCGCCTACTGGTTAAGGTCTTACCTCTTACTCTGGCCTAATAGCTAAGGTCTTAACTCTTACTCTGGCCTAATAGCTTAGGTCTTAGACTCGTACTCTGGCCTAATGGTTAAGGTCTTAACTCTTACTCTGGCCTAATAGCTAAGGTCTTAACTCTTACTCTGGGCTAATAGCTAAGGTCTTAGACTCGTACTCTGGCCTACAGGTTAAGGTTTTAACTCTTACTCTGGCCTACTGGTTAAGGTCTTAACTCTTACGCTGGCCTAATAGCTAAGGTCTTAGACTCGTACTATGGCCTACAGGTTAAGGTCCTAACTCTTACTCTGGCCCAATAGCTAAGGTCTTAGACTCGTACTCTGGCCTAATGGTTAATGTCTTAACTCTTACTCTGGCCTAATAGCTAAGGTCTTAACTCTTACTCTGGCCTAATAGCTAAGGTCTTAGACTCGTACTCTGGCCTAATGGATAAGGTCTTAACTCTTACTCTGGCCTAATGGTTAAGGTCTTAACTCTTACTCTGGCCTAATAGCTAAGGTCTTAGACTCGTACTCTGGCCTAATGGTTAAGGTCTTAACTCTTACTCAGGCGTAATAGCTAAGGTCTTAACTCTTACTCTGGCCTAATAGCTAAGGTCTTAGACTCGTACTATGGCCTACAGGTTAAGGTCTTAACTCTTACTCTGGCCTACTGGTTAAGGTCTTAACTCTTACTCTGGCCTAATAGCTAAGGTCTTAGACTCATACTCTGGCCTAATGGTTAAGGTCTTAACTCTTACTCTGGCCTAATAGCTAAGGTCTTAGACTCGTACGCTGGCCTGATGGTTAAGGTCTTAACTCTTAGTCTGGCCTAATAGCTAAGGTCTTAGACTCTTACTCTGACATAATGGTTAAGGTCTTAGACTCTTACTCTGGCCTAATGGTTAAGGTCTTAACTCTTACTCTGGCCTAATGGTTAAGGTCTTAGACTCGTACTCTGGCCTACAGGTTAAGGTTTTAACTCTTACTCTGGCCTACTGGTTAAGGTCTTAACTCTTACTCTGGCCTAATAGCTAAAGTCTTAGACTCGTACTATGGCCTACAGGTTAAGGTCTTAACTCTTACTCTGGCCTACTGGTTAAGGTCTTAGCTCTTACTCTGGCCTAATAGCTAAGGTCTTAACTCTTACTCTGGCCTAATAGCTAAGGTCTTAGACTCATAGTATGGCCTACAGGTTTAGGTCTTAACTCCTACTCTGGCCTACAGGTTAAGGTCTTAACTCTTACTCTGGCCTACTGGTTAAGGTCTTAACTCGTACTCTGGCCTAATAGCTAAGGTCTTAACTCTTACTCAGGCCTAATAGCTAAGGTCTTAATTCTTACTCTGGCCTAATAGCTAAGGTCTTAGACTCGTACTCTGGCCTAATGGTTAAGGTCTTAACTCTTACTCTGGTCTAATAGCTAAGGTCTTAGACTCGTACTCTGGCCTAATGGTTAAGGTCTTCACTCTTACTCTGGCCCAATAGCTAAGGTCTTAACTCTTTCTCTGGCCTAATAGCTAAGGTCTTAGACTCGTACTCTGGACTAATGGTTAAGGTCTTAACTCTTACTCTGGCCTACTGGTTAAGGTCTTAACTCTTACTCTGGCATAATAGCTAAGGTCTTAGACTCGTACTCTGGCCTAATGGTTAAGGTCTTAACTCTTACTCTGGCCTAATAGCTAAGGTCTTAACTCTTACTCTGGCATAATGGTTAAGGTCTTAACTCTTACTCTGGCCTAATAGCTAAGGTCTTAGACTCGTACTCTGGACTAATGGTTAAGGTCTTAACTCTTACTCTGGCCTACTTGTTAAGGTCTTAACTCTTACTCTGGCATAACAGCTAAGGTCTTAACTCTTACTCTGGCCTAATAACTAAGGTCTAAGACTCATACTCTGGCCTACAGTTTAAGGTCCTAACTCTTACTCTGGCCTAATAGCTAAGGTCTTAGACTCATACTCTGGCCTTATGGTTAAGGTCTTAACTCTTACTCTGGCCTAATCGTTAAGGTATTAACTCTTACTCTGGCCTACTGGTTAAGGTCTTAACTCTTACTCTGGCCTAATAGCTAAGGTCTTAACTCTTACTCTGGCCTAATAGCTAAGGTCTTAGACTCGTACTCTGGACTAATGGTTAAGGTCTTAACTCTTACTCTGGCCTACTTGTTAAGGTCTTAACTCTTACTCTGGCATAACAGCTAAGGTCTTAACTCTTACTCTGGCCTAATAACTAAGGTCTTAGACTCATACTATGGCCTACAGGTTAAGGTCTTAACTCTCACTCTCGCCTACTGGTTAAGGTCTTACCTCTTACTCTGGCCTAATAGCTAAGGTCTTAACTCTTACTCTGGCCTAATAGCTTAGGTCTTAGACTCGTACTCTGGCCTAATGGTTAAGGTCTTAACTCGTACTCTGGCCTAATAGCTAAGGTCTTAACTCTTACTCTGGCCTAATAGCTAAGGTCTTAGACTCATACTCTGGCCTACAGGTTAAGGTTTTAACTCTTACTCTGGCCTACTGGTTAAGGTCTTAACTCTTGCTCTGGCCTAATAGCTAAGGTCTTAGACTCGTACTCTGGACTAATGGTTAAGGTCTTAACTCTTACTCTGGCCTACTTGTTAAGGTCTTAACTCTTACTCTGGCATAACAGCTAAGGTCTTAACTCTTACTCTGGCCTAATAACTAAGGTCTTAGACTCGTACTATGGCCTACAGGTTAAGGTCTTAACTCTCACTCTCGCCTACTGGTTAAGGTCTTACCTCTTACTCTGGCCTAATAGCTAAGGTCTTAACTCTTACTCTGGCCTAATAGCTTAGGTCTTAGACTCGTACTCTGGCCTAATGGTTAAGGTCTTAACTCTTACTCTGGCCTAATAGCTAAGGTCTTAACTCTTACTCTGGCCTAATAGCTAAGGTCTTAGACTCGTACTCTGGCCTACAGGTTAAGGTTTTAACTCTTACTCTGGCCTACTGGTTAAGGTCTTAACTCTTACTCTGGCCTAATAGCTAAGGTCTTAGACTCATAGTATGGCCTACAGGTTTAGGTCTTAACTCCTACTCTGGCCTACAGGTTAAGGTCTTAACTCTTACTCTGGCCTACTGGTTAAGGTCTTAACTCGTACTCTGGCCTAATAGCTAAGGTCTTAACTCTTACTCAGGCCTAAGAGCTAAGGTCTTAATTCTTACTCTGGCCTAATAGCTAAGGTCTTAGACTCGTACTCTGGCCTAATGGTTAAGGTCTTAACTCTTTCTCTGGTCTAATAGCTAAGGTCTTAGACTCGTACTCTGGCCTAATGGTTAAGGTCTTCACTCTTACTCTGGCCCAATAGCTAAGGTCTTAACTCTTTCTCTGGCCTAATAGCTAAGGTCTTAGACTCGTACTCTGGACTAATGGTTAAGGTCTTAACTCTTACTCTGGCCTACTGGTTAAGGTCTTAACTCTTACTCTGGCATAATAGCTAAGGTCTTAGACTCGTACTCTGGCCTAATGGTTAAGGTCTTAACTCTTACTCTGGCCTAATAGCTAAGGTCTTAACTCTTACTCTGGCATAATGGTTAAGGTCTTAACTCTTACTCTGGCCTAATAGCTAAGGTCTTAACTCTTACTCTGGCCTAATAGCTAAGGTCTTAGACTCGTACTCTGGACTAATGGTTAAGGTCTTAACTCTTACTCTGGCCTACTTGTTAAGATCTTAACTCTTACTCTGGCATAACAGCTAAGGTCTTAACTCTTACTCTGGCCTAATAACTAAGGTCTTAGACTCGTACTCTGGCCTACAGTTTAAGGTCCTAACTCTTACTCTGGCCTAATAGCTAAGGTCTTAGACTCATACTCTGGCCTTATGGTTAAGGTCTTAACTCTTACTCTGGCCTAATGGTTAAGGTATTAACTCTTACTCTGGCCAACTGGTTAAGGTCTTAACTCTTACTCTGGCCTAATAGCTAAGGTCTTAACTCTTACTCTGGCCTAATAGCTAAGGTCTTAGACTCGTACTCTGGACTAATGGTTAAGGTCTTAACTCTTACTCTGGCCTACTTGTTAAGGTCTTAACTCTTACTCTGGCATAACAGCTAAGGTCTTAACTCTTACTCTGGCCTAATAACTAAGGTCTTAGACTCGTACTATGGCCTACAGGTTAAGGTCTTAACTCTCACTCTCGCCTACTGGTTAAGGTCTTACCTCTTACTCTGGCCTAATAGCTAAGGTCTTAACTCTTACTCTGGCCTAATAGCTTGGGTCTTAGACTCGTACTCTGGCCTAATGGTTAAGGTCTTAACTCTTACTCTGGCCTAATAGCTAAGGTCTTAACTCTTACTCTGGCCTAATAGCTAAGGTCTTAGACTCGTACTCTGGCCTACAGGTTAAGGTTTTAACTCTTACTCTGGCCTACTGGTTACGGTCTTAACTCTTACTCTGGCCTAATAGCTAAGGTCTTAGACTCGTACTATGGCCTACAGGTTAAGGTCTTAACTCTTACTCTGGCCTAATAGCTAAGGTCTTAGACTCGTACTCTGGCCTAATGGATAAGGTCTTAACTCTTACTCTGGCCTAATGGTTAAGGTCTTAACTCTTACTCTGGCCTAATAGCTAAGGTCTTAGACTCGTACTCTGGCCTAATGGTTAAGGTCTTAACACTTACTCAGGCCTAAAAGCTAAGGTCTTAACTCTTACTCTGGCCTAATAGCTAAGGTCTTAGACTCGTACTCTGGCCTACAGTTTAAGGTCCTAACTCTTACTCTGGCCTAATAGCTAAGGTCTTAGACTCATACTCTGGCCCTATGGTTAAGGTCTTAACTCTTACTCTGGCCTAATGGTTAAGGTATTAACTCTTACTCTGGCCTACTGGTTAAGGTCTTAACTCTTACTCTGGCCTAATAGCTAAGGTCTTAACTCTTACTCTGGCCTAATAGCTAAGGTCTTAGACTCGTACTCTGGACTAATGGTTAAGGTCTTAACTCTTACTCTTGCCTACTTGTTAAGGTCTTAACTCTTACTCTGGCATAACAGCTAAGGTCTTAACTCTTACTCTGGCCTAATAACTAAGGTCTTAGACTCGTACTATGGCCTACAGGTTAAGGTCTTAACTCTCACTCTCGCCTACTGGTTAAGGTCTTACCTCTTACTCTGGCCTAATAGCTAAGGTCTTAACTCTTACTCTGGCCTAATAGATTAGGTCTTAGACTCGTACTCTGGCCTAATGGTTAAGGTCTTAACTCTTACTCTGGCCTAATAGCTAAGGTCTTAACTCTTACTCTGGCCTAATAGCTAAGGTCTTAGACTCGTACTCTGGCCTACAGGTTAAGGTTTTAACTCTTACTCTGGCCTACTGGTTACGGTCTTAACTCTTACTCTGGCCTAATAGCTAAGGTCTTAGACTCGTACTATGGCCTACAGGTTAAGGTCTTAACTCTTACTCTGGCCTAATAGCTAAGGTCTTAGACTCGTACTCTGGCCTAATGGATAAGGTCTTAACTCTTACTCTGGCCTAATGGTTAAGGTCTTAACTCTTACTCTGGCCTAATAGCTAAGGTCTTAGACTCGTACTCTGGCCTAATGGTTAAGGTCTTAACTCTTACTCAGGCCTAATAGCTAAGGTCTTAACTCTTACTCTGGCCTAATAGCTAAGGTCTTAGACTCGTACTATGGCCTACAGGTTAAGGTCTTAACTCTTACTCTGGCCTACTGGTTAAGGTCTTAACTCTTACTCTGGCCTAATAGCTAAGGTCTTAGACTCATACTCTGGCCTAATGGTTAATGTCTTAACTCTTACTCTGGCCTAATAGCTAAGGTGTTAGACTCATACTCTGGCCTAATGGTTAAGGTCTTAACTCTTACTCTGGCCTAATAGCTAAGGTCTTAGACTCGTACTCTGGCCTGATGGTTAAGGTCTTAACTCTTAGTCTGGCCTAATAGCTAAGGTCTTAGACTCTTACTCTGACATAATGGTTAAGGTCTTAGACTCTTACTCTGGCCTAATGGTTAAGGTCTTAACTATTACTCGGGCCTAATGGTTAAGGTCTTAGACTCTTAATCTTGCCTAATGGTAAAGGTCTTAACTCTTACTCTGGCCAGACTCTTACTCTGGCCTAATGGTTAAGGTCTTAACTCTTACTCTGGCCTAATGGTTAAGGTCTTAGACTCTTACTCTGGCCTAATGGTTAAGGTCTTAGCTCTTACTCCGGCCTAATGGTTAAGGTCTTAGACTCTTTCTCTGGCCTAATGTTTAAGGTCTTTATTCTTACTCTGGCCTAATAGCTAAGGTCTTAACTCTTACTCTGGCCTACTGGTTAAGGTCTTAACTCTTACTCTGGCCTACTGGTTAAGGTCTTAACTCTTACTCTGGCCTAATAGCTAAGGTCTTAGACTCGTACTCTGGCCTAATGGTTAAGGTCTTAACTCTTACTCTGGCCTAATAGCTAAGGTCTTAGACTCGTACTCTGGCCTAATAGCTAAGGTCTTAACTCTTACTCTGGCCTAATAGCTAGGGTCTTAACTCTTACTCTGGCCTAATAGCTAAGGTCTTAACTCTTACTCTGGCCTAATAGCTAAGGTCTTAGACTCATAGTATGGCCTACAGGTTTAGGTCTTAACTCCTACTCTGGCCTACAGGTTAAGGTCTTAACTCTTACTCTGGCCTACTGGTTAAGGTCTTAACTCGTACTCTGGCCTAATAGCTAAGGTCTTAACTCTTACTCAGGCCTAAGAGCTAAGGTCTTAATTCTTACTCTGGCCTAATAGCTAAGGTCTTAGACTCGTACTCTGGCCTAATGGTTAAGGTCTTAACTCTTACTCTGGTCTAATAGCTAAGGTCTTAGACTCGTACTCTGGCCTAATGGTTAAGGTCTTCACTCTTACTCTGGCCCAATAGCTAAGGTCTTAACTCTTTCTCTGGCCTAATAGCTAAGGTCTTAGACTCGTACTCTGGACTAATGGTTAAGATCTTAACTCTTACTCTGGCCTACTGGTTAAGGTCTTAACTCTTACTCTGGCATAATAGCTAAGGTCTTAGACTCGTACTCTGGCCTAATGGTTAAGGTCTTAACTCTTACTATGGCCTAATAGCTAAGGTCTTAACTCTTACTCTGGCATAATGGTTAAGGTCTTAACTCTTACTCTGGCCTAATAGCTAAGGTCTTAACTCTTACTCTGGCCTAATAGCTAAGGTCTTAGACTCGTACTCTGGACTAATGGTTAAGGTCTTAACTCTTACTCTGGCCTACTTGTTAAGGTCTTAACTCTTACTCTGGCATAACAGCTAAGGTCTTAACTCTTACTCTGGCCTAATAACTAAGGTCTTAGACTCGTACTCTGGCCTACAGTTTAAGGTCCTAACTCTTACTCTGGCCTAATAGCTAAGGTCTTAGTTAGACTCATACTCTGGCCTTATGGTTAAGGTCTTAACTCTTACTCTGGCCTAATGGTTAAGGTATTAACTCTTACTCTGGCCTACTGGTTAAGGTCTTAACTCTTACTCTGGCCTAATAGCTAAGGTCTTAACTCTTACTCTGGCCTAATAGCTAAGGTCTTAGACTCGTACTCTGGACTAATGGTTAAGGTCTTAACTCTTACTCTGGCCTACTTGTTAAGGTCTTAACTCTTACTCTGGCATAACAGCTAAGGTCTTAACTCTTACTCTGGCCTAATAACTAAGGTCTTAGACTCGTACTATGGCCTACAGGTTAAGGTCTTAACTCTCACTCTCGCCTACTGGTTAAGGTCTTACCTCTTACTCTGGCCTAATAGCTAAGGTCTTAACTCTTACTCTGGCCTAATGGTTAAGGTCTTAACTCTTACTCTGGCCTAATAGCTAAGGTCTTAGACTCGTACTCTGGCCTAATGGTTAAGGTCTTAACTCTTACTCAGGCCTAATAGCTAAGGTCTTAACTCTTACTCTGGCCTAATAGCTAAGGTCTTAGACTCGTACTCTGGCCTACAGTTTAAGGTCCTAACTCTTACTCTGGCCTAATAGCTAAGGTCTTAGACTCATACTCTGGCCTTATGGTTAAGGTCGTAACTCTTACTCTGGCCTAATGGTTAAGGTATTAACTCTTACTCTGGCCTACTGGTTAAGGTCTTAACTCTTACTCTGGCCTAATAGCTAAGGTCTTAACTCTTAATCTGGCCTAATAGCTAAGGTCTTAGACTCGTACTCTGGACTAATGGTTAAGGTCTTAACTCTTACTCTGGCCTACTTGTTAGGGTCTTAACTCTTACTCTGGCATAACAGCTAAGGTCTTAACTCTTACTCTGGCCTAATAACTAAGGTCTTAGACTTGTACTATGGCCTACAGGTTAAGGTCTTAACTCTCACTCTCGCCTACTGGTTAAGGTCTTACCTCTTACTCTGGCCTAATAGCTAAGGTCTTAACTCTTACTCTGGCCTAATAGCTTAGGTCTTAGACTCGTACTCTGGCCTAATGGTTAAGGTCTTAACTCTTACTCTGGCCTAATAGCTAAGGTCTTAACTCTTACTCTGGCCTAATAGCTAAGGTCTTAGACTCGTACTCTGGCCTACAGGTTAAGGTTTTAACTCTTACTCTGGCCTACTGGTTACGGTCTTAACTCTTACTCTGGCCTAGGAGCTAAGGTCTTAGACTCGTACTATGGCCTACAGGTTAAGGTCTTAACTCTTACTCTGGCCTAATAGCTAAGGTCTTAGACTCGTACTCTGGCCTAATGGATAAGGTCTTAACTCTTACTCTGGCCTAATGGTTAAGGTCTTAACTCTTACTCTGGCCTAATAGCTAAGGTCTTAGACTCGTACTCTGGCCTAATGGTTAAGGTCTTAAATCTTACTCAGGCCTAATAGCTAAGGTCTTAACTCTTACTCTGGCCTAATAGCTAAGGTCTTAGACTCGTACTATGGCCTACAGGTTAAGGTCTTAACTCTTACTCTGGCCTACTGGTTAAGGTCTTAACTCTTACTCTGGCCTAATAGCTAAGGTCTTAGACTCATACTCTGGCCTAATGGTTAATGTCTTAACTCTTACTCTGGCCTAATAGCTAAGGTGTTAGACTCATACTCTGGCCTAATGGTTAAGGTCTTAACTCTTACTCTGGCCTAATAGCTAAGGTCTTAGACTCGTACTCTGGCCTGATGGTTAAGGTCTTAGACTCTTACTCTGGCCTAATGGTTAAGGTCTTAACTCTTACTCTGGCCTAATGGTTAAGGTCTTAGACTCTTAATCTGGCCTAATGGTAAAGGTCTTAACTCTTACTCTGGCCAGACTCTTACTCTGGCCTAATGGTTAAGGTCTTAACTCTTACTCTGGCCTAATGGTTAAGGTCTTAGACTCTTACTCTGGCCTAATGGTTAAGGTCTTAGCTCTTACTCCGGCCTAATGGTTAAGGTCTTAGACTCTTTCTCTGGCCTAATGTTTAAGGTCTTTATTCTTACTCTGGCCTAATAGCTAAGGTCTTAACTCTTACTCTGGCCTACTGGTTAAGGTCTTAACTCTTACTCTGGCCTACTGGTTAAGGTCTTAACTCTTACTCTGGCCTAATAGCTAAGGTCTTAGACTCGTACTCTGGCCTAATGGTTAAGGTCTTAACTCTTACTCTGGCCTAATAGCTAAGGTCTTAGACTCGTACTCTGGCCTAATAGCTAAGGTCTTAACTCTTACTCTGGCCTAATAGCTAGGGTCTTAACTCTTACTCTGGCCTAATAGCTAAGGTCTTAACTCTTACTCTGGCCTAATAGCTAAGGTCTTAGACTCATAGTATGGCCTACAGGTTTAGGTCTTAACTCCTACTCTGGCCTACAGGTTAAGGTCTTAACTCTTACTCTGGCCTACTGGTTAAGGTCTTAACTCGTACTCTGGCCTAATAGCTAAGGTCTTAACTCTTTCTCTGGCCTAATAGCTAAGGTCTTAGACTCGTACTCTGAACTAATGGTTAAGGTCTTAACTCTTACTCTGGCCTACTGGTTAAGGTCTTAACTCTTACTCTGGCCTAATAGCTAAGGTCTTAGACTCGTACTCTGGACTAATGGTTAAGGTCTTAACTCTTACTCTGGCCTACTGGTTAAGGTCTTAACTCGTACTCTGGCCTAATGGTTAAGGTCTTAACTCTTACTCTGGCCTAATAGCTAAGGTCTTAACTCTTACTCTGGCATAATGGTTAAGGTCTTAACTCTTACTCTGGCCTAATAGCTAAGGTCTTAACTCTTACTCTGGCCTAATAGCTAAGGTCTTAGACTCGTACTCTGGACTAATGGTTAAGGTCTTAACTCTTACTCTGGCCTACTTGTTAAGGTCTTAACTCTTACTCTGGCATAACAGCTAAGGTCTTAACTCTTACTCTGGCCTAATAACTAAGGTCTTAGACTCGTACTCTGGCCTACAGTTTAAGGTCCTAACTCTTACTCTGGCCTAATAGCTAAGGTCTTAGACTCATACTCTGGCCTTATGGTTAAGGTATTAACTCTTACTCTGGCCTAATGGTTAAGGTATTAACTCTTACTCTGGCCTACTGGTTAAGGTCTTAACTCTTACTCTGGCCTAATAGCTAAGGTCTTAACTCTTACTCTGGCCTAATAGCTAAGGTCTTAGACTCGTACTCTGGACTAATGGTTAAGGTCTTAACTCTTACTCTGGCCTACTTGTTAAGGTCTTAACTCTTACTCTGGCATAACAGCTAAGGTCTTAACTCTTACTCTGGCCTAATAACTAAGGTCTTAGACTCGTACTATGGCCTACAGGTTAAGGTCTTAACTCTCACTCTCGCCTACTGGTTAAGGTCTTACCTCTTACTCTGGCCTAATAGCTAAGGTCTTAACTCTTACTCTGGCCTAATAGCTTAGGTCTTAGACTCGTACTCTGGCCTAATGGTTAAGGTCTTAACTCTTACTCTGGCCTAATAGCTAAGGTCTTAACTCTTACTCTGGCCTAATAGCTAAGGTCTTAGACTCGTACTCTGGCCTACAGGTTAAGGTTTTAACTCTTACTCTGGCCTACTGGTTACGGTCTTAACTCTTACTCTGGCCTAATAGCTAAGGTCTTAGACTCGTACTATGGCCTACAGGTTAAGGTCCTAACTCTTACTCTGGCCCAATAGCTAAGGTCTTAGACTCGTACTCTGGCCTAATGGTTAATGTCTTAACTCTTACTCTGGCCTAATAGCTAAGGTCTTAACTCTTACTCTGGCCTAATAGCTAAGGTCTTAGACTCGTACTCTGGCCTAATGGATAAGGTCTTAACTCTTACTCTGGCCTAATGGTTAAGGTCTTAACTCTTACTCTGGCCTAATAGCTAAGGTCTTAGACTCGTACTCTGGCCTAATGGTTAAGGTCTTAACTCTTACTCAGGCGTAATAGCTAAGGTCTTAACTCTTACTCTGGCCTAATAGCTAAGGTCTTAGACTCGTACTATGGCCTACAGGTTAAGGTCTTAACTCTTACTCTGGCCTACTGGTTAAGGTCTTAACTCTTACTCTGGCCTAATAGCTAAGGTCTTAGACTCATACTCTGGCCTAATGGTTAATGTCTTAACTCTTACTCTGGCCTAATAGCTAAGGTGTTAGACTCATACTCTGGCCTAATGGTTAAGGTCTTAACTCTTACTCTGGCCTAATAGCTAAGGTCTTAGACTCGTACGCTGGCCTGATGGTTAAGGTCTTAACTCTTAGTCTGGCCTAATAGCTAAGGTCTTAGACTCTTACTCTGACATAATGGTTAAGGTCTTAGACTCTTACTCTGGCCTAATGGTTAAGGTCTTAACTCTTACTCTGGCCTAATGGTTAAGGTCTTAGACTCGTACTCTGGCCTACAGGTTAAGGTTTTAACTCTTACTCTGGCCTACTGGTTAAGGTCTTAACTCTTACTCTGGCCTAATAGCTAAAGTCTTAGACTCGTACTATGGCCTACAGGTTAAGGTCTTAACTCTTACTCTGGCCTACTGGTTAAGGTCTTAGCTCTTACTCTGGCCTAATAGCTAAGGTCTTAACTCTTACTCTGGCCTAATAGCTAAGGTCTTAGACTCATAGTATGGCCTACAGGTTTAGGTCTTAACTCCTACTCTGGCCTATAGGTTAAGGTCTTAACTCTTACTCTGGCCTACTGGTTAAGGTCTTAACTCGTACTCTGGCCTAATAGCTAAGGTCTTAACTCTTACTCAGGCCTAATAGCTAAGGTCTTAATTCTTACTCTGGCCTAATAGCTAAGGTCTTAGACTCGTACTCTGGCCTAATGGTTAAGGTCTTAACTCTTACTCTGGTCTAATAGCTAAGGTCTTAGACTCGTACTCTGGCCTAATGGTTAAGGTCTTCACTCTTACTCTGGCCCAATAGCTAAGGTCTTAACTCTTTCTCTGGCCTAATAGCTAAGGTCTTAGACTCGTACTCTGGACTAATGGTTAAGGTCTTAACTCTTACTCTGGCCTACTGGTTAAGGTCTTAACTCTTACTCTGGCATAATAGCTAAGGTCTTAGACTCGTACTCTGGCCTAATGGTTAAGGTCTTAACTCTTACTCTGGCCTAATAGCTAAGGTCTTAACTCTTACTCTGGCATAATGGTTAAGGTCTTAACTCTTACTCTGGCCTAATAGCTAAGGTCTTAACTCTTACTCTGGCCTAATAGCTAAGGTGTTAGACTTGTACTCTGGCCTAATGGTTAAGGTCTTAACTCTTACTCTGGCATAATAGCTAAGGTCTTAGACTCGTACTCTGGCCTAATGGTTAAGGTCTTAACTCTTACTCTGGCCTAATAGCTAAGGTCTTAACTCTTACTCTGGCATAATGGTTAAGGTCTTAACTCTTACTCTGGCCTAATAGCTAAGGTCTTAACTCTTACTCTGGCCTAATAGCTAAGGTCTTAGACTCGTACTCTGGACTAATGGTTAAGGTCTTAACTCTTACTCTGGCCTACTTGTTAAGGTCTTAACTCTTACTCTGGCATAACAGCTAAGGTCTTAACTCTTACTCTGGCCTAATAACTAAGGTCTAAGACTCATACTCTGGCCTACAGTTTAAGGTCCTAACTCTTACTCTGGCCTAATAGCTAAGGTCTTAGACTCATACTCTGGCCTTATGGTTAAGGTCTTAACTCTCACTCTGGCCTAATGGTTAAGGTATTAACTCTTACTCTGGCCTACTGGTTAAGGTCTTAACTCTTACTCTGGCCTAATAGCTAAGGTCTTAACTCTTACTCTGGCCTAATAGCTAAGGTCTTAGACTCGTACTCTGGACTAATGGTTAAGGTCTTAACTCTTACTCTGGCCTACTTGTTAAGGTCTTAACTCTTACTCTGGCATAACAGCTAAGGTCTTAACTCTTACTCTGGCCTAATAACTAAGGTCTTAGACTCGTACTATGGCCTACAGGTTAAGGTCTTAACTCTCACTCTCGCCTACTGGTTAAGGTCTTACCTCTTACTCTGGCCTAATAGCTAAGGTCTTAACTCTTACTCTGGCCTAATAGCTTAGGTCTTAGACTCGTACTCTGGCCTAATGGTTAAGGTCTTAACTCGTACTCTGGCCTAATAGCTAAGGTCTTAACTCTTACTCTGGCCTAATAGCTAAGGTCTTAGACTCGTACTCTGGCCTACAGGTTAAGGTTTTAACTCTTACTCTGGCCTACTGGTTAAGGTCTTAACTCTTACTCTGGCCTAATAGCTAAGGTCTTAGACTCGTACTCTGGACTAATGGTTAAGGTCTTAACTCTTACTCTGGCCTACTTGTTAAGGTCTTAACTCTTACTCTGGCATAACAGCTAAGGTCTTAACTCTTACTCTGGCCTAATAACTAAGGTCTCAGACTCGTACTATGGCCTACAGGTTAAGGTCTTAACTCTCACTCTCGCCTACTGGTTAAGGTCTTACCTCTTACTCTGGCCTAATAGCTAAGGTCTTAACTCTTACTCTGGCCTAATAGCTTAGGTCTTAGACTCGTACTCTGGCCTAATGGTTAAGGTCTTAACTCTTACTCTGGCCTAATAGCTAAGGTCTTAACTCTTACTCTGGCCTAATAGCTAAGGTCTTAGACTCGTACTCTGGCCTACAGGTTAAGGTTTTAACTCTTACTCTGGCCTACTGGTTAAGGTCTTAACTCTTACTCTGGCCTAATAGCTAAGGTCTTAGACTCATAGTATGGCCTACAGGTTTAGGTCTTAACTCCTACTCTGGCCTACAGGTTAAGGTCTTAACTCTTACTCTGGCCTACTGGTTAAGGTCTTAACTCGTACTCTGGCCTAATAGCTAAGGTCTTAACTCTTACTCAGGCCTAAGAGCTAAGGTCTTAATTCTTACTCTGGCCTAATAGCTAAGGTCTTAGACTCGTACTCTGGCCTAATGGTTAAGGTCTTAACTCTTACTCTGGTCTAATAGCTAAGGTCTTAGACTCGTACTCTGGCCTAATGGTTAAGGTCTTCACTCTTACTCTGGCCCAATAGCTAAGGTCTTAACTCTTTCTCTGGCCTAATAGCTAAGGTCTTAGACTCGTACTCTGGACTAATGGTTAAGGTCTTAACTCTTACTCTGGCCTACTGGTTAAGGTCTTAACTCTTACTCTGGCATAATAGCTAAGGTCTTAGACTCGTACTCTGGCCTAATGGTTAAGGTCTTAACTCTTACTCTGGCCTAATAGCTAAGGTCTTAACTCTTACTCTGGCATAATGGTTAAGGTCTTAACTCTTACTCTGGCCTAATAGCTAAGGTCTTAACTCTTACTCTGGCCTAATAGCTAAGGTCTTAGACTCGTACTCTGGACTAATGGTTAAGGTCTTAACTCTTACTCTGGCCTACTTGTTAAGGTCTTAACTCTTACTCTGGCATAACAGCTAAGGTCTTAACTCTTACTCTGGCCTAATAACTAAGGTCTTAGACTCGTACTCTGGCCTACAGTTTAAGGTCCTAACTCTTACTCTGGCCTAATAGCTAAGGTCTTAGACTCATACTCTGGCCTTATGGTTAAGGTCTTAACTCTTACTCTGGCCTAATGGTTAAGGTATTAACTCTTACTCTGGCCTACTGGTTAAGGTCTTAACTCTTACTCTGGCCTAATAGCTAAGGTCTTAACTCTTACTCTGGCCTAATAGCTAAGGTCTTAGACTCGTAGTCTGGACTAATGGTTAAGGTCTTAACTCTTACTCTGGCCTACTTGTTAAGGTCTTAACTCTTACTCTGGCATAACAGCTAAGGTCTTAACTCTTACTCTGGCCTAATAACTAAGGTCTTAGACTCGTACTATGGCCTACAGGTTAAGGTCTTAACTCTCACTCTCGCCTACTGGTTAAGGTCTTACCTCTTACTCTGGCCTAATAGCTAAGGTCTTAACTCTTACTCTGGCCTAATAGCTTAGGTCTTAGACTCGTACTCTGGCCTAATGGTTAAGGTCTTAACTCTTACTCTGGCCTAATAGCTAAGGTCTTAACTCTTACTCTGGCCTAATAGCTAAGGTCTTAGACTCGTACTCTGGCCTACAGGTTAAGGTTTTAACTCTTACTCTGGCCTACTGGTTACGGTCTTAACTCTTACTCTTGCCTAATAGCTAAGGTCTTAGACTCGTACTATGGCCTACAGGTTAAGGTCTTAACTCTTACTCTGGCCTAATAGCTAAGGTCTTAACTCTTACTCTGGCATAATGGTTAAGGTCTTAACTCTTACTCTGGCCTAATAGCTAAGGTCTTAACTCTTACTCTGGCCTAATAGCTAAGGTGTTAGACTTGTACTCTGGCCTAATGGTTATAGTCTTAACTCTTACTCTGGCATAATAGCTAAGGTCTTAGACTCGTACTCTGGCCTAATGGTTAAGGTCTTAACTCTTACTCTGGCCTAATAGCTAAGGTCTTAACTCTTACTCTGGCATAATGGTTAAGGTCTTAACTCTTACTCTGGCCTAATAGCTAAGGTCTTAACTCTTACTCTGGCCTAATAGCTAAGGTCTTAGACTCATACTCTGGCCTTATGGTTAAGGTATTAACTCTTACTCTGGCCTAATGGTTAAGGTATTAACTCTTACTCTGGCCTACTGGTTAAGGTCTTAACTCTTACTCTGGCCTAATAGCTAAGGTCTTAACTCTTACTCTGGCCTAATAGCTAAGGTCTTAGACTCGTACTCTGGACTAATGGTTAAGGTCTTAACTCTTACTCTGGCCTACTTGTTAAGGTCTTAACTCTTACTCTGGCATAACAGCTAAGGTCTTAACTCTTACTCTGGCCTAATAACTAAGGTCTTAGACTCGTACTATGGCCTACAGGTTAAGGTCTTAACTCTCACTCTCGCCTACTGGTTAAGGTCTTACCTCTTACTCTGGCCTAATAGCTAAGGTCTTAACTCTTACTCTGGCCTAATAGCTTAGGTCTTAGACTCGTACTCTGGCCTAATGGTTAAGGTCTTAACTCTTACTCTGGCCTAATAGCTAAGGTCTTAACTCTTACTCTGGCCTAATAGCTAAGGTCTTAGACTCGTACTCTGGCCTACAGGTTAAGGTTTTAACTCTTACTCTGGCCTACTGGTTACGGTCTTAACTCTTACTCTGGCCTAATAGCTAAGGTCTTAGACTCGTACTATGGCCTACAGGTTAAGGTCCTAACTCTTACTCTGGCCCAATAGCTAAGGTCTTAGACTCGTACTCTGGCCTAATGGTTAATGTCTTAACTCTTACTCTGGCCTAATAGCTAAGGTCTTAACTCTTACTCTGGCCTAATAGCTAAGGTCTTAGACTCGTACTCTGGCCTAATGGATAAGGTCTTAACTCTTACTCTGGCCTAATGGTTAAGGTCTTAACTCTTACTCTGGCCTAATAGCTAAGGTCTTAGACTCGTACTCTGGCCTAATGGTTAAGGTCTTAACTCTTACTCAGGCGTAATAGCTAAGGTCTTAACTCTTACTCTGGCCTAATAGCTAAGGTCTTAGACTCGTACTATGGCCTACAGGTTAAGGTCTTAACTCTTACTCTGGCCTACTGGTTAAGGTCTTAACTCTTACTCTGGCCTAATAGCTAAGGTCTTAGACTCATACTCTGGCCTAATGGTTAATGTCTTAACTCTTACTCTGGCCTAATAGCTAAGGTGTTAGACTCATACTCTGGCCTAATGGTTAAGGTCTTAACTCTTACTCTGGCCTAATAGCTAAGGTCTTAGACTCGTACGCTGGCCTGATGGTTAAGGTCTTAACTCTTAGTCTGGCCTAATAGCTAAGGTCTTAGACTCTTACTCTGACATAATGGTTAAGGTCTTAGACTCTTACTCTGGCCTAATGGTTAAGGTCTTAACTCTTACTCTGGCCTAATGGTTAAGGTCTTAGACTCGTACTCTGGCCTACAGGTTAAGGTTTTAACTCTTACTCTGGCCTACTGGTTAAGGTCTTAACTCTTACTCTGGCCTAATAGCTAAAGTCTTAGACTCGTACTATGGCCTACAGGTTAAGGTCTTAACTCTTACTCTGGCCTACTGGTTAAGGTCTTAGCTCTTACTCTGGCCTAATAGCTAAGGTCTTAACTCTTACTCTGGCCTAATAGCTAAGGTCTTAGACTCATAGTATGGCCTACAGGTTTAGGTCTTAACTCCTACTCTGGCCTATAGGTTAAGGTCTTAACTCTTACTCTGGCCTACTGGTTAAGGTCTTAACTCGTACTCTGGCCTAATAGCTAAGGTCTTAACTCTTACTCAGGCCTAATAGCTAAGGTCTTAATTCTTACTCTGGCCTAATAGCTAAGGTCTTAGACTCGTACTCTGGCCTAATGGTTAAGGTCTTAACTCTTACTCTGGTCTAATAGCTAAGGTCTTAGACTCGTACTCTGGCCTAATGGTTAAGGTCTTCACTCTTACTCTGGCCCAATAGCTAAGGTCTTAACTCTTTCTCTGGCCTAATAGCTAAGGTCTTAGACTCGTACTCTGGACTAATGGTTAAGGTCTTAACTCTTACTCTGGCCTACTGGTTAAGGTCTTAACTCTTACTCTGGCATAATAGCTAAGGTCTTAGACTCGTACTCTGGCCTAATGGTTAAGGTCTTAACTCTTACTCTGGCCTAATAGCTAAGGTCTTAACTCTTACTCTGGCATAATGGTTAAGGTCTTAACTCTTACTCTGGCCTAATAGCTAAGGTCTTAACTCTTACTCTGGCCTAATAGCTAAGGTGTTAGACTTGTACTCTGGCCTAATGGTTAAGGTCTTAACTCTTACTCTGGCATAATAGCTAAGGTCTTAACTCTTACTCTGGCCTAATAGCTAAGGTCTTAGACTCGTAGTCTGGACTAATGGTTAAGGTCTTAACTCTTACTCTGGCCTACTTGTTAAGGTCTTAACTCTTACTCTGGCATAACAGCTAAGGTCTTAACTCTTACTCTGGCCTAATAACTAAGGTCTTAGACTCGTACTATGGCCTACAGGTTAAGGTCTTAACTCTCACTCTCGCCTACTGGTTAAGGTCTTACCTCTTACTCTGGCCTAATAGCTAAGGTCTTAACTCTTACTCTGGCCTAATAGCTTAGGTCTTAGACTCGTACTCTGGCCTAATGGTTAAGGTCTTAACTCTTACTCTGGCCTAATAGCTAAGGTCTTAACTCTTACTCTGGCCTAATAGCTAAGGTCTTAGACTCGTACTCTGGCCTACAGGTTAAGGTTTTAACTCTTACTCTGGCCTACTGGTTACGGTCTTAACTCTTACTCTTGCCTAATAGCTAAGGTCTTAGACTCGTACTATGGCCTACAGGTTAAGGTCTTAACTCTTACTCTGGCCTAATAGCTAAGGTCTTAACTCTTACTCTGGCATAATGGTTAAGGTCTTAACTCTTACTCTGGCCTAATAGCTAAGGTCTTAACTCTTACTCTGGCCTAATAGCTAAGGTGTTAGACTTGTACTCTGGCCTAATGGTTATAGTCTTAACTCTTACTCTGGCATAATAGCTAAGGTCTTAGACTCGTACTCTGGCCTAATGGTTAAGGTCTTAACTCTTACTCTGGCCTAATAGCTAAGGTCTTAACTCTTACTCTGGCATAATGGTTAAGGTCTTAACTCTTACTCTGGCCTAATAGCTAAGGTCTTAACTCTTACTCTGGCCTAATAGCTAAGGTCTTAGACTCATACTCTGGCCTTATGGTTAAGGTATTAACTCTTACTCTGGCCTAATGGTTAAGGTATTAACTCTTACTCTGGCCTACTGGTTAAGGTCTTAACTCTTACTCTGGCCTAATAGCTAAGGTCTTAACTCTTACTCTGGCCTAATAGCTAAGGTCTTAGACTCGTACTCTGGACTAATGGTTAAGGTCTTAACTCTTACTCTGGCCTACTTGTTAAGGTCTTAACTCTTACTCTGGCATAACAGCTAAGGTCTTAACTCTTACTCTGGCCTAATAACTAAGGTCTTAGACTCGTACTATGGCCTACAGGTTAAGGTCTTAACTCTCACTCTCGCCTACTGGTTAAGGTCTTACCTCTTACTCTGGCCTAATAGCTAAGGTCTTAACTCTTACTCTGGCCTAATAGCTTAGGTCTTAGACTCGTACTCTGGCCTAATGGTTAAGGTCTTAACTCTTACTCTGGCCTAATAGCTAAGGTCTTAACTCTTACTCTGGCCTAATAGCTAAGGTCTTAGACTCGTACTCTGGCCTACAGGTTAAGGTTTTAACTCTTACTCTGGCCTACTGGTTACGGTCTTAACTCTTACTCTGGCCTAATAGCTAAGGTCTTAGACTCGTACTATGGCCTACAGGTTAAGGTCCTAACTCTTACTCTGGCCCAATAGCTAAGGTCTTAGACTCGTACTCTGGCCTAATGGTTAATGTCTTAACTCTTACTCTGGCCTAATAGCTAAGGTCTTAACTCTTACTCTGGCCTAATAGCTAAGGTCTTAGACTCGTACTCTGGCCTAATGGATAAGGTCTTAACTCTTACTCTGGCCTAATGGTTAAGGTCTTAACTCTTACTCTGGCCTAATAGCTAAGGTCTTAGACTCGTACTCTGGCCTAATGGTTAAGGTCTTAACTCTTACTCAGGCGTAATAGCTAAGGTCTTAACTCTTACTCTGGCCTAATAGCTAAGGTCTTAGACTCGTACTATGGCCTACAGGTTAAGGTCTTAACTCTTACTCTGGCCTACTGGTTAAGGTCTTAACTCTTACTCTGGCCTAATAGCTAAGGTCTTAGACTCATACTCTGGCCTAATGGTTAATGTCTTAACTCTTACTCTGGCCTAATAGCTAAGGTGTTAGACTCATACTCTGGCCTAATGGTTAAGGTCTTAACTCTTACTCTGGCCTAATAGCTAAGGTCTTAGACTCGTACGCTGGCCTGATGGTTAAGGTCTTAACTCTTAGTCTGGCCTAATAGCTAAGGTCTTAGACTCTTACTCTGACATAATGGTTAAGGTCTTAGACTCTTACTCTGGCCTAATGGTTAAGGTCTTAACTCTTACTCTGGCCTAATGGTTAAGGTCTTAGACTCGTACTCTGGCCTACAGGTTAAGGTTTTAACTCTTACTCTGGCCTACTGGTTAAGGTCTTAACTCTTACTCTGGCCTAATAGCTAAAGTCTTAGACTCGTACTATGGCCTACAGGTTAAGGTCTTAACTCTTACTCTGGCCTACTGGTTAAGGTCTTAGCTCTTACTCTGGCCTAATAGCTAAGGTCTTAACTCTTACTCTGGCCTAATAGCTAAGGTCTTAGACTCATAGTATGGCCTACAGGTTTAGGTCTTAACTCCTACTCTGGCCTATAGGTTAAGGTCTTAACTCTTACTCTGGCCTACTGGTTAAGGTCTTAACTCGTACTCTGGCCTAATAGCTAAGGTCTTAACTCTTACTCAGGCCTAATAGCTAAGGTCTTAATTCTTACTCTGGCCTAATAGCTAAGGTCTTAGACTCGTACTCTGGCCTAATGGTTAAGGTCTTAACTCTTACTCTGGTCTAATAGCTAAGGTCTTAGACTCGTACTCTGGCCTAATGGTTAAGGTCTTCACTCTTACTCTGGCCCAATAGCTAAGGTCTTAACTCTTTCTCTGGCCTAATAGCTAAGGTCTTAGACTCGTACTCTGGACTAATGGTTAAGGTCTTAACTCTTACTCTGGCCTACTGGTTAAGGTCTTAACTCTTACTCTGGCATAATAGCTAAGGTCTTAGACTCGTACTCTGGCCTAATGGTTAAGGTCTTAACTCTTACTCTGGCCTAATAGCTAAGGTCTTAACTCTTACTCTGGCATAATGGTTAAGGTCTTAACTCTTACTCTGGCCTAATAGCTAAGGTCTTAACTCTTACTCTGGCCTAATAGCTAAGGTGTTAGACTTGTACTCTGGCCTAATGGTTAAGGTCTTAACTCTTACTCTGGCATAATAGCTAAGGTCTTAGACTCGTACTCTGGCCTAATGGTTAAGGTCTTAACTCTTACTCTGGCCTAATAGCTAAGGTCTTAACTCTTACTCTGGCATAATGGTTAAGGTCTTAACTCTTACTCTGGCCTAATAGCTAAGGTCTTAACTCTTACTCTGGCCTAATAGCTAAGGTCTTAGACTCGTACTCTGGACTAATGGTTAAGGTCTTAACTCTTACTCTGGCCTACTTGTTAAGGTCTTAACTCTTACTCTGGCATAACAGCTAAGGTCTTAACTCTTACTCTGGCCTAATAACTAAGGTCTAAGACTCATACTCTGGCCTACAGTTTAAGGTCCTAACTCTTACTCTGGCCTAATAGCTAAGGTCTTAGACTCATACTCTGGCCTTATGGTTAAGGTCTTAACTCTCACTCTGGCCTAATGGTTAAGGTATTAACTCTTACTCTGGCCTACTGGTTAAGGTCTTAACTCTTACTCTGGCCTAATAGCTAAGGTCTTAACTCTTACTCTGGCCTAATAGCTAAGGTCTTAGACTCGTACTCTGGACTAATGGTTAAGGTCTTAACTCTTACTCTGGCCTACTTGTTAAGGTCTTAACTCTTACTCTGGCCTAATAGCTAAGGTCTTAGACTCGTACTCTAGACTAATGGTTAAGGTCTTAACTCTTACTCTGGCCTACTTGTTAAGGTCTTAACTCTTACTCTGGCATAACAGCTAAGGTCTTAACTCTTACTCTGGCCTAATAACTAAGGTCTTAGACTCGTACTATGGCCTACAGGTTAAGGTCTTAACTCTCACTCTCGCCTACTGGTTAAGGTCTTACCTCTTACTCTGGCCTAATAGCTAAGGTCTTAACTCTTACTCTGGCCTAATAGCTTAGGTCTTAGACTCGTACTCTGGCCTAATGGTTAAGGTCTTAACTCTTACTCTGGCCTAATAGCTAAGGTCTTAACTCTTACTCTGGCCTAATAGCTAAGGTCTTAGACTCGTACTCTGGCCTACAGGTTAAGGTTTTAACTCTTACTCTGGCCTACTGGTTACGGTCTTAACTCTTACTCTGGCCTAATAGCTAAGGTCTTAGACTCGTACTATGGCCTACAGGTTAAGGTCCTAACTCTTACTCTGGCCCAATAGCTAAGGTCTTAGACTCGTACTCTGGCCTAATGGTTAATGTCTTAACTCTTACTCTGGCCTAATAGCTAAGGTCTTAACTCTTACTCTGGCCTAATAGCTAAGGTCTTAGACTCGTACTCTGGCCTAATGGATAAGGTCTTAACTCTTACTCTGGCCTAATGGTTAAGGTCTTAACTCTTACTCTGGCCTAATAGCTAAGGTCTTAGACTCGTACTCTGGCCTAATGGTTAAGGTCTTAACTCTTACTCAGGCGTAATAGCTAAGGTCTTAACTCTTACTCTGGCCTAATAGCTAAGGTCTTAGACTCGTACTATGGCCTACAGGTTAAGGTCTTAACTCTTACTCTGGCCTACTGGTTAAGGTCTTAACTCTTACTCTGGCCTAATAGCTAAGGTCTTAGACTCATACTCTGGCCTAATGGTTAATGTCTTAACTCTTACTCTGGCCTAATAGCTAAGGTGTTAGACTCATACTCTGGCCTAATGGTTAAGGTCTTAACTCTTACTCTGGCCTAATAGCTAAGGTCTTAGACTCGTACGCTGGCCTGATGGTTAAGGTCTTAACTCTTAGTCTGGCCTAATAGCTAAGGTCTTAGACTCTTACTCTGACATAATGGTTAAGGTCTTAGACTCTTACTCTGGCCTAATGGTTAAGGTCTTAACTCTTACTCTGGCCTAATGGTTAAGGTCTTAGACTCGTACTCTGGCCTACAGGTTAAGGTTTTAACTCTTACTCTGGCCTACTGGTTAAGGTCTTAACTCTTACTCTGGCCTAATAGCTAAAGTCTTAGACTCGTACTATGGCCTACAGGTTAAGGTCTTAACTCTTACTCTGGCCTACTGGTTAAGGTCTTAGCTCTTACTCTGGCCTAATAGCTAAGGTCTTAACTCTTACTCTGGCCTAATAGCTAAGGTCTTAGACTCATAGTATGGCCTACAGGTTTAGGTCTTAACTCCTACTCTGGCCTATAGGTTAAGGTCTTAACTCTTACTCTGGCCTACTGGTTAAGGTCTTAACTCGTACTCTGGCCTAATAGCTAAGGTCTTAACTCTTACTCAGGCCTAATAGCTAAGGTCTTAATTCTTACTCTGGCCTAATAGCTAAGGTCTTAGACTCGTACTCTGGCCTAATGGTTAAGGTCTTAACTCTTACTCTGGTCTAATAGCTAAGGTCTTAGACTCGTACTCTGGCCTAATGGTTAAGGTCTTCACTCTTACTCTGGCCCAATAGCTAAGGTCTTAACTCTTTCTCTGGCCTAATAGCTAAGGTCTTAGACTCGTACTCTGGACTAATGGTTAAGGTCTTAACTCTTACTCTGGCCTACTGGTTAAGGTCTTAACTCTTACTCTGGCATAATAGCTAAGGTCTTAGACTCGTACTCTGGCCTAATGGTTAAGGTCTTAACTCTTACTCTGGCCTAATAGCTAAGGTCTTAACTCTTACTCTGGCATAATGGTTAAGGTCTTAACTCTTACTCTGGCCTAATAGCTAAGGTCTTAACTCTTACTCTGGCCTAATAGCTAAGGTGTTAGACTTGTACTCTGGCCTAATGGTTAAGGTCTTAACTCTTACTCTGGCATAATAGCTAAGGTCTTAGACTCGTACTCTGGCCTAATGGTTAAGGTCTTAACTCTTACTCTGGCCTAATAGCTAAGGTCTTAACTCTTACTCTGGCATAATGGTTAAGGTCTTAACTCTTACTCTGGCCTAATAGCTAAGGTCTTAACTCTTACTCTGGCCTAATAGCTAAGGTCTTAGACTCGTACTCTGGACTAATGGTTAAGGTCTTAACTCTTACTCTGGCCTACTTGTTAAGGTCTTAACTCTTACTCTGGCATAACAGCTAAGGTCTTAACTCTTACTCTGGCCTAATAACTAAGGTCTAAGACTCATACTCTGGCCTACAGTTTAAGGTCCTAACTCTTACTCTGGCCTAATAGCTAAGGTCTTAGACTCATACTCTGGCCTTATGGTTAAGGTCTTAACTCTCACTCTGGCCTAATGGTTAAGGTATTAACTCTTACTCTGGCCTACTGGTTAAGGTCTTAACTCTTACTCTGGCCTAATAGCTAAGGTCTTAACTCTTACTCTGGCCTAATAGCTAAGGTCTTAGACTCGTACTCTGGACTAATGGTTAAGGTCTTAACTCTTACTCTGGCCTACTTGTTAAGGTCTTAACTCTTACTCTGGCATAACAGCTAAGGTCTTAACTCTTACTCTGGCCTAATAACTAAGGTCTTAGACTCGTACTATGGCCTACAGGTTAAGGTCTTAACTCTCACTCTCGCCTACTGGTTAAGGTCTTACCTCTTACTCTGGCCTAATAGCTAAGGTCTTAACTCTTACTCTGGCCTAATAGCTTAGGTCTTAGACTCGTACTCTGGCCTAATGGTTAAGGTCTTAACTCGTACTCTGGCCTAATAGCTAAGGTCTTAACTCTTACTCTGGCCTAATAGCTAAGGTCTTAGACTCGTACTCTGGCCTACAGGTTAAGGTTTTAACTCTTACTCTGGCCTACTGGTTAAGGTCTTAACTCTTACTCTGGCCTAATAGCTAAGGTCTTAGACTCGTACTCTGGACTAATGGTTAAGGTCTTAACTCTTACTCTGGCCTACTTGTTAAGGTCTTAACTCTTACTCTGGCATAACAGCTAAGGTCTTAACTCTTACTCTGGCCTAATAACTAAGGTCTCAGACTCGTACTATGGCCTACAGGTTAAGGTCTTAACTCTCACTCTCGCCTACTGGTTAAGGTCTTACCTCTTACTCTGGCCTAATAGCTAAGGTCTTAACTCTTACTCTGGCCTAATAGCTTAGGTCTTAGACTCGTACTCTGGCCTAATGGTTAAGGTCTTAACTCTTACTCTGGCCTAATAGCTAAGGTCTTAACTCTTACTCTGGCCTAATAGCTAAGGTCTTAGACTCGTACTCTGGCCTACAGGTTAAGGTTTTAACTCTTACTCTGGCCTACTGGTTAAGGTCTTAACTCTTACTCTGGCCTAATAGCTAAGGTCTTAGACTCATAGTATGGCCTACAGGTTTAGGTCTTAACTCCTACTCTGGCCTACAGGTTAAGGTCTTAACTCTTACTCTGGCCTACTGGTTAAGGTCTTAACTCGTACTCTGGCCTAATAGCTAAGGTCTTAACTCTTACTCAGGCCTAAGAGCTAAGGTCTTAATTCTTACTCTGGCCTAATAGCTAAGGTCTTAGACTCGTACTCTGGCCTAATGGTTAAGGTCTTAACTCTTACTCTGGTCTAATAGCTAAGGTCTTAGACTCGTACTCTGGCCTAATGGTTAAGGTCTTCACTCTTACTCTGGCCCAATAGCTAAGGTCTTAACTCTTTCTCTGGCCTAATAGCTAAGGTCTTAGACTCGTACTCTGGACTAATGGTTAAGGTCTTAACTCTTACTCTGGCCTACTGGTTAAGGTCTTAACTCTTACTCTGGCATAATAGCTAAGGTCTTAGACTCGTACTCTGGCCTAATGGTTAAGGTCTTAACTCTTACTCTGGCCTAATAGCTAAGGTCTTAACTCTTACTCTGGCATAATGGTTAAGGTCTTAACTCTTACTCTGGCCTAATAGCTAAGGTCTTAACTCTTACTCTGGCCTAATAGCTAAGGTCTTAGACTCGTACTCTGGACTAATGGTTAAGGTCTTAACTCTTACTCTGGCCTACTTGTTAAGGTCTTAACTCTTACTCTGGCATAACAGCTAAGGTCTTAACTCTTACTCTGGCCTAATAACTAAGGTCTTAGACTCGTACTCTGGCCTACAGTTTAAGGTCCTAACTCTTACTCTGGCCTAATAGCTAAGGTCTTAGACTCATACTCTGGCCTTATGGTTAAGGTCTTAACTCTTACTCTGGCCTAATGGTTAAGGTATTAACTCTTACTCTGGCCTACTGGTTAAGGTCTTAACTCTTACTCTGGCCTAATAGCTAAGGTCTTAACTCTTACTCTGGCCTAATAGCTAAGGTCTTAGACTCGTAGTCTGGACTAATGGTTAAGGTCTTAACTCTTACTCTGTCCTACTTGTTAAGGTCTTAACTCTTACTCTGGCATAACAGCTAAGGTCTTAACTCTTACTCTGGCCTAATAACTAAGGTCTTAGACTCGTACTATGGCCTACAGGTTAAGGTCTTAACTCTCACTCTCGCCTACTGGTTAAGGTCTTACCTCTTACTCTGGCCTAATAGCTAAGGTCTTAACTCTTACTCTGGCCTAATAGCTTAGGTCTTAGACTCGTACTCTGGCCTAATGGTTAAGGTCTTAACTCTTACTCTGGCCTAATAGCTAAGGTCTTAACTCTTACTCTGGCCTAATAGCTAAGGTCTTAGACTCGTACTCTGGCCTACAGGTTAAGGTTTTAACTCTTACTCTGGCCTACTGGTTACGGTCTTAACTCTTACTCTTGCCTAATAGCTAAGGTCTTAGACTCGTACTATGGCCTACAGGTTAAGGTCTTAACTCTTACTCTGGCCTAATAGCTAAGGTCTTAACTCTTACTCTGGCATAATGGTTAAGGTCTTAACTCTTACTCTGGCCTAATAGCTAAGGTCTTAACTCTTACTCTGGCCTAATAGCTAAGGTGTTAGACTTGTACTCTGGCCTAATGGTTATAGTCTTAACTCTTACTCTGGCATAATAGCTAAGGTCTTAGACTCGTACTCTGGCCTAATGGTTAAGGTCTTAACTCTTACTCTGGCCTAATAGCTAAGGTCTTAACTCTTACTCTGGCATAATGGTTAAGGTCTTAACTCTTACTCTGGCCTAATAGCTAAGGTCTTAACTCTTACTCTGGCCTAATAGCTAAGGTCTTAGACTCGTACTCTGGACTAATGGTTAAGGTCTTAACTCTTACTCTGGCCTACTTGTTAAGGTCTTAACTCTTACTCTGGCATAACAGCTAAGGTCTTAACTCTTACTCTGGCCTAATAACTAAGGTCTAAGACTCATACTCTGGCCTACAGTTTAAGGTCCTAACTCTTACTCTGGCCTAATAGCTAAGGTCTTAGACTCATACTCTGGCCTTATGGTTAAGGTCTTAACTCTCACTCTGGCCTAATGGTTAAGGTATTAACTCTTACTCTGGCCTACTGGTTAAGGTCTTAACTCTTACTCTGGCCTAATAGCTAAGGTCTTAACTCTTACTCTGGCCTAATAGCTAAGGTCTTAGACTCGTACTCTGGACTAATGGTTAAGGTCTTAACTCTTACTCTGGCCTACTTGTTAAGGTCTTAACTCTTACTCTGGCATAACAGCTAAGGTCTTAACTCTTACTCTGGCCTAATAACTAAGGTCTTAGACTCGTACTATGGCCTACAGGTTAAGGTCTTAACTCTCACTCTCGCCTACTGGTTAAGGTCTTACCTCTTACTCTGGCCTAATAGCTAAGGTCTTAACTCTTACTCTGGCCTAATAGCTTAGGTCTTAGACTCGTACTCTGGCCTAATGGTTAAGGTCTTAACTCGTACTCTGGCCTAATAGCTAAGGTCTTAACTCTTACTCTGGCCTAATAGCTAAGGTCTTAGACTCGTACTCTGGCCTACAGGTTAAGGTTTTAACTCTTACTCTGGCCTACTGGTTAAGGTCTTAACTCTTACTCTGGCCTAATAGCTAAGGTCTTAGACTCGTACTCTGGACTAATGGTTAAGGTCTTAACTCTTACTCTGGCCTACTTGTTAAGGTCTTAACTCTTACTCTGGCATAACAGCTAAGGTCTTAACTCTTACTCTGGCCTAATAACTAAGGTCTCAGACTCGTACTATGGCCTACAGGTTAAGGTCTTAACTCTCACTCTCGCCTACTGGTTAAGGTCTTACCTCTTACTCTGGCCTAATAGCTAAGGTCTTAACTCTTACTCTGGCCTAATAGCTTAGGTCTTAGACTCGTACTCTGGCCTAATGGTTAAGGTCTTAACTCTTACTCTGGCCTAATAGCTAAGGTCTTAACTCTTACTCTGGCCTAATAGCTAAGGTCTTAGACTCGTACTCTGGCCTACAGGTTAAGGTTTTAACTCTTACTCTGGCCTACTGGTTAAGGTCTTAACTCTTACTCTGGCCTAATAGCTAAGGTCTTAGACTCATAGTATGGCCTACAGGTTTAGGTCTTAACTCCTACTCTGGCCTACAGGTTAAGGTCTTAACTCTTACTCTGGCCTACTGGTTAAGGTCTTAACTCGTACTCTGGCCTAATAGCTAAGGTCTTAACTCTTACTCAGGCCTAAGAGCTAAGGTCTTAATTCTTACTCTGGCCTAATAGCTAAGGTCTTAGACTCGTACTCTGGCCTAATGGTTAAGGTCTTAACTCTTACTCTGGTCTAATAGCTAAGGTCTTAGACTCGTACTCTGGCCTAATGGTTAAGGTCTTCACTCTTACTCTGGCCCAATAGCTAAGGTCTTAACTCTTTCTCTGGCCTAATAGCTAAGGTCTTAGACTCGTACTCTGGACTAATGGTTAAGGTCTTAACTCTTACTCTGGCCTACTGGTTAAGGTCTTAACTCTTACTCTGGCATAATAGCTAAGGTCTTAGACTCGTACTCTGGCCTAATGGTTAAGGTCTTAACTCTTACTCTGGCCTAATAGCTAAGGTCTTAACTCTTACTCTGGCATAATGGTTAAGGTCTTAACTCTTACTCTGGCCTAATAGCTAAGGTCTTAACTCTTACTCTGGCCTAATAGCTAAGGTCTTAGACTCGTACTCTGGACTAATGGTTAAGGTCTTAACTCTTACTCTGGCCTACTTGTTAAGGTCTTAACTCTTACTCTGGCATAACAGCTAAGGTCTTAACTCTTACTCTGGCCTAATAACTAAGGTCTTAGACTCGTACTCTGGCCTACAGTTTAAGGTCCTAACTCTTACTCTGGCCTAATAGCTAAGGTCTTAGACTCATACTCTGGCCTTATGGTTAAGGTCTTAACTCTTACTCTGGCCTAATGGTTAAGGTATTAACTCTTACTCTGGCCTACTGGTTAAGGTCTTAACTCTTACTCTGGCCTAATAGCTAAGGTCTTAACTCTTACTCTGGCCTAATAGCTAAGGTCTTAGACTCGTAGTCTGGACTAATGGTTAAGGTCTTAACTCTTACTCTGGCCTACTTGTTAAGGTCTTAACTCTTACTCTGGCATAACAGCTAAGGTCTTAACTCTTACTCTGGCCTAATAACTAAGGTCTTAGACTCGTACTATGGCCTACAGGTTAAGGTCTTAACTCTCACTCTCGCCTACTGGTTAAGGTCTTACCTCTTACTCTGGCCTAATAGCTAAGGTCTTAACTCTTACTCTGGCCTAATAGCTTAGGTCTTAGACTCGTACTCTGGCCTAATGGTTAAGGTCTTAACTCTTACTCTGGCCTAATAGCTAAGGTCTTAACTCTTACTCTGGCCTAATAGCTAAGGTCTTAGACTCGTACTCTGGCCTACAGGTTAAGGTTTTAACTCTTACTCTGGCCTACTGGTTACGGTCTTAACTCTTACTCTTGCCTAATAGCTAAGGTCTTAGACTCGTACTATGGCCTACAGGTTAAGGTCTTAACTCTTACTCTGGCCTAATAGCTAAGGTCTTAGACTCGTACTCTGGCCTAATGGATAAGGTCTTAACTCTTACTCTGGCCTAATGGTTAAGGTCTTAACTCTTACTCTGGCCTAATAGCTAAGGTCTTAGACTCGTACTCTGGCCTAATGGTTAAGGTCTTAACTCTTACTCAGGCCTAATAGCTAAGGTCTTAACTCTTACTCTGGCCTAATAGCTAAGGTCTTAGACTCGTACTATGGCCTACAGGTTAAGGTCTTAACTCTTACTCTGGCCTACTGGTTAAGGTCTTAACTCTTACTCTGGCCTAATAGCTAAGGTCTTAGACTCATACTCTGGCCTAATGGTTAATGTCTTAACTCTTACTCTGGCCTAATAGCTAAGGTGTTAGACTCATACTCTGGCCTAATGGTTAAGGTCTTAACTCTTACTCTGGCCTAATAGCTAAGGTCTTAGACTCGTACTCTGGCCTGATGGTTAAGGTCTTAACTCTTAGTCTGGCCTAATAGCTAAGGTCTTAGACTCTTACTCTGACATAATGGTTAAGGTCTTAGACTCTTACTCTGGCCTAATGGTTAAGGTCTTAACTCTTACTCTGGCCTAATGGTTAAGGTCTTAGACTCTTACTCTGGCCTAATGGTTAAGGTCTTAGCTGTTACTCCGGCCTAATGGTTAAGGTCTTAGACTCTTTCTCTGGCCTAATGTTTAAGGTCTTTATTCTTACTCTGGCCTAATAGCTAAGGTCTTAACTCTTACTCTGGCCTACTGGTTAAGGTCTTAACTCTTACTCTGGCCTACTGGTTAAGGTCTTAACTCTTACTCTGGCCTAATAGCTAAGGTCTTAGACTCGTACTCTGGCCTAATGGTTAAGGTCTTAACTCTTACTCTGGCCTAATAGCTAAGGTCTTAGACTCGTACTCTGGCCTAATAGCTAAGGTCTTAACTCTTACTCTGGCCTAATAGCTAGGGTCTTAACTCTTAGTCTGGCCTAATAGCTAAGGTCTTAACTCTTACTCTGGCCTAATAGCTAAGGTCTTAGACTCATAGTATGGCCTACAGGTTTAGGTCTTAACTCCTACTCTGGCCTACAGGTTAAGGTCTTAACTCTTACTCTGGCCTACTGGTTAAGGTCTTAACTCGTACTCTGGCCTAATAGCTAAGGTCTTAACTCTTACTCAGGCCTAAGAGCTAAGGTCTTAATTCTTACTCTGGCCTAATAGCTAAGGTCTTAGACTCGTACTCTGGACTAATGGTTAAGGTCTTAACTCTTACTCTGGTCTAATAGCTAAGGTCTTAGACTCGTACTCTGGCCTAATGGTTAAGGTCTTCACTCTTACTCTGGCCCAATAGCTAAGGTCTTAACTCTTTCTCTGGCCTAATAGCTAAGGTCTTAGACTCGTACTCTGGACTAATGGTTAAGGTCTTAACTCTTACTCTGGCCTACTGGTTAAGGTCTTAACTCTTACTCTGGCATAATAGCTAAGGTCTTAGACTCGTACTCTGGCCTAATGGTTAAGGTCTTAACTCTTACTCTGGCCTAATAGCTAAGGTCTTAACTCTTACTCTGGCATAATGGTTAAGGTCTTAACTCTTACTCTGGCCTACTTGTTAAGGTCTTAACTCTTACTCTGGCATAACAGCTAAGGTCTTAACTCTTACTCTGGCCTAATAACTAAGGTCTTAGACTCGTACTCTGGCCTACAGTTTAAGGTCCTAACTCTTACTCTGGCCTAATAGCTAAGGTCTTAGACTCATACTCTGGCCTTATGGTTAAGGTCTTAACTCTTACTCTGGCCTAATGGTTAAGGTATTAACTCTTACTCTGGCCTACTGGTTAAGGTCTTAACTCTTACTCTGGCCTAATAGCTAAGGTCTTAACTCTTACTCTGGCCTAATAGCTAAGGTCTTAGACTCGTACTCTGGACTAATGGTTAAGGTCTTAACTCTTACTCTGGCCTACTTGTTAAGGTCTTAACTCTTACTCTGGCATAACAGCTAAGGTCTTAACTCTTACTCTGGCCTAATAACTAAGGTCTTAGACTCGTACTATGGCCTACAGGTTAAGGTCTTAACTCTCTTTCTCGCCTACTGGTTAAGGTCTTACCTCTTACTCTGGCCTAATAGCTAAGGTCTTAACTCTTACTCTGGCCTAATAGCTTAGGTCTTAGACTCATACTCTGGCCTAATGGTTAAGGTCTTAACTCTTACTCTGGCCTAATAGCTAAGGTCTTAACTCTTACTCTGGCCTAATAGCTAAGGTCTTAGACTCGTACTCTGGCCTACAGGTTAAGGTTTTAACTCTTACTCTGGCCTACTTGTTAAGGTCTTAACTCTTACTCTGGCCTGATAGCTAAGGTCTTAGACTCGTACTCTGGCCTAATAGCTAAGGTCTTAGACTCGTACTCTGGCCTAATAGCTAAGGTCCTAACTCTTACTCTGGCCTAATGGCTAAGGTCTTAACTCTTACTCTGGCCTAGTGGTTAAGGTCTTAACCCTTACTCTGGCCTAATAGCCAAGGTCTTAGACTCGTACTCTGGCCTACTGGTTAAGGTCTTAACTCTTACTCTGGCCTAATAGCTAAGGTCTAAGACTCGTACTCTGGCCTAATGGTTAAGGTCTTAACTCTTACTCTGGCCTAATAGCTAAGGTCTTAGATTCGTACTCTGGCCTAATAGCTAAGGTCTTAGACTCATACTCTGGCCTAATGGTTAAGGTCTTAATTCTTACTCTGGCCTAATAGCTAAGGTCTTAGACTCGTACTATGGCCTACAGGTTAAGGTCTTAACTCTTACTCTGGCCTAATAGCTAAGGTCTTAGACTCGTACTCTGGCCTAATGGATAAGGTCTTAACTCTTACTCTGGCCTAATGGTTAAGGTCTTAACTCTTACTCTGGCCTAATAGCTAAGGTCTTAGACTCGTACTCTGGCCTAATGGTTAAGGTCTTAACTCTTACTCAGGCCTAATAGCTAAGGTCTTAACTCTTACTCTGGCCTAATAGCTAAGGTCTTAGACTCGTACTATGGCCTACAGGTTAAGGTCTTAACTCTTACTCTGGCCTACTGGTTAAGGTCTTAACTCTTACTCTGGCCTAATAGCTAAGGTCTTAGACTCATACTCTGGCCTAATGGTTAATGTCTTAACTCTTACTCTGGCCTAATAGCTAAGGTGTTAGACTCATACTCTGGCCTAATGGTTAAGGTCTTAACTCTTACTCTGGCCTAATAGCTAAGGTCTTAGACTCGTACTCTGGCCTGATGGTTAAGGTCTTAACTCTTAGTCTGGCCTAATAGCTAAGGTCTTAGACTCTTACTCTGACATAATGGTTAAGGTCTTAGACTCTTACTCTGGCCTAATGGTTAAGGTCTTAACTCTTACTCTGGCCTAATGGTTAAGGTCTTAGACTCTTACTCTGGCCTAATGGTTAAGGTCTTAGCTCTTACTCCGGCCTAATGGTTAAGGTCTTAGACTCTTTCTCTGGCCTAATGTTTAAGGTCTTTATTCTTACTCTGGCCTAATAGCTAAGGTCTTAACTCTTACTCTGGCCTACTGGTTAAGGTCTTAACTCTTACTCTGGCCTACTGGTTAAGGTCTTAACTCTTACTCTGGCCTAATAGCTAAGGTCTTAGACTCGTACTCTGGCCTAATGGTTAAGGTCTTAACTCTTACTCTGGCCTAATAGCTAAGGTCTTAGACTCGTACTCTGGCCTAATAGCTAAGGTCTTAACTCTTACTCTGGCCTAATAGCTAGGGTCTTAACTCTTAGTCTGGCCTAATAGCTAAGGTCTTAACTCTTACTCTGGCCTAATAGCTAAGGTCTTAGACTCATAGTATGGCCTACAGGTTTAGGTCTTAACTCCTACTCTGGCCTACAGGTTAAGGTCTTAACTCTTACTCTGGCCTACTGGTTAAGGTCTTAACTCGTACTCTGGCCTAATAGCTAAGGTCTTAACTCTTACTCAGGCCTAAGAGCTAAGGTCTTAATTCTTACTCTGGCCTAATAGATAAGGTCTTAGACTCGTACTCTGGACTAATGGTTAAGGTCTTAACTCTTACTCTGGTCTAATAGCTAAGGTCTTAGACTCGTACTCTGGCCTAATGGTTAAGGTCTTCACTCTTACTCTGGCCCAATAGCTAAGGTCTTAACTCTTTCTCTGGCCTAATAGCTAAGGTCTTAGACTCGTACTCTGGACTAATGGTTAAGGTCTTAACTCTTACTCTGGCCTACTGGTTAAGGTCTTAACTCTTACTCTGGCATAATAGCTAAGGTCTTAGACTCGTACTCTGGCCTAATGGTTAAGGTCTTAACTCTTACTCTGGCCTAATAGCTAAGGTCTTAACTCTTACTCTGGCATAATGGTTAAGGTCTTAACTCTTACTCTGGCCTACTTGTTAAGGTCTTAACTCTTACTCTGGCATAACAGCTAAGGTCTTAACTCTTACTCTGGCCTAATAACTAAGGTCTTAGACTCGTACTCTGGCCTACAGTTTAAGGTCCTAACTCTTACTCTGGCCTAATAGCTAAGGTCTTAGACTCATACTCTGGCCTTATGGTTAAGGTCTTAACTCTTACTCTGGCCTAATGGTTAAGGTATTAACTCTTACTCTGGCCTACTGGTTAAGGTCTTAACTCTTACTCTGGCCTAATAGCTAAGGTCTTAACTCTTACTCTGGCCTAATAGCTAAGGTCTTAGACTCGTACTCTGGACTAATGGTTAAGGTCTTAACTCTTACTCTGGCCTACTTGTTAAGGTCTTAACTCTTACTCTGGCATAACAGCTAAGGTCTTAACTCTTACTCTGGCCTAATAACTAAGGTCTTAGACTCGTACTATGGCCTACAGGTTAAGGTCTTAACTCTCTTTCTCGCCTACTGGTTAAGGTCTTACCTCTTACTCTGGCCTAATAGCTAAGGTCTTAACTCTTACTCTGGCCTAATAGCTTAGGTCTTAGACTCATACTCTGGCCTAATGGTTAAGGTCTTAACTCTTACTCTGGCCTAATAGCTAAGGTCTTAACTCTTACTCTGGCCTAATAGCTAAGGTCTTAGACTCGTACTCTGGCCTACAGGTTAAGGTTTTAACTCTTACTCTGGCCTACTTGTTAAGGTCTTAACTCTTACTCTGGCCTGATAGCTAAGGTCTTAGACTCGTACTCTGGCCTAATAGCTAAGGTCTTAGACTCGTACTCTGGCCTAATAGCTAAGGTCCTAACTCTTACTCTGGCCTAATGGCTAAGGTCTTAACTCTTACTCTGGCCTAGTGGTTAAGGTCTTAACCCTTACTCTGGCCTAATAGCCAAGGTCTTAGACTCGTACTCTGGCCTACTGGTTAAGGTCTTAACTCTTACTCTGGCCTAATAGCTAAGGTCTAAGACTCGTACTCTGGCCTAATGGTTAAGGTCTTAACTCTTACTCTGGCCTAATAGCTAAGGTCTTAGATTCGTACTCTGGCCTAATAGCTAAGGTCTTAGACTCATACTCTGGCCTAATGGTTAAGGTCTTAATTCTTACTCTGGCCTAATAGCTAAGGTCTTAGACTCGTACTCTGGCCTACAGGTTAAGGTCTTAACTCTTACTCTGGCCTAATAGCTAAGGTCTTAGACTCGTACTCTGGCCTACAGGTTAAGGTCTTAACTCTTACTCTGGCCTAATAGCTAAGGTCTTGACTCTTACTCTGGCCTAATAGCAAAGGTCTTAGACTCGTACTATGGCCTTCAGGTTAAGGTCTTAACTCTTACTCTGGCCTACTGGTTAAGGTCTTAACTCTTACTCTGGCCTAATAGCTAAGGTCTTAACTCTTACTCTGGCCTATTAGCTATGGTCTTAGACTGATAGTATGGCCTACAGGTTTAGGTCTTAACTCCTACTCTGGCCTACAGGTTAAGGTCTTAACTCTTACTCTGGCCTACTGGTTAAGGTCTTAACTCTTACTCTGGCCTGATAGCTAAGTTCTTAACTCTTACTCTAGCCTAATAGCTAAGGTCTTATACTCGTACTATGGCCTACAGGTTAAGGTCTTAACTCTTACTCTGGCCTAATAGCTAAGGTCTTAGACTCGTACTCTGGCCTAATGGTTAAGGTCTTAACTCTTACTCTGGCCCAATAGCTAAGGTCTTAACTCTTACTCTGGCCTAATAGCTAAGGTCTTAGACTCGTACTCTGGACTAATGGTTAAGGTCTGAACTCTTACTCTGGCCTACTGGTTAAGGTCTTAACTCTTACTCTGGCCTAATAGCTAACATCTTAGACTCGTACTCTGGCCTAATGGTTAAGGTCTTAACTCTTACTCGGGCCTAATAGCTTAGGTCTTAACTCTTACTCTGGCTAAATAGCTAAGGTCTTAGACTCGTACTCTGGCTTAATGGTTAAGGTCTTAACTCATACTCTGGTCTAATAGCTAAGGTCTTAACTCTTACTCTGGCCTAATAGCTAAGGTCTTAGACTCGTACTATGGCCTACAGGTTAAGGTCTTAACTCTTACTCTGGCCTACAGGTTAAGTTCTTAACTCTTACTCTGGCCTACTGGTTAAGGTCTTAAGTTTTACTCTGGCCTAATAGCTAAGGTCTTAGACTCGTACTCTGGCCTACTGGTTAAGGTCTTAACTCTTACTCTGGCCTACTGGTTAAGGTCTTAACTCTTACTCTGGCCTAATAGCTAAGGTCTTAGACTCGTACTCTGGCCTACTGCTTATGGTCTTAACTCTTACTCTGGCCTAATAGCTAAAGTCTTAACTCTTACTCTGGCCTACTGGATAAGGTCTTAACTCTTACCCTGGCCTAATAGCTAAGGTCTTAGACTCGTACTCTGGCCTACAGGTTAAGGTCTTAACTCTTACTCTGGCCTACAGGTTAAGGTCTTAACTCTTACTCTGGCCTACTGGTTAAGGTCTTAACTCCTACTCTGGCCTAATAGCTAAGGTCTTAGACTCGTACTATGGCCTACAGGTTAAGGTCTTAACTCTTACTCTGGCCTATTTGTTAAGGTCTTAACTCTTACTCTGGCCTAACAGCTAAGGTCTTAACTCTTACTCTGGCCTAATAACTAAGGTCTTAGACTCGTACTCTGGCCTACAGTTTAAGGTCTTAACTCTTACTCTGGCCTAATAGCTAAGGTCTTAGACTCATACTCTGGCCTTATGGTTAAGGTCTTAACTCTTACTCTGGCCTAATGGTTAAGGTATTAACTCTTACTCTGGCCTACTGGTTAAGGTCTTAACTCTTACTCTGGCCGAATAGCCAAGGTCTTAACTCTTACTCTGGCCTAATAGCTAAGGTCTTAGACTCGTACTATGGCCTACAGGTTAAGGTCTTAACTCTCACTTTCGCCTACTGGTTAAGGTCTTACCTCTTACTCTGGCCTAATAGCTAAGGTCTTAACTCTTACTCTGGCCTAATAGCTTAGGTCTTAGACTCGTACTCTGGCCTAATGGTTAAGGTCTTAACTCTTACTCTGGCCTAATAGCTAAGGTCTTAACTCTTACTCTGGCCTAATAGCTAAGGTCTTAGACTCGTACTCTGGCCTACAGGTTAAGGTTTTAACTCTTACTCTGGCCTACTGGTTAAGGTCTTATCTCTTACTCTGGCCTAATAGCTAAGGTCTTAGACTCGTACTATGGCCTACAGGTTAAGGTCTTAACTCTTACTCTGGCCCAATAGCTAAGGTCTTAGACTCGTACTCTGGCCTAATGGTTAATGTCTTAACTCTTACTCTGGCCTAATAGCTCAGGTCCTAACTCTTACTCTGGCCTAATAGCTAAGGTCTTAGACTCGTACTCTGGCCTAATGGATAAGGTCTTAACTCTTACTCTGGCGTAATGGTTAAGGTCTTAACTCTTACTCTGGCCTAATAGCTAAGGTCTTAGACTCGTACTCTGGCCTAATGGTTAAGGTCTTAACTCTTACTCAGGCCTAATAGCTAAGGTCTTAACTCTTACTCTGGCCTAATAGCTAATGTCTTAGACTCGTACTATGGCCTACAGGTTAAGGTCTTAACTCTTACTCTGGCCTACTGGTTAAGGTCTTAACTCTTACTCTGGCCTAATAGCTAAGGTCTTAGACTCATACTCTGGCCTAATGGTTAATGTCTTAACTCTTACTCTGTCCTAATAGCTAAGGTGTTAGACTCGTACTCTGGCCTGATGGTTAAGGTCTTAACTCTTACTCTGGCCTAATAGCTAAGGTCTTAGACTCGTACTCTGGCCTAATGGTTAAGGTCTTAACTCTTAGTGTGGCCTAATAGCTAAGGTCTTAGACTCTTACTCTGACTTAATGGTTAAGGTCTTAGACTCTTACTCTGGCCTAATGGTTAAGGTCTTAACTCTTACTCTGGCCTAATGGTTAAGGTCTTAGACTCTTAATCTGGCCTAATGGTAAAGGTCTTAACTCTTACTCTGGCCAGACTCTTACTCTGGCCTAATGGTTAAGGTCTTAACTCTTACTCTGGCCTAATGGTTAAGGTCTTAGACTCTTACTCTGGCCTAATGGTTAAGGTCTTAGTTCTTACTCCGGCCTAATGGTTAAGGTCTTAGACTCTTTCTCTGGCCTAATGGTAAAGGTCTTAACTCTTACTCTGGCCAGACTCTTACTCTGGCCTAATGGTTAAGGTCTTAACTCTTACTCTGGCCTAATGGTTAAGGTCTTAGACTCTTTCTCTGGTCTAATGTTTAAGGTCTTTATTCTTACTCTGGCTTAATGGTTAAAGTCTTAACTCTTAGTCTGGCCTAATAGCTAAGGTCTTAGACTCGTACTCTGGTCTAATGGTTAGGATCTTAACTCTTACTCTGGCCTAATAGCTAAGGTCTTAGACTCGTACTCTGGCCTACTGGTTAAGGTCTTAACTCTTACTCTGGCCTACTGGTTAAGGTCTTAACTCTTACTCTGGCCTAATAGCTAAGGTCTTAGACTCGTACTCTGGCCTAATGGTTAAGGTCTTAACTCATACTCTGGCCTACTGGTTAAGGTCTTAACTCTTACTCTGGCCTACAGGTTAAGGTCTTAATTCTTACTCTGGCCTAATAGCTAAGGTCTTAACTCTTACTCTGGCCTAATAGCTAAGGTCTTAGACTCGTACTATGGCATACAGGTTAGGTCTTAACTTTTACTCTGGCCTACTGGTTAAGGTTTTAACTCTTACTCTGGCCTAATAGCTAAGGTCTTAGACTCGTACTCTGGCCTAATAGCTAAGGTCTTAACTCTTAGTCTGGCCTAATAGCTAAGGTCTTAGACTCGTACTCTGACCTAATGTTTAAGGTCTTAACTCTTACTCTGGCCTAATAGCTAAGGTGTTAGACTCGTACTCTGGCCTAATGGTTAAGGTCTTAACTCTTACTCTGGCCTAATAGCTAAGGTCTTAGACTCGTACTATGGCCTACAGGTTAAGGTCTTAACTCTTACTCTGGCCTACTGGTTAAGGTCTTAACTCTTACTCTGGCCTAATAGCTAAGGTCTTAGACTCGTACTCTGGCCTACTGGTTAAGGTCTTAACTCTTACTCTGGCCTAATAGCTAAGGTCTTAGACTCATGCTCTGGCCTAATGGTTAAGGTCTTAACTCTTACTCTGGCCTAATAGCTAAGGTCTTAGACTCGTACTCTGGCCTAATAGCTAAGGTCTTAGACCCATACTCTGGCCTAATGATTAAGGTCTTAATTCTTACTCTGGCCTAATAGCTAAGGTCTTAGACTCGTACTCTGGCCTACAGGTGAAGGTCTTAACTCTTACTCTGGCCTACTGGTTAAGGTCTTAACTCTTACTCTGGCCTAATAGCTAAGGTCTTGACTCTTACTCTGGCCTAATATCTAAGGTCTTAGACTCATACTGTGGCCCTCAGGTTAAGGTCTTAACTCTTACTCTGGCCTACTGGTTAAGGTCTTAACTCTTACTCTGGCCTTATAGCTAAGGTCTTAACTCTTACTCTGGCCTATTAGCTAAGGTCTTAGACTCATAGTATGGCCTACAGGTTTAGGTCTTAACTCCTACTCTGGCCTACAGGTGAAGGTCTTAACTCTTACTCTGGCCTACTGGTTAAGGTCTTAACTCTTACTCTGGCCTGATAGCTAAGTTCTTAACTCTTACTCTGGCCTAATAGCTAAGGTCTCATACTCGTACTATGGCCTACAGGTTAAGGTCTTAACTCTTACTCTGGCCTAATAGCTAAGGTCTTAGACTCGTATTCTGGCCTAACGGTTAAGGTCTTAACTCTTACTCTAGCCCAATAGCTAAGGTCTTAACTCTTACTCTGGCCTTATAGCTAAGGTCTTAGACTCGTACTCTGGCCTAATGGTTAAGGTCTTAACTCTTACTCTGGCCTAATAGCTAAGGTCTTAACTCATACTCTGGCCTAATAGCTAAGGTCTTAGACTCGTACTATGGCCTACAGGTTAAGGTCTTAACTCTTACTCTGGCCTACTGCTTAAGGTCTTAACTCTTACTCTGGCCTAATAGCTAAGGTCTTAACTCTTACTCTGGCCTACTGGATAAGGTCTTAACTCTTACCCTGGCCTAATAGCTAAGGTCTTAGACTCGTTCTCTGGCCTACAGGTTAAGGTCTTAACTCTTACTCTGGCCTACAGGTTAAGGTCTTAACTCTTACTCTGGCCCACTGGTTAAGGTCTTAACTCTTACTCTGGCCTAATAGCTAAGGTCTTAGACTCGTACTATGGCCTACAGGTTAAGGTCTTAACTCTTACTCTGGCCTACTGGTTAAGGTCTTAACTCTTACTCTGGCCTAACAGCTAAGGTCTTAGACTCGTACTCTGGCCTACAGGTTAAGGTCTTAACTCTTACTCTGGCCTAATAGCTAAGGTCTTAGACTCATACTCTGGCCTTATGGTTAAGGTCTTAACTCTTACTCTGGCCTAATGGTTAAGGTATTAACTCTTACTCTGGCCTACTGGTTAAGGTCTTAACTCTTACTCTGGCCTAATAGCCAAGGTCTTAACTCTTACTCTGGCCTAATAGCTAAGGTCTTAGACTTGTACTATGGCCTACAGGTTAAGGTTTTAACTCTTACTCTGGCCTACAGGTTAAGGTCTTAACTCTTACTCTGGCCTACTGGTTAAGGTCTTAACTCGTACTCTGGCCTAATAGCTAAGGTCTTAACTCTTACTCAGGCCTAATAGCTAAGGTCCTAATTCTTACTCTGGCCTAATAGCTAAGGTCTTAGACTCGTACTCTGGCCTAATAGCTAAGGTCTTAGACTCGTACTCTGGCCTAATGGTTAAGGTCTTAACTCTTACTCTGGCCTAATAGCTAAGGTCTTAACTCTTACTCTGGCCTAATAGCTAAGGTCTTAGACTCGTACTCTGGCCTACAGGTTAAGGTTTTAACTCTTACTCTGGCCTACTGGTTAAGGTCTTAACTCTTACTCTGGCCTAATAGCTAAAGTCTTAGACTCGTACTATGGCCTACAGGTTAAGGTCTTAACTCTTACTCTGGCCTACTGGTTAAGGTCTTAGCTCTTACTCTGGCCTAATAGCTAAGGTCTTAACTCTTACTCTGGCCTAATAGCTAAGGTCTTAGACTCATAGTATGGCCTACAGGTTTAGGTCTTAACTCCTACTCTGGCCTACAGGTTAAGGTCTTAACTCTTACTCTGGCCTACTGGTTAAGGTCTTAACTCGTACTCTGGCCTAATAGCTAAGGTCTTAACTCTTACTCAGGCCTAATAGCTAAGGTCTTAATTCTTACTCTGGCCTAATAGCTAAGGTCTTAGACTCGTACTCTGGCCTAATGGTTAAGGTCTTAACTCTTACTCTGGTCTAATAGCTAAGGTCTTAGACTCGTACTCTGGCCTAATGGTTAAGGTCTTCACTCTTACTCTGGCCCAATAGCTAAGGTCTTAACTCTTTCTCTGGCCTAATATCTAAGGTCTTAGACTCGTACTCTGGACTAATGGTTAAGGTCTTAACTCTTACTCTGGCCTACTGGTTAAGGTCTTAACTCTTACTCTGGCATAATAGCTAAGGTCTTAGACTCGTACTCTGGCCTAATGGTTAAGGTCTTAACTCTTACTCTGGCCTAATAGCTAAGGTCTTAACTCTTACTCTGGCATAATGGTTAAGGTCTTAACTCTTACTCTGGCCTAATAGCTAAGGTCTTAACTCTTACTCTGGCCTAATAGCTAAGGTCTTAGACTCGTACTCTGGACTAATGGTTAAGGTCTTAACTCTTACTCTGGCCTACTTGTTAAGGTCTTAACTCTTACTCTGGCATAACAGCTAAGGTCTTAACTCTTACTCTGGCCTAATAACTAAGGTTTTAGACTCGTACTCTGGCCTCCAGTTTAAGGTCCTAACTCTTACTCTGGCCTAATAGCTAAGGTCTTAGACTCATACTCTGGCCTTATGGTTAAGGTCTTAACTCTTACTCTGGCCTAATGGTTAAGGTCTTAACTCTTACTCTGGCCTACTGGTTAAGGTCTTAACTCTTACTCTGGCCTAATAGCCAAGGTCTTAACTCTTACTCTGGCCTAATAGCTAAGGTCTTAGACTCGTACTATGGCCTACAGGTTAAGGTCTTAACTCTCACTCTCGCCTACTGGTTAAGGTCTTACCTCTTACTCTGGCCTAATAGCTAAGGTCTTAACTCTTACTCTGGCCTAATAGCTTAGGTCTTAGACTCGTACTCTGGCCTAATGGTTAAGGTCTTAACTCTTACTCTGGCCTAATAGCTAAGGTCTTAACTCTTACTCTGGCCTAATAGCTAAGGTCTTAGACTCGTACTCTGGCCTACAGGTTAAGGTTTTAACTCTTACTCTGGCCTACTGGTTAAGGTCTTAACTCTTACTCTGGCCTAATAGCTAAGGTCTTAGACTTGTACTATGGCCTACAGGTTAAGGTCCTAACTCTTACTCTGGCCCAATAGCTAAGGTCTTAGACTCGTACTCTGGCCTAATGGTTAATGTCTTAACTCTTACTCTGGCCTAATAGCTAAGGTCTTAACTCGTACTCTGGCCTAATAGCTAAGGTCTTAGACTCGTACTCTGGCCTAATGGATAAGGTCTTAACTCTTACTCTGGCCTAATGGTTAAGGTCTTAACTCTTACTCTGGCCTAATAGCTAAGGTCTTAGACTCGTACTCGGGCCTAATGGTTAAGGTCTTAACTCTTACTCAGGCGTAATAGCTAAGGTCTTAACTCTTACTCTGGCCTAATAGCTAAGGTCTTAGACTCGTACTATGGCCTACAGGTTAAGGTCTTAACTCTTACTCTGGCCTACTGGTTAAGGTCTTAACTCTTACTCTGGCCTAATAGCTAAGGTCTTAGACTCATACTCTGGCCTAATGGTTAATGTCTTAACTCTTACTCTGGCCTAATAGCTAAGGTGTTAGACTCATACTCTGGAATAATCTTTAAGGTCTTAACTCTTACTCTGGCCTAATAGCTAAGGTCTTAGACTCGTACGCTGGCCTGATGGTTAAGGTCTTAACTCTTAGTCTGGCCTAATAGCTAAGGTCTTAGACTCTTACTCTGACATAATGGTTAAGGTCTTAGACTCTTACTCTGGCCTAATGGTTAAGGTCTTAACTCTTACTCTGGCCTAATGGTTAAGGTCTTAGACTCGTACTCTGGCCTACAGGTTAAGGTTTTAACTCTTACTCTGGCCTACTGGTTAAGGTCTTAACTCTTACTCTGGCCTAATAGCTAAAGTCTTAGACTCGTACTATGGCCTACAGGTTAAGGTCTTAACTCTTACTCTGGCCTACTGGTTAAGGTCTTAGCTCTTACTCTGGCCTAATAGCTAAGGTCTTAACTCTTACTCTGGCCTAATAGCTAAGGTCTTAGACTCATAGTATGGCCTACAGGTTTAGGTCTTAACTCCTACTCTGGCCTACAGGTTAAGGTCTTAACTCTTACTCTGGCCTACTGGTTAAGGTCTTAACTCGTACTCTGGCCTAATAGCTAAGGTCTTAACTCTTACTCAGGCCTAATAGCTAAGGTCTTAATTCTTACTCTGGCCTAATAGCTAAGGTCTTAGACTCGTACTCTGGCCTAATGGTTAAGGTCTTAACTCTTACTCTGGTCTAATAGCTAAGGTCTTAGACTCGTACTCTGGCCTAATGGTTAAGGTCTTCACTCTTACTCTGGCCCAATAGCTAAGGTCTTAACTCTTTCTCTGGCCTAATAGCTAAGGTCTTAGACTCGTACTCTGGACTAATGGTTAAGGTCTTAACTCTTACTCTGGCCTACTGGTTAAGGTCTTAACTCTTACTCTGGCATAATAGCTAAGGTCTTAGACTCGTACTCTGGCCTAATGGTTAAGGTCTTAACTCTTACTCTGGCCTAATAGCTAAGGTCTTAACTCTTACTCTGGCATAATGGTTAAGGTCTTAACTCTTACTCTGGCCTAATAGCTAAGGTCTTAACTCTTACTCTGGCCTAATAGCTAAGGTCTTAGACTCGTACTCTGGACTAATGGTTAAGGTCTTAACTCTTACTCTGGCCTACTTGTTAAGGTCTTAACTCTTACTCTGGCATAACAGCTAAGGTCTTAACTCTTACTCTGGCCTAATAACTAAGGTTTTAGACTCGTACTCTGGCCTACAGTTTAAGGTCCTAACTCTTACTCTGGCCTAATAGCTAAGGTCTTAGACTCATACTCTGGCCTTATGGTTAAGGTCTTAACTCTTACTCTGGCCTAATGGTTAAGGTCTTAACTCTTACTCTGGCCTACTGGTTAAGGTCTTAACTCTTACTCTGGCCTAATAGCCAAGGTCTTAACTCTTACTCTGGCCTAATAGCTAAGGTCTTAGACTCGTACTATGGCCTACAGGTTAAGGTCTTAACTCTCACTCTCGCCTACTGGTTAAGGTCTTACCTCTTACTCTGGCCTAATAGCTAAGGTCTTAACTCTTACTCTGGCCTAATAGCTTAGGTCTTAGACTCGTACTCTGGCCTAATGGTTAAGGTCTTAACTCTTACTCTGGCCTAATAGCTAAGGTCTTAACTCTTACTCTGGCCTAATAGCTAAGGTCTTAGACTCGTACTCTGGCCTACAGGTTAAGGTTTTAACTCTTACTCTGGCCTACTGGTTAAGGTCTTAACTCTTACTCTGGCCTAATAGCTAAGGTCTTAGACTCGTACTATGGCCTACAGGTTAAGGTCCTAACTCTTACTCTGGCCCAATAGCTAAGGTCTTAGACTCGTACTCTGGCCTAATGGTTAATGTCTTAACTCTTACTCTGGCCTAATAGCTAAGGTCTTAACTCTTACTCTGGCCTAATAGCTAAGGTCTTAGACTCGTACTCTGGCCTAATGGATAAGGTCTTAACTCTTACTCTGGCCTAATGGTTAAGGTCTTAACTCTTACTCTGGCCTAATAGCTAAGGTCTTAGACTCGTACTCGGGCCTAATGGTTAAGGTCTTAACTCTTACTCAGGCGTAATAGCTAAGGTCTTAACTCTTACTCTGGCCCAATAGCTAAGGTCTTAGACTCGTACTATGGCCTACAGGTTAAGGTCTTAACTCTTACTCTGGCCTACTGGTTAAGGTCTTAACTCTTACTCTGGCCTAATAGCTAAGGTCTTAGACTCATACTCTGGCCTAATGGTTAATGTCTTAACTCTTACTCTGGCCTAATAGCTAAGGTGTTAGACTCATACTCTGGAATAATGGTTAAGGTCTTAACTCTTACTCTGGCCTAATAGCTAAGGTCTTAGACTCGTACGCTGGCCTGATGGTTAAGGTCTTAACTCTTAGTCTGGCCTAATAGCTAAGGTCTTAGACTCTTACTCTGACATAATGGTTAAGGTCTTAGACTCTTACTCTGGCCTAATGGTTAAGGTCTTAACTCTTACTCTGGCCTAATGGTTAAGGTCTTAGACTCGTACTCTGGCCTACAGGTTAAGGTTTTAACTCTTACTCTGGCCTACTGGTTAAGGTCTTAACTCTTACTCTGGCCTAATAGCTAAAGTCTTAGACTCGTACTATGGCCTACAGGTTAAGGTCTTAACTCTTACTCTGGCCTACTGGTTAAGGTCTTAGCTCTTACTCTGGCCTAATAGCTAAGGTCTTAACTCTTACTCTGGCCTAATAGCTAAGGTCTTAGACTCATAGTATGGCCTACAGGTTTAGGTCTTAACTCCTACTCTGGCCTACAGGTTAAGGTCTTAACTCTTACTCTGGCCTACTGGTTAAGGTCTTAACTCGTACTCTGGCCTAATAGCTAAGGTCTTAACTCTTACTCAGGCCTAATAGCTAAGGTCTTAATTCTTACTCTGGCCTAATAGCTAAGGTCTTAGACTCGTACTCTGGCCTAATGGTTAAGGTCTTAACTCTTACTCTGGTCTAATAGCTAAGGTCTTAGACTCGTACTCTGGCCTAATGGTTAAGGTCTTCACTCTTACTCTGGCCCAATAGCTAAGGTCTTAACTCTTTCTCTGGCCTAATAGCTAAGGTCTTAGACTCGTACTCTGGACTAATGGTTAAGGTCTTAACTCTTACTCTGGCCTACTGGTTAAGGTCTTAACTCTTACTCTGGCATAATAGCTAAGGTCTTAGACTCGTACTCTGGCCTAATGGTTAAGGTCTTAACTCTTACTCTGGCCTAATAGCTAAGGTCTTAACTCTTACTCTGGCATAATGGTTAAGGTCTTAACTCTTACTCTGGCCTAATAGCTAAGGTCTTAACTCTTACTCTGGCCTAATAGCTAAGGTCTTAGACTCGTACTCTGGACTAATGGTTAAGGTCTTAACTCTTACTCTGGCCTACTTGTTAAGGTCTTAACTCTTACTCTGGCATAACAGCTAAGGTCTTAACTCTTACTCTGGCCTAATAACTAAGGTTTTAGACTCGTACTCTGGCCTACAGTTTAAGGTCCTAACTCTTACTCTGGCCTAATAGCTAAGGTCTTAGACTCATACTCTGGCCTTATGGTTAAGGTCTTAACTCTTACTCTGGCCTAATCGTTAAGGTATTAACTCTTACTCTGGCCTACTGGTTAAGGTCTTAACTCTTACTCTGGCCTAATAGCTAAGGTCTTAACTCTTACTCTGGCCTAATAGCTAAGGTCTTAGACTCGTACTCTGGACTAATGGTTAAGGTCTTAACTCTTACTCTGGCCTACTTGTTAAGGTCTTAACTCTTACTCTGGCATAACAGCTAAGGTCTTAACTCTTACTCTGGCCTAATAACTAAGGTCTTAGACTCGTACTATGGCCTACAGGTTAAGGTCTTAACTCTCACTCTCGCCTACTGGTTAAGGTCTTACCTCTTACTCTGGCCTAATAGCTAAGGTCTTAACTCTTACTCTGGCCTAATAGCTTAGGTCTTAGACTCGTACTCTGGCCTAATGGTTAAGGTCTTAACTCGTACTCTGGCCTAATAGCTAAGGTCTTAACTCTTACTCTGGCCTAATAGCTAAGGTCTTAGACTCGTACTCTGGCCTACAGGTTAAGGTTTTAACTCTTACTCTGGCCTACTGGTTAAGGTCTTAACTCTTACTCTGGCCTAATAGCTAAGGTCTTAGACTCGTACTCTGGACTAATGGTTAAGGTCTTAACTCTTACTCTGGCCTACTTGTTAAGGTCTTAACTCTTACTCTGGCATAACAGCTAAGGTCTTAACTCTTACTCTGGCCTAATAACTAAGGTCTTAGACTCGTACTATGGCCTACAGGTTAAGGTCTTAACTCTCACTCTCGCCTACTGGTTACGGTCTTACCTCTTACTCTGGCCTAATAGCTAAGGTCTTAACTCTTACTCTGGCCTAATAGCTTAGGTCTTAGACTCGTACTCTGGCCTAATGGTTAAGGTCTTAACTCTTACTCTGGCCTAATAGCTAAGGTCTTAACTCTTACTCTGGCCTAATAGCTAAGGTCTTAGACTCATACTCTGGCCTACAGGTTAAGGTTTTAACTCTTACTCTGGCCTACTGGTTAAGGTCTTAACTCTTACTCTGGCCTAATAGCTAAGGTCTTAGACTCATAGTATGGCCTACAGGTTTAGGTCTTAACTCCTACTCTGGCCTACAGGTTAAGGTCTTAACTCTTACTCTGGCCTACTGGTTAAGGTCTTAACTCATACTCTGGCCTAATAGCTAAGGTCTTAACTCTTACTCAGGCCTAATAGCTAAGGTCTTAATTCTTACTCTGGCCTAATAGCTAAGGTCTTAGACTCGTACTCTGGCCTAATGGTTAAGGTCTTAACTCTTACTCTGGTCTAATAGCTAAGGTCTTAGACTCGTACTCTGGCCTAATGGTTAAGGTCTTCACTCTTACTCTGGCCCAATAGCTAAGGTCTTAACTCTTTCTCTGGCCTAATAGCTAAGGTCTTAGACTCGTACTCTGGACTAATGGTTAAGGTCTTAACTCTTACTCTGGCCTACTGGTTAAGGTCTTAACTCTTACTCTGGCATAATAGCTAAGGTCTTAGACTCGTACTCTGGCCTAATGGTTAAGGTCTTAACTCTTACTCTGGCCTAATAGCTAAGGTCTTAACTCTTACTCTGGCATAATGGTTAAGGTCTTAACTCTTACTCTGGCCTAATAGCTAAGGTCTTAACTCTTACTCTGGCCTAATAGCTAAGGTCTTAGACTCGTACTCTGGACTAATGGTTAAGGTCTTAACTCTTACTCTGGCCTACTTGTTAAGGTCTTAACTCTTACTCTGGCATAACAGCTAAGGTCTTAACTCTTACTCTGGCCTAATAACTAAGGTTTTAGACTCGTACTCTGGCCTACAGTTTAAGGTCCTAACTCTTACTCTGGCCTAATAGCTAAGGTCTTAGACTCATACTCTGGCCTTATGGTTAAGGTCTTAACTCTTACTCTGGCCTAATGGTTAAGGTCTTAACTCTTACTCTGGCCTACTGGTTAAGGTCTTAACTCTTATTCTGGCCTAATAGCCAAGGTCTTAACTCTTACTCTGGCCTAATAGCTAAGGTCTTAGACTCATACTATGGCCTACAGGTTAAGGTCTTAACTCTCACTCTCGCCTACTGGTTAAGGTCTTACCTCTTACTCTGGCCTAATAGCTAAGGTCTTAACTCTTACTCTGGCCTAATAGCTTAGGTCTTAGACTCGTACTCTGGCCTAATGGTTAAGGTCTTAACTCTTACTCTGGCCTAATAGCTAAGGTCTTAACTCTTACTCTGGCCTAATAGCTAAGGTCTTAGACTCGTACTCTGGCCTACAGGTTAAGGTTTTAACTCTTACTCTGGCCTACTGGTTAAGGTCTTAACTCTTACTCTGGCCTAATAGCTAAGGTCTTAGACTCGTACTATGGCCTACAGGTTAAGGTCCTAACTCTTACTCTGGCCCAATAGCTAAGGTCTTAGACTCGTACTCTGGCCTAATGGTTAATGTCTTAACTCTTACTCTGGCCTAATAGCTAAGGTCTTAACTCTTACTCTGGCCTAATAGCTAAGGTCTTAGACTCGTACTCTGGCCTAATGGATAAGGTCCTAACTCTTACTCTGGCCTAATGGTTAAGGTCTTAACTCTTACTCTGGCCTAATAGCTAAGGTCTTAGACTCGTACTCGGGCCTAATGGTTAAGGTCTTAACTCTTACTCAGGCGTAATAGCTAAGGTCTTAACTCTTACTCTGGCCTAATAGCTAAGGTCTTAGACTCGTACTATGGCCTACAGGTTAAGGTCTTAACTCTTACTCTGGCCTACTGGTTAAGGTCTTAACTCTTACTCTGGCCTAATAGCTAAGGTCTTAGACTCATACTCTGGCCTAATGGTTAATGTCTTAACTCTTACTCTGGCCTAATAGCTAAGGTGTTAGACTCATACTCTGGAATAATGGTTAAGGTCTTAACTCTTACTCTGGCCTAATAGCTAAGGTCTTAGACTCGTACGCTGGCCTGATGGTTAAGGTCTTAACTCTTAGTCTGGCCTAATAGCTAAGGTCTTAGACTCTTACTCTGACATAATGGTTAAGGTCTTAGACTCTTACTCTGGCCTAATGGTTAAGGTCTTAACTCTTACTCTGGCCTAATGGTTAAGGTCTTAGACTCGTACTCTGGCCTACAGGTTAAGGTTTTAACTCTTACTCTGGCCTACTGGTTAAGGTCTTAACTCTTACTCTGGCCTAATAGCTAAAGTCTTAGACTCGTACTATGGCCTACAGGTTAAGGTCTTAACTCTTACTCTGGCCTACTGGTTAAGGTCTTAGCTCTTACTCTGGCCTAATAGCTAAGGTCTTAACTCTTACTCTGGCCTAATAGCTAAGGTCTTAGACTCATAGTATGGCCTACAGGTTTAGGTCTTAACTCCTACTCTGGCCTACAGGTTAAGGTCTTAACTCTTACTCTGGCCTACTGGTTAAGGTCTTAACTCGTACTCTGGCCTAATAGCTAAGGTCTTAACTCTTACTCAGGCCTAATAGCTAAGGTCTTAATTCTTACTCTGGCCTAATAGCTAAGGTCTTAGACTCGTACTCTGGCCTAATGGTTAAGGTCTTAACTCTTACTCTGGTCTAATAGCTAAGGTCTTAGACTCGTACTCTGGCCTAATGGTTAAGGTCTTCACTCTTACTCTGGCCCAATAGCTAAGGTCTTAACTCTTTCTCTGGCCTAATAGCTAAGGTCTTAGACTCGTACTCTGGACTAATGGTTAAGGTCTTAACTCTTACTCTGGCCTACTGGTTAAGGTCTTAACTCTTACTCTGGCATAATAGCTAAGGTCTTAGACTCGTACTCTGGCCTAATGGTTAAGGTCTTAACTCTTACTCTGGCCTAATAGCTAAGGTCTTAACTCTTACTCTGGCATAATGGTTAAGGTCTTAACTCTTACTCTGGCCTAATAGCTAAGGTCTTAACTCTTACTCTGGCCTAATAGCTAAGGTCTTAGACTCGTACTCTGGACTAATGGTTAAGGTCTTAACTCTTACTCTGGCCTACTTGTTAAGGTCTTAACTCTTACTCTGGCATAACAGCTAAGGTCTTAACTCTTACTCTGGCCTAATAACTAAGGTCTAAGACTCGTACTCTGGCCTACAGTTTAAGGTCCTAACTCTTACTCTGGCCTAATAGCTAAGGTCTTAGACTCATACTCTGGCCTTATGGTTAAGGTCTTAACTCTTACTCTGGCCTAATCGTTAAGGTATTAACTCTTACTCTGGCCTACTGGTTAAGGTCTTAACTCTTACTCTGGCCTAATAGCTAAGGTCTTAACTCTTTCTCTGGCCTAATAGCTAAGGTCTTAGACTCGTACTCTGGACTAATGGTTAAGGTCTTAACTCTTACTCTGGCCTACTTGTTAAGGTCTTAACTCTTACTCTGGCATAACAGCTAAGGTCTTAACTCTTACTCTGGCCTAATAACTAAGGTCTTAGACTCGTACTATGGCCTACAGGTTAAGGTCTTAACTCTCACTCTCGCCTACTGGTTAAGGTCTTACCTCTTACTCTGGCCTAATAGCTAAGGTCTTAACTCTTACTCTGGCCTAATAGCTTAGGTCTTAGACTCGTACTCTGGCCTAATGGTTAAGGTCTTAACTCGTACTCTGGCCTAATAGCTAAGGTCTTAACTCTTACTCTGGCCTAATAGCTAAGGTCTTAGACTCGTACTCTGGCCTACAGGTTAAGGTTTTAACTCTTACTCTGGCCTACTGGTTAAGGTCTTAACTCTTACTCTGGCCTAATAGCTAAGGTCTTAGACTCGTACTCTGGACTAATGGTTAAGGTCTTAACTCTTACTCTGGCCTACTTGTTAAGGTCTTAACTCTTACTCTGGCATAACAGCTAAGGTCTTAACTCTTACTCTGGCCTAATAACTAAGGTCTTAGACTCGTACTATGGCCTACAGGTTAAGGTCTTAACTCTCACTCTCGCCTACTGGTTACGGTCTTACCTCTTACTCTGGCCTAATAGCTAAGGTCTTAACTCTTACTCTGGCCTAATAGCTTAGGTCTTAGACTCGTACTCTGGCCTAATGGTTAAGGTCTTAACTCTTACTCTGGCCTAATAGCTAAGGTCTTAACTCTTACTCTGGCCTAATAGCTAAGGTCTTAGACTCGTACTCTGGCCTACAGGTTAAGGTTTTAACTCTTACTCTGGCCTACTGGTTAAGGTCTTAACTCTTACTCTGGCCTAATAGCTAAGGTCTTAGACTCATAGTATGGCCTACAGGTTTAGGTCTTAACTCCTACTCTGGCCTACAGGTTAAGGTCTTAACTCTTACTCTGGCCTACTGGTTAAGGTCTTAACTCGTACTCTGGCCTAATAGCTAAGGTCTTAACTCTTACTCAGGCCTAAGAGCTAAGGTCTTAATTCTTACTCTGGCCTAATAGCTAAGGTCTTAGACTCGTACTCTGGCCTAATGGTTAAGGTCTTAACTCTTACTCTGGTCTAATAGCTAAGGTCTTAGACTCGTACTCTGGCCTAATGGTTAAGGTCTTCACTCTTACTCTGGCCCAATAGCTAAGGTCCTAACTCTTTCTCTGGCCTAATAGCTAAGGTCTTAGACTCGTACTCTGGTATAATGGTTAAGGTCTTAACTCTTACTCTGGCCTACTGGTTAAGGTCTTAACTCTTACTCTGGCATAATAGCTAAGGTCTTAGACTCGTACTCTGGCCTAATGGTTAAGGTCTTAACTCTTACTCTGGCCTAATAGCTAAGGTCTTAACTCTTACTCTGGCATAATGGTTAAGGTCTTAACTCTTACTCTGGCCTAATAGCTAAGGTCTTAACTCTTACTCTGGCCTAATAGCTAAGGTCTTAGACTCGTACTCTGGACTAATGGTTAAGGTCTTAACTCTTACTCTGGCCTACTTGTTAAGGTCTTAACTCTTACTCTGGCATAACAGCTAAGGTCTTAACTCTTACTCTGGCCTAATAACTAAGGTCTTAGACTCGTACTCTGGCCTACAGTTTAAGGTCCTAACTCTTACTCTGGCCTAATAGCTAAGGTCTTAGACTCATACTCTGGCCTTATGGTTAAGGTCTTAACTCTTACTCTGGCCTAATGGTTAAGGTATTAACTCTTACTCTGGCCTACTGGTTAAGGTCTTAACTCTTACTCTGGCCTAATAGCTAAGGTCTTAACTCTTACTCTGGCCTAATAGCTAAGGTCTTAGACTCGTACTCTGGACTAATGGTTAAGGTCTTAACTCTTACTCTGGCCTACTTGTTAAGGTCTTAACTCTTACTCTGGCATAACAGCTAAGGTCTTAACTCTTACTCTGGCCTAATAACTAAGGTCTTAGACTCGTACTATGGCCTACAGGTTAAGGTCTTAACTCTCACTCTCGCCTACTGGTTAAGGTCTTACCTCTTACTCTGGCCTAATAGCTAAGGTCTTAACTCTTACTCTGGCCTAATAGCTTAGGTCTTAGACTCGTACTCTGGCCTAATGGTTAAGGTCTTAACTCTTACTCTGGCCTAATAGCTAAGGTCTTAACTCTTACTCTGGCCTAATAGCAAAGGTCTTAGACTCGTCCTCTGGCCTACAGGTTAAGGTTTTAACTCTTACTCTGGCCTACTGGTTACGGTCTTAACTCTTACTCTGGCCTAATAGCTAAGGTCTTAGACTCGTACTATGGCCTACAGGTTAAGGTCTTAACTCTTACTCTGGCCTAATAGCTAAGGTCTTAGACTCGTACTCTGGCCTAATGGATAAGGTCTTAACTCTTACTCTGGCCTAATGGTTAAGGTCTTAACTCTTACTCTGGCCTAATAGCTAAGGTCTTAGACTCGTACTCTGGCCTAATGGTTAAGGTCTTAACTCTTACTCAGGCCTAATAGCTAAGGTCTTAACTCTTACTCTGGCCTAATAGCTAAGGTCTTAGACTCGTACTATGGCCTACAGGTTAAGGTCTTAACTCTTACTCTGGCCTACTGGTTAAGGTCTTAACTCTTACTCTGGCCTAATAGCTAAGGTCTTAGACTCATACTCTGGCCTAATGGTTAATGTCTTAACTCTTACTCTGGCCTAATAGCTAAGGTGTTAGACTCATACTCTGGCCTAATGGTTAAGGTCTTAACTCTTACTCTGGCCTAATAGCTAAGGTCTTAGACTCGTACTCTGGGCTGATGGTTAAGGTCTTAACTCTTAGTCTGGCCTAATAGCTAAGGTCTTAGACTCTTACTCTGACATAATGGTTAAGGTCTTAGACTCTTACTCTGGCCTAATGGTTAAGGTCTTAACTCTTACTCTGGCCTAATGGTTAAGGTCTTAGACTCTTAATCTGGCCTAATGGTAAAGGTCTTAACTCTTACTCTGGCCAGACTCTTACTCTGGCCTAATGGTTAAGGTCTTAACTCTTACTCTGGCCTAATGGTTAAGGTCTTAGACTCTTACTCTGGCCTAATGGTTAAGGTCTTAGCTCTTACTCCGGCCTAATGGTTAAGGTCTTAGACTCTTTCTCTGGCCTAATGTTTAAGGTCTTTATTCTTACTCTGGCCTAATAGCTAAGGTCTTAACTCTTACTCTGGCCTACTGGTTAAGGTCTTAACTCTTACTCTGGCCTACTGGTTAAGGTCTTAACTCTTACTCTGGCCTAATAGCTAAGGTCTTAGACTCGTACTCTGGCCTAATGGTTAAGGTCTTAACTCTTACTCTGGCCTAATAGCTAAGGTCTTAGACTGGTACTCTGGCCTAATAGCTAAGGTCTTAACTCTTACTCTGGCCTAATAGCTAGGGTCTTAACTCTTACTCTGGCCTAATAGCTAAGGTCTTAACTCTTACTCTGGCCTAATAGCTAAGGTCTTAGACTCATAGTATGGCCTACAGGTTTAGGTCTTAACTCCTACTCTGGCCTACAGGTTAAGGTCTTAACTCTTACTCTGGCCTACTGGTTAAGGTCTTAACTCGTACTCTGGCCTAATAGCTAAGGTCTTAACTCTTACTCAGGCCTAAGAGATAAGGTCTTAATTCTTACTCTGGCCTAATAGCTAAGGTCTTAGACTCGTACTCTGGCCTAATGGTTAAGGTCTTAACTCTTACTCTGGTCTAATAGCTAAGGTCTTAGACTCGTACTCTGGCCTAATGGTTAAGGTCTTCACTCTTACTCTGGCCCAATAGCTAAGGTCTTAACTCTTTCTCTGGCCTAATAGCTAAGGTCTTAGACTCGTACTCTGGACTAATGGTTAAGGTCTTAACTCTTACTCTGGCCTACTGGTTAAGGTCTTAACTCTTACTCTGGCATAATAGCTAAGGTCTTAGACTCGTACTCTGGCCTAATGGTTAAGGTCTTAACTCTTACTCTGGCCTAATAGCTAAGGTCTTAACTCTTACTCTGGCATAATGGTTAAGGTCTTAACTCTTACTCTGGCCTAATAGCTAAGGTCTTAACTCTTACTCTGGCCTAATAGCTAAGGTCTTAGACTCGTACTCTGGACTAATGGTTAAGGTCTTAACTCTTACTCTGGCCTACTTGTTAAGGTCTTAACTCTTACTCTGGCATAACAGCTAAGGTCTTAACTCTTACTCTGGCCTAATAACTAAGGTCTTAGACTCGTACTCTGGCCTACAGTTTAAGGTCCTAACTCTTACTCTGGCCTAATAGCTAAGGTCTTAGACTCATACTCTGGCCTTATGGTTAAGGTCTTAACTCTTACTCTGGCCTAATGGTTAAGGTATTAACTCTTACTCTGGCCTACTGGTTAAGGTCTTAACTCTTACTCTGGCCTAATAGCTAAGGTCTTAACTCTTACTCTGGCCTAATAGCTAAGGTCTTAGACTCGTACTCTGGACTAATGGTTAAGGTCTTAACTCTTACTCTGGCCTACTTGTTAAGGTCTTAACTCTTACTCTGGCATAACAGCTAAGGTCTTAACTCTTACTCTGGCCTAATAACTAAGGTCTTAGACTCGTACTATGGCCTACAGGTTAAGGTCTTAACTCTCACTCTCGCCTACTGGTTAAGGTCTTACCTCTTACTCTGGCCTAATAGCTAAGGTCTTAACTCTTACTCTGGCCTAATAGCTTAGGTCTTAGACTCGTACTCTGGCCTAATGGTTAAGGTCTTAACTCTTACTCTGGCCTAATAGCTAAGGTCTTAACTCTTACTCTGGCGTAATAGCTAAGGTCTTAGACTCGTACTCTGGCCTACAGGTTAAGGTTTTAACTCTTACTCTGGCCTACTGGTTACGGTCTTAACTCTTACTCTGGCCTAATAGCTAAGGTCTTAGACTCGTACTATGGCCTACAGGTTAAGGTCCTAACTCTTACTCTGGCCCAATAGCTAAGGTCTTAGACTCGTACTCTGGCCTAATGGTTAATGTCTTAACTCTTACTCTGGCCTAATAGCTAAGGTCTTAACTCTTACTCTGGCCTAATAGCTAAGGTCTTAGACTCGTACTCTGGCCTAATGGATAAGGTCTTAACTCTTACTCTGGCCTACTTGTTAAGGTCCTAACTCTTACTCTGGCCCAATAGCTAAGGTCTTAGACTCGTACTCTGGCCTAATGGTTAATGTCTTAACTCTTACTCTGGCCTAATAGCTAAGGTCCTAACTCTTACTCTGGCCTAATAGCTAAGGTCTTAGACTCGTACTCTGGCCTAATGGATAAGGTCTTAACTCTTACTCTGGCCTACTTGTTAAGGTCTTAACTCTTACTCTGGCCTAATAACTAAGGTCTTAGACTCGTACTATGGCCTACAGGTTAAGGTCTTAACTCTCACTCTCGCCTACTGGTTAAGGTCTTACCTCTTACTCTGGCCTAATAGCTAAGGTCTTAACTCTTACTCTGGCCTAATAGCTTAGGTCTAAGACTCGTACTCTGGCCTAATGGTTAAGGTCTTAACTCTTACTCTGGCCTAATAGCTAAGGTCTTAACTCTTACTCTGGCCTAATAGCTAAGGTCTTAGACACGTACTCTGGCCTACAGGTTAAGGTTTTAACTCTTACTCTGGCCTACTGGTTACGGTCTTAACTCTTACTCTGGCCTAATAGCTAAGGTCTTAGACTCGTACTATGGCCTACAGGTTAAGGTCTTAACTCTTACTCTGGCCTAATAGCTAAGGTCTTAGACTCGTACTCTGGCCTAATGGATAAGGTCTTAACTCTTACTCTGGCCTAATGGTTAAGGTCTTAACTCTTGCTCTGGCCTAATAGCTAAGGTCTTAGACTCGTACTCTGGCCTAATGGTTAAGGTCTTAACTCTTACTCAGGCCTAATAGCTAAGGTCTTAACTCTTACTCTGGCCTAATAGCTAAGGTCTTAGACTCGTACTATGGCCTACAGGTTAAGGTCTTAACTCTTACTCTGGCCTACTGGTTAAGGTCTTAACTCTTACTCTGGCCTAATAGCTAAGGTCTTAGACTCATACTCTGGCCTAATGGTTAATGTCTTAACTCTTACTCTGGCCTAATAGCTAAGGTGTTAGACTCATACTCTGGCCTAATGGTTAAGGTCTTAACTCTTACTCTGGCCTAATAGCTAAGGTCTTAGACTCGTACTCTGGCCTGATGGTTAAGGTCTTAACTCTTAGTCTGGCCTAATAGCTAAGGTCTTAGACTCTTACTCTGACATAATGGTTAAGGTCTTAGACTCTTACTCTGGCCTAATGGTTAAGGTCTTAACTCTTACTCTGGCCTAATGGTTAAGGTCTTAGACTCTTAATCTGGCCTAATGGTAAAGGTCTTAACTCTTACTCTGGCCAGACTCTTACTCTGGCCTAATGGTTAAGGTCTTAACTCTTACTCTGGCCTAATGGTTAAGGTCTTAGACTCTTACTCTGGCCTAATGGTTAAGGTCTTAGCTCTTACTCCGGCCTAATGGTTAAGGTCTTAGACTCTTTCTCTGGCCTAATGTTTAAGGTCTTTATTCTTACTCTGGCCTAATAGCTAAGGTCTTAACTCTTACTCTGGCCTACTGGTTAAGGTCTTAACTCGTACTCTGGCCTAATAGCTAAGGTCTTAACTCTTACTCAGGCATAAGAGCTAAGGTCTTAATTCTTACTCTGGCCTAATAGCTAAGGTCTTAGACTCGTACTCTGGCCTAATGGTTAAGGTCTTAACTCTTACTCTGGTCTAATAGCTAAGGTCTTAGACTCGTACTCTGGCCTAATGGTTAAGGTCTTCACTCTTACTCTGGCCCAATAGCTAAGGTCTTAACTCTTTCTCTGGCCTAATAGCTAAGGTCTTAGACTCGTACTCTGGACTAATGGTTAAGGTCTTAACTCTTACTCTGGCCTACTGGTTAAGGTCTTAACTCTTACTCTGGCATAATAGCTAAGGTCTTAGACTCGTACTCTGGCCTAATGGTTAAGGTCTTAACTCTTACTCTGGCCTAATAGCTAAGGTCTTAACTCTTACTCTGGCATAATGGTTAAGGTCTTAACTCTTACTCTGGCCTAATAGCTAAGGTCTTAGACTCGTACTCTGGACTAATGGTTAAGGTCTTAACTCTTACTCTGGCCTACTTGTTAAGGTCTTAACTCTTACTCTGGCATAACAGCTAAGGTCTTAACTCTTACTCTGGCCTAATAACTAAGGTCTTAGACTCGTACTCTGGCCTACAGTTTAAGGTCCTAACTCTTACTCTGGCCTAATAGCTAAGGTCTTAGACTCATACTCTGGCCTTATGGTTAAGGTCTTAACTCTTACTCTGGCCTAATGGTTAAGGTATTAACTCTTACTCTGGCCTACTGGTTAAGGTCTTAACTCTTACTCTGGCCTAATAGCTAAGGTCTTAACTCTTACTCTGGCCTAATAGCTAAGGTCTTAGACTCATACTCTGGACTAATGGTTAAGGTCTTAACTCTTACTCTGGCCTACTTGTTAAGGTCTTAACTCTTACTCTGGCATAACAGCTAAGGTCTTAACTCTTACTCTGGCCTAATAACTAAGGTCTTAGACTCGTACTATGGCCTACAGGTTAAGGTCTTAACTCTCACTCTCGCCTACTGGTTAAGGTCTTACCTCTTACTCTGGCCTAATAGCTAAGGTCTTAACTCTTACTCTGGCCTAATAGCTTAGGTCTTAGACTCGTACTCTGGCCTAATGGTTAAGGTCTTAACTCTTACTCTGGCCTAATAGCTAAGGTCTTAACTCTTACTCTGGCCTAATAGCTAAGGTCTTAGACTCGTACTCTGGCCTACAGGTTAAGGTTTTAACTCTTACTCTGGCCTACTGGTTACGGTCTTAACTCTTACTCTGGCCTAATAGCTAAGGTCTTAGACTCGTACTATGGCCTACAGGTTAAGGTCCTAACTCTTACTCTGGCCCAATAGCTAAGGTCTTAGACTCGTACTCTGGCCTAATGGTTAATGTCTTAACTCTTACTCTGGCCTAATAGCTAAGGTCTTAACTCTTACTCTGGCCTAATAGCTAAGGTCTTAGACTCATACTCTGGCCTAATGGATAAGGTCTTAACTCTTACTCTGGCCTAATGGTTAAGGTCTTAACTCTTACTCTGGCCTAATAGCTAAGGTCTTAGACTCGTACTCTGGCCTAATGGTTAAGGTCTTAACTCTTACTCGGGCCTAATAGCTAAGGTCTTAACTCTTACTCTGGCCTAATAGCTAAGGTCTTAGACTCGTACTATGGCCTACAGGTTAAGGTCTTAACTCTTACTCTGGCCTACTGGTTAAGGTCTTAACTCTTACTCTGGCCTAATAGCTAAGGTCTTAGACTCATACTCTGGCCTAATGGTTAATGTCTTAACTCTTACTCTGGCCTAATAGCTAAGGTGTTAGACTCATACTCTGGCCTAATGGTTAAGGTCTTAACTCTTACTCTGGCCTAATAGCTAAGGTCTTAGACTCGTACTCTGGCCTGATGGTTAAGGTCTTAACTCTTAGTCTGGCCTAATAGCTAAGGTCTTAGACTCTTACTCTGACATAATGGTTAAGGTCTTAGACTCTTACTCTGGCCTAATGGTTAAGGTCTTAACTCTTACTCTGGCCTAATAGCTAAGGTCTTAGACTGGTACTCTGGCCTAATAGCTAAGGTCTTAACTCTTACTCTGGCCTAATAGCTAGGGTCTTAACTCTTACTCTGGCCTAATAGCTAAGGTCTTAACTCTTACTCTGGCCTAATAGCTAAGGTCTTAGACTCATAGTATGGCCTACAGGTTTAGGTCTTAACTCCTACTCTGGCCTACAGGTTAAGGTCTTAACTCTTACTCTGGCCTACTGGTTAAGGTCTTAACTCGTACTCTGGCCTAATAGCTAAGGTCTTAACTCTTACTCAGGCCTAAGAGATAAGGTCTTAATTCTTACTCTGGCCTAATAGCTAAGGTCTTAGACTCGTACTCTGGCCTAATGGTTAAGGTCTTAACTCTTACTCTGGTCTAATAGCTAAGGTCTTAGACTCGTACTCTGGCCTAATGGTTAAGGTCTTCACTCTTACTCTGGCCCAATAGCTAAGGTCTTAACTCTTTCTCTGGCCTAATAGCTAAGGTCTTAGACTCGTACTCTGGACTAATGGTTAAGGTCTTAACTCTTACTCTGGCCTACTGGTTAAGGTCTTAACTCTTACTCTGGCATAATAGCTAAGGTCTTAGACTCGTACTCTGGCCTAATGGTTAAGGTCTTAACTCTTACTCTGGCCTAATAGCTAAGGTCTTAACTCTTACTCTGGCATAATGGTTAAGGTCTTAACTCTTACTCTGGCCTAATAGCTAAGGTCTTAACTCTTACTCTGGCCTAATAGCTAAGGTCTTAGACTCGTACTCTGGACTAATGGTTAAGGTCTTAACTCTTACTCTGGCCTACTTGTTAAGGTCTTAACTCTTACTCTGGCATAACAGCTAAGGTCTTAACTCTTACTCTGGCCTAATAACTAAGGTCTTAGACTCGTACTCTGGCCTACAGTTTAAGGTCCTAACTCTTACTCTGGCCTAATAGCTAAGGTCTTAGACTCATACTCTGGCCTTATGGTTAAGGTCTTAACTCTTACTCTGGCCTAATGGTTAAGGTATTAACTCTTACTCTGGCCTACTGGTTAAGGTCTTAACTCTTACTCTGGCCTAATAGCTAAGGTCTTAACTCTTACTCTGGCCTAATAGCTAAGGTCTTAGACTCGTACTCTGGACTAATGGTTAAGGTCTTAACTCTTACTCTGGCCTACTTGTTAAGGTCTTAACTCTTACTCTGGCATAACAGCTAAGGTCTTAACTCTTACTCTGGCCTAATAACTAAGGTCTTAGACTCGTACTATGGCCTACAGGTTAAGGTCTTAACTCTCACTCTCGCCTACTGGTTAAGGTCTTACCTCTTACGCTGGCCTAATAGCTAAGGTCTTAACTCTTACTCTGGCCTAATAGCTTAGGTCTTAGACTCGTACTCTGGCCTAATGGTTAAGGTCTTAACTCTTACTCTGGCCTAATAGCTAAGGTCTTAACTCTTACTCTGGCGTAATAGCTAAGGTCTTAGACTCGTACTCTGGCCTACAGGTTAAGGTTTTAACTCTTACTCTGGCCTACTGGTTACGGTCTTAACTCTTACTCTGGCCTAATAGCTAAGGTCTTAGACTCGTACTATGGCCTACAGGTTAAGGTCCTAACTCTTACTCTGGCCCAATAGCTAAGGTCTTAGACTCGTACTCTGGCCTAATGGTTAATGTCTTAACTCTTACTCTGGCCTAATAGCTAAGGTCTTAACTCTTACTCTGGCCTAATAGCTAAGGTCTTAGACTCGTACTCTGGCCTAATGGATAAGGTCTTAACTCTTACTCTGGCCTACTTGTTAAGGTCCTAACTCTTACTCTGGCCCAATAGCTAAGGTCTTAGACTCGTACTCTGGCCTAATGGTTAATGTCTTAACTCTTACTCTGGCCTAATAGCTAAGGTCTTAACTCTTACTCTGGCCTAATAGCTAAGGTCTTAGACTCGTACTCTGGCCTAATGGATAAGGTCTTAACTCTTACTCTGGCCTACTTGTTAAGGTCTTAACTCTTACTCTGGCCTAATAACTAAGGTCTTAGACTCGTACTATGGCCTATAGGTTAAGGTCTTAACTCTCACTCTCGCCTACTGGTTAAGGTCTTACCTCTTACTCTGGCCTAATAGCTAAGGTCTTAACTCTTACTCTGGCCTAATAGCTTAGGTCTAAGACTCGTACTCTGGCCTAATGGTTAAGGTCTTAACTCTTACTCTGGCCTAATAGCTAAGGTCTTAACTCTTACTCTGGCCTAATAGCTAAGGTCTTAGACTCGTACTCTGGCCTACAGGTTAAGGTTTTAACTCTTACTCTGGCCTACTGGTTACGGTCTTAACTCTTACTCTGGCCTAATAGCTAAGGTCTTAGACTCGTACTATGGCCTACAGGTTAAGGTCTTAACTCTTACTCTGGCCTAATAGCTAAGGTCTTAGACTCGTACTCTGGCCTAATGGATAAGGTCTTAACTCTTACTCTGGCCTAATGGTTAAGGTCTTAACTCTTGCTCTGGCCTAATAGCTAAGGTCTTAGACTCGTACTCTGGCCTAATGGTTAAGGTCTTAACTCTTACTCAGGCCTAATAGCTAAGGTCTTAACTCTTACTCTGGCCTAATAGCTAAGGTCTTAGACTCGTACTATGGCCTACAGGTTAAGGTCTTAACTCTTACTCTGGCCTACTGGTTAAGGTCTTAACTCTTACTCTGGCCTAATAGCTAAGGTCTTAGACTCATACTCTGGCCTAATGGTTAATGTCTTAACTCTTACTCTGGCCTAATAGCTAAGGTGTTAGACTCATACTCTGGCCTAATGGTTAAGGTCTTAACTCTTACTCTGGCCTAATAGCTAAGGTCTTAGACTCGTACTCTGGCCTGATGGTTAAGGTCTTAACTCTTAGTCTGGCCTAATAGCTAAGGTCTTAGACTCTTACTCTGACATAATGGTTAAGGTCTTAGACTCTTACTCTGGCCTAATGGTTAAGGTCTTAACTCTTACTCTGGCCTAATGGTTAAGGTCTTAGACTCTTAATCTGGCCTAATGGTAAAGGTCTTAACTCTTACTCTGGCCAGACTCTTACTCTGGCCTAATGGTTAAGGTCTTAACTCTTACTCTGGCCTAATGGTTAAGGTCTTAGACTCTTACTCTGGCCTAATGGTTAAGGTCTTAGCTCTTACTCCGGCCTAATGGTTAAGGTCTTAGACTCTTTCTCTGGCCTAATGTTTAAGGTCTTTATTCTTACTCTGGCCTAATAGCTAAGGTCTTAACTCTTACTCTGGCCTACTGGTTAAGGTCTTAACTCGTACTCTGGCCTAATAGCTAAGGTCTTAACTCTTACTCAGGCATAAGAGCTAAGGTCTTAATTCTTACTCTGGCCTAATAGCTAAGGTCTTAGACTCGTACTCTGGCCTAATGGTTAAGGTCTTAACTCTTACTCTGGTCTAATAGCTAAGGTCTTAGACTCGTACTCTGGCCTAATGGTTAAGGTCTTCACTCTTACTCTGGCCCAATAGCTAAGGTCTTAACTCTTTCTCTGACCTAATAGCTAAGGTCTTAGACTCGTACTCTGGACTAATGGTTAAGGTCTTAACTCTTACTCTGGCCTACTGGTTAAGGTCTTAACTCTTACTCTGGCATAATAGCTAAGGTCTTAGACTCGTACTCTGGCCTAATGGTTAAGGTCTTAACTCTTACTCTGGCCTAATAGCTAAGGTCTTAACTCTTACTCTGGCATAATGGTTAAGGTCTTAACTCTTACTCTGGCCTAATAGCTAAGGTCTTAGACTCGTACTCTGGACTAATGGTTAAGGTCTTAACTCTTACTCTGGCCTACTTGTTAAGGTCTTAACTCTTACTCTGGCATAACAGCTAAGGTCTTAACTCTTACTCTGGCCTAATAACTAAGGTCTTAGACTCGTACTCTGGCCTACAGTTTAAGGTCCTAACTCTTACTCTGGCCTAATAGCTAAGGTCTTAGACTCATACTCTGGCCTTATGGTTAAGGTCTTAACTCTTACTCTGGCCTAATGGTTAAGGTATTAACTCTTACTCTGGCCTACTGGTTAAGGTCTTAACTCTTACTCTGGCCTAATAGCTAAGGTCTTAACTCTTACTCTGGCCTAATAGCTAAGGTCTTAGACTCATACTCTGGACTAATGGTTAAGGTCTTAACTCTTACTCTGGCCTACTTGTTAAGGTCTTAACTCTTACTCTGGCATAACAGCTAAGGTCTTAACTCTTACTCTGGCCTAATAACTAAGGTCTTAGACTCGTACTATGGCCTACAGGTTAAGGTCTTAACTCTCACTCTCGCCTACTGGTTAAGGTCTTACCTCTTACTCTGGCCTAATAGCTAAGGTCTTAACTCTTACTCTGGCCTAATAGCTTAGGTCTTAGACTCGTACTCTGGCCTAATGGTTAAGGTCTTAACTCTTACTCTGGCCTAATAGCTAAGGTCTTAACTCTTACTCTGGCCTAATAGCTAAGGTCTTAGACTCGTACTCTGGCCTACAGGTTAAGGTTTTAACTCTTACTCTGGCCTACTGGTTACGGTCTTAACTCTTACTCTGGCCTAATAGCTAAGGTCTTAGACTCGTACTATGGCCTACAGGTTAAGGTCCTAACTCTTACTCTGGCCCAATAGCTAAGGTCTTAGACTCGTACTCTGGCCTAATGGTTAATGTCTTAACTCTTACTCTGGCCTAATAGCTAAGGTCTTAACTCTTACTCTGGCCTAATAGCTAAGGTCTTAGACTCATACTCTGGCCTAATGGATAAGGTCTTAACTCTTACTCTGGCCTAATGGTTAAGGTCTTAACTCTTACTCTGGCCTAATAGCTAAGGTCTTAGACTCGTACTCTGGCCTAATGGTTAAGGTCTTAACTCTTACTCGGGCCTAATAGCTAAGGTCTTAACTCTTACTCTGGCCTAATAGCTAAGGTCTTAGACTCGTACTATGGCCTACAGGTTAAGGTCTTAACTCTTACTCTGGCCTACTGGTTAAGGTCTTAACTCTTACTCTGGCCTAATAGCTAAGGTCTTAGACTCATACTCTGGCCTAATGGTTAATGTCTTAACTCTTACTCTGGCCTAATAGCTAAGGTGTTAGACTCATACTCTGGCCTAATGGTTAAGGTCTTAACTCTTACTCTGGCCTAATAGCTAAGGTCTTAGACTCGTACTCTGGCCTGATGGTTAAGGTCTTAACTCTTAGTCTGGCCTAATAGCTAAGGTCTTAGACTCTTACTCTGACATAATGGTTAAGGTCTTAGACTCTTACTCTGGCCTAATGGTTAAGGTCTTAACTCTTACTCTGGCCTAATGGTAAGGTCTTAGACTCTTAATCTGGCCTAATGGTAAAGGTCTTAACTCTTACTCTGGCCAGACTCTTACTCTGGCCTAATGGTTAAGGTCTTAACTCTTACTCTGGCCTAATGGTTAAGGTCTTAGACTCTTACTCTGGCCTAATGGTTAAGGTCTTAGCTCTTACTCCAGCCTAATGGTTAAGGTCTTAGACTCTTTCTCTGGCCTAATGTTTAAGGTCTTTATTCTTACTCTGGCCTAATAGCTAAGGTCTTAACTCTTACTCTGGCCTACTGGTTAAGGTCTTAACTCTTACTCTGGCCTACTGGTTAAGGTCTTAACTCTTACTCTGGCCTAATAGCTAAGGTCTTAGACTCGTACTCTGGCCTAATGGTTAAGGTCTTAACTCTTACTCTGGCCTAATAGCTAAGGTCTTAGACTCGTACTCTGGCCTAATAGATAAGGTCTTAACTCTTACTCTGGCCTAATAGCTAAGGTCTTAACTCTTACTCTGGCCTAATAGCTAAGGTCTTAGACTCGTACTCTGGCCTATTAGCTAAGGTCTTAGACTCATAGTATGGCCTACAGGTTTAGGTCTTAACTCCTACTCTGGCCTACAGGTTAAGGTCTTAACTCTTACTCTGGCCTACTGGTTAAGGTCTTAACTCTTACTCTGGCCTGATAGCTAAGTTCTTAACTCTTACTCTGGCCTAATAGCTAAGGTCTCATACTCGTACTATGGCCTACAGGTTAAGGTCTTAACTCTTACTCTGGCCCAATAGCTAAGGTCTTAGACTCGTACTCTGGCCTAATGGTTAATCTCTTAACTCTTACTCTGGCCTAATAGCTAAGGTCTTAACTCTTACTCTGGCCTAATAGCTAAGGTCTTAGACTCGTACTCTGGCCTAATGGATAAGGTCTTAACTCTTACTCTGGCCTAATGGTTAAGGTCTTAACTCTTACTCTGGCCTAATAGCTAAGGTCTTAGACTCGTACTATGGCCTACAGGTTAAGGTCCTAACTCTTACTCTGGCCCAATAGCTAAGGTCTTAGACTCGTACTCTGGCCTAATGGTTAATGTCTTAACTCTTACTCTGGCCTAATAGCTAAGGTCTTAACTCTTACTCTGGCCTAATAGCTAAGGTCTTAGACTCGTACTCTGGCCTAATGGATAAGGTCTTAACTCTGACTCTGGCCTAATGGTTAAGGTCTTAACTCTTACTCTGGCCTAATAGCTAAGGTCTTAGACTCGTACTCTGGCCTAATGGTTAAGGTCTTAACTCTTACTCAGGCCTAATAGCTAAGGTCTTAACTCTTACTCTGGCCTAATAGCTAAGGTCTTAGACTCGTACTATGGCCTACAGGTTAAGGTCTTAACTCTTACTCTGGCCTACTGATTAAGGTCTTAACTCTTACTCTGGCCTAATAGCTAAGGTCTTAGACTCATACTCTGGCCTAATGGTTAATGTCTTAACTCTTACTCTGGCCTAATAGCTAAGGTGTTAGACTCATACTCTGGCCTAATGGTTAAGGTCTTAACTCTTACTCTGGCCTAATAGCTAAGGTCTTAGACTGGTACGCTGGCCTGATGGTTAAGGTCTTAACTCTTAGTCTGGCCTAATAGCTAAGGTCTTAGACTCTTACTCTGACATAATGGTTGAGGTCTTAGACTCTTACTCTGGCCTAATGGTTAAGGTCTTAGACTCGTACTCTGGCCTACAGGTTAAGGTTTTAACTCTTACTCCGGCCTACTGGTTAAGGTCTTAACTCTTACTCTGGCCTAATAGCTAAAGTCTTAGACTCGTACTATGGCCTACAGGTTAAGGTCTTAACTCTTACTCTGGCCTACTGGTTAAGGTCTTAGCTCTTACTCTGGCCTAATAGCTAAGGTCTTAACTCTTACTCTGGCCTAATAGCTAAGGTCTTAGACTCATAGTATGGCCTACAGGTTTAGGTCTTAACTCCTACTCTGGCCTACAGGTTAAGGTCTTAACTCTTACTCTGGCCTACTGGTTAAGGTCTTAACTCATACTCTGGCCTAATAGCTAAGGTCTTAACTCTTACTCAGGCCTAATAGCTAAGGTCTTAATTCTTACTCTGGCCTAATAGCTAAGGTCTTAGACTCGTACTCTGGCCTAATGGTTAAGGTCTTAACTCTTACTCTGGTCTAATAGCTAAGGTCTTAGACTTGTACTCTGGCCTAATGGTTAAGGTCTTCACTCTTACTCTGGCCCAATAGCTAAGGTCTTAACTCTTTCTCTGGCCTCATAGCTAAGTTCTTAGACTCGTACTCTGGACTAATGGTTAAGGTCTTAACTCTTACTCTGGCCTACTGGTTAAGGTCTTAACTCTTGCTCTGGCATAATAGCTAAGGTCTTAGACTCGTACTCTGGCCTAATGGTTAAGGTCTTAACTCTTACTCTGGCCTAATAGCTAAGGTCTTAACTCTTACTCTGGCATAATGGTTAAGGTCTTAACTCTTACTCTGGCCTAATAGCTAAGGTCTTAACTCTTACTCTGGCCTAATAGCTAACGTCTTAGACTCGTACTCTGGACTAATGGTTAAGGTCTTAACTCTTACTCTGGCCTACTTGTTAAGGTCTTAACTCTTACTCTGGCATAACAGCTAAGGTTTTAACTCTTACTCTGGCCTAATAACTAAGGTCTTAGACTCGTACTCTGGCCTACAGTTTAAGGTCCTAACTCTTACTCTGGCCTAATAGCTAAGGTCTTAGACTCATACTCTGGCCTTATGGTTAAGGTCTTAACTCTTACTCTGGCCTAATGGTTAAGGTATTAACTCTTACTCTGGCCTACTGGTTAAGGTCTTAACTCTTACTCTGGCCTAATAGCGAAGGTCTTAACTCTTACTCTGGCCTAATAGCTAAGGTCTTAGACTCGTACTCTGGACTAATGGTTAAGGTCTTAACTCTTACTCTGGCCTACTTGTTAAGGTCTTAACTCTTACTCTGGCATAACAGCTAAGGTCTTAACTCTTACTCTGGCCTAATAACTAAGGTCTTAGACTCGTACTATGGCCTACAGGTTAAGGTCTTAACTCTCACTCTCGCCTACTGGTTAAGGTCTTACCTCTTACTCTGGCCTAATAGCTAAGGTCTTAACTCTTACTCTGGCCTAATAGCTTAGGTCTTAGACTCGTACTCTGGCCTAATGGTTAAGGTCTTAACTCTTACTCTGGCCTAATAGCTAAGGTCTTAACTCTTACTCTGGCCTAATAGCTAAGGTCTTAGACTCGTACTCTGGCCTACAGGTTAAGGTTTTAACTCTTACTCTGGCCTACTGGTTAAGGTCTTAACTCTTACTCTGGCCTAATAACTAAGGTCTTAGACTCGTACTATGGCCTACAGGTTAAGGTCTTAACTCTCACTCTCGCCTACTGGTTAAGGTCTTACCTCTTACTCTGGCCTAATAGCTAAGGTCTTAACTCTTACTCTGGCCTAATAGCTTAGGTCTTAGACTCGTACTCTGGCCTAATGGTTAAGGTCTTAACTCTTACTCTGGCCTAATAGCTAAGGTCTTAACTCTTACTCTGGCCTAATACCTAAGGTCTTAGACTCATACTCTGGCCTACAGGTTAAGGTTTTAACTCTTACTCTGGCCTACTGGTTAAGGTCTTAACTCTTACTCTGGCCTAATAGCTAAGGTCTTAGACTCATAGTATGGCCTACAGGTTTAGGTCTTAACTCCTACTCTGGCCTACAGGTTAAGGTCTTAACTCTTACTCTGGCCTACTGGTTAAGGTCTTAACTCGTACTCTAGCCTAATAGCTAAGGTCTTAACTCTTACTCAGGCCTAATAGCTAAGGTCTTAATTCTTACTCTGGCCTAATAGCTAAGGTCTTAGACTCGTACTCTGGCCTAATGGTTAAGGTCTTCACTCTTACTCTGGCCCAATAGCTAAGGTCTTAACTCTTTCTCTGGCCTAATAGCTAAGGTCTTAGACTCGTACTCTGGACTAATGGTTAAGGTCTTAACTCTTACTCTGGCCTACTGGTTAAGGTCTTAACTCTTACTCTGGCAGAATAGCTAAGGTCTTAGACTCGTACTCTGGCCTAATGGTTAAGGTCCTAATTCTTACTCTGGCCTAATAGCTAAGGTCTTAGACTCGTAGTCTGGCCTAATGGTTAAGGTCTTAACTCTTACTCTGGCCTAATAGCTAAGGTCTTAACTCTTACTCTGGCATAATGGTTAAGGTCTTAACTCTTACTCTGGCCTAATAGCTAAGGTCTTAACTCTTACTCTGGCCTAATAGCTAAGGTCTTAGACTCGTACTCTGGACTAATGGTTAAGGTCTTAACTCTTACTCTGGCCTACTTGTTAAGGTCTTAACTCTTACTCTGGCATAACAGCTAAGGTCTTAACTCTTACTCTGGCCTAATAACTAAGGTCTTAGACTCGTACTCTGGCCTACAGTTTAAGGTCCTAACTCTTACTCTGGCCTAATAGCTAAGGTCTTAGACTCATACTCTGGCCTTATGGTTAAGGTCTTAACTCTTACTCTGGCCTAATGGTTAAGGTATTAACTCTTACTCTGGCCTACTGGTTAAGGTCTTAACTCTTACTCTGGCCTAATAGCTAAGGTCTTAACTCTTACTCTGGCCTAATAGCTAAGGTCTTAGACTCGTACTCTGGACTAATGGTTAAGGTCTTAACTCTTACTCTGGCCTACTTGTTAAGGTCTTAACTCTTAATCTGGCATAACAGCTAAGGTCTTAACTCTTACTCTGGCCTAATAACTAAGGTCTTAGACTCGTACTATGGCCTACAGGTTAAGGTCTTAACTCTCACTCTCGCCTACTGGTTAAGGTCTTACCTCTTACTCTGGCCTAATAGCTAAGGTCTTAACTCTTACTCTGTCCTAATAGCTTAGGTCTTAGACTCGTACTCTGGCCTAATGGTTAAGGTCTTAACTCTTACTCTGGCCTAATAGCTAAGGTCTTAACTCTTACTCTGGCCTAATAGCTAAGGTCTTAGACTCGTACTCTGGCCTACAGGTTAAGGTTTTAACTCTTACTCTGGCCTACTGGTTAAGGTCTTATCTCTTACTCTGGCCTAATAGCTAAGGTCTTAGACTCGTACTATGGCCTACAGGTTAAGGTCTTAACTCTTACTCTGGCCTAATAGCTAAGGTCTTAGACTCGTACTCTGGCCTAATGGATAAGGTCTTAACTCTTACTCTGGCCTAATGGTTAAGGTCTTAACTCTTACTCTGGCCTAATAGCTAAGGTCTTAGACTCGTACTCTGGCCTAATGGTTAAGGTCTTAACTCTTACTCAGGCCTAATAGCTAAGGTCTTAACTCTTACTCTGGCCTAATAGCTAAGGTCTTAGACTCGTACTATGGCCTACAGGTTAAGGTCTTAACTCTTACTCTGGCCTACTGGTTAAGGTCTTAACTCTTACTCTGGCCTAATAGCTAAGGTCTTAGACTCATACTCTGGCCTAATGGTTAATGTCTTAACTCTTACTCTGGCCTAATAGCTAAGGTGTTAGATTCGTACTCTGGCCTAATGGTTAAGGTCTTCACTCTTACTCTGGCCCAATAGCTAAGGTCTTAACTCTTTCTCTGGCCTAATAGCTAAGGTCTTAGACTCGTACTCTGGACTAATGGTTAAGGTCTTAACTCTTACTCTGGCCTACTGGTTAAGGTCTTAACTCTTACTCTGGCATAATAGCTAAGGTCTTAGACTCGTACTCTGGCCTAATGGTTAAGGTCTTACTCTGGCCTAATAGCTAAGGTCTTAACTCTTACTCTGGCATAATGGTTAAGGTCTTAACTCTTACTCTGGCCTAATAGCTAAGGTTTTAACTCTTACTCTGGCCTAATAGCTAAGGTCTTAGACTCGTACTCTGGACTAATGGTTAAGGTCTTAACTCTTACTCTGGCCTACTTGTTAAGGTCTTAACTCTTACTCTGGCATAACAGCTAAGGTCTTAACTCTTACTCTGGCCTAATAACTAAGGTCTTAGACTTGTACTCTGGCCTACAGTTTAAGGTCCTAACTCTTACTCTGGCCTAATAGCTAAGGTCTTAGACTCATACTCTGGCCTTATGGTTAAGGTCTTAACTCTTACTCTGGCCTAATGGTTAAGGTATTAACTCTTACTCTGGCCTACTGGTTAAGGTCTTAACTCTTACTCTGGCCTAATAGCTAAGGTCTTAACTCTTACTCTGGCCTAATAGCTAAGGTCTTAGACTCGTACTCTGGACTAATGGTTAAGGTCTTAACTCTTACTCTGGCCTACTTGTTAAGGTCTTAACTCTTACTCTGGCATAACAGCTAAGGTCTTAACTCTTACGCTGGCCTAATAACTAAGGTCTTAGACTCGTACTATGGCCTACAGGTTAAGGTCTTAACTCTCACTCTCGCCTACCGGTTAAGGTCTTACCTCTTACTCTGGCCTAATAGCTAAGGTCTTAACTCTTACTCTGGCCTAATAGCTTAGGTCTTAGACTCGTACTCTGGCCTAATGGTTAAGGTCTTAACTCTTACTCTGGCCTAATAGCTAAGGTCTTAACTCTTACTCTGGCCTAATAGCTAAGGTCTTAGACTCGTACTCTGGCCTACAGGTTAAGGTTTTAACTCTTACTCTGGCCTACTGGTTAAGGTCTTAACTCTTACTCTGGCCTAATAGCTAAGGTCTTAGACTCGTACTCTGGACTAATGGTTAAGGTCTTAACTCTTACTCTGGCCTACTTGTTAAGGTCTTAACTCTTACTCTGGCATAACAGCTAAGGTCTTAACTCTTACTCTGGCCTAATAACTAAGGTCTTAGACTCGTACTATGGCCTACAGGTTAAGGTCTTAACTCTCACTCTCGCCTACTGGTTAAGGTCTTACCTCTTACTCTGGCCTAATAGCTAAGGTCTTAACTCTTACTCTGGCCTAATAGCTTAGGTCTTAGACTCGTACTCTGGCCTAATGGTTAAGGTCTTAACTCTTACTCTGGCCTAATAGCTAAGGTCTTAACTCTTACTCTGGCCTAATAGCTAAGGTCTTAGACTCGTACTCTGGCCTACAGGTTAAGGTTTTAACTCTTACTCTGGCCTACTGGTTAAGGTCTTAACTCTTACTCTGGCCTAATAGCTAAGGTTTTAGACTCGTACTATGGCCTACAGGTTAAGGTCCTAACTCTTACTCTGGCCCAATAGCTAAGGTCTTAGACTCGTACTCTGGCCTAATGGTTAATGTCTTAACTCTTACTCTGGCCTAATAGCTAAGGTCTTAACTCTTACTCTGGCCTAATAGCTAAGGTCTTAGACTCGTACTCTGGCCTAATGGATAAGGTCTTAACTCTTACTCTGGCCTAATGGTTAAGGTCTTAACTCTTACTCTGGCCTAATAGCTAAGGTCTTAGACTCGTACTCTGGCCTAATGGTTAAGGTCTTAACTCTTACTCAGGCCTAATAGCTAAGGTCTTAACTCTTACTCTGGCCTAATAGCTAAGGTCTTAGACTCGTACTATGGCCTACAGGTTAAGGTCTTAACTCTTACTCTGGCCTACTGGTTAAGGTCTTAACTCTTACTCTGGCCTAATAGCTAAGGTCTTAGACTCATACTCTGGCCTAATGGTTAATGTCTTAACTCTTACTCTGGCCTAATAGCTAAGGTGTTAGACTCATACTCTGGCCTAATGGTCAAGGTCTTAACTCTTACTCTGGCCTAATAGCTAAGGTCTTAGACTCGTACGCTGGCCTGATGGTTAAGGTCTTAACTCTTAGTCTGGCCTAATAGCTAAGGTCTTAGACTCTTACTCTGACATAATGGTTAAGGTCTTAGACTCTTACACTGGCCTAATGGTTAAGGTCTTAACTCTTACTCTGGCCTAATGGTAAGGTCTTAGACTCTTAATCTGGCCTAATGGTAAAGGTCTTAACTCTTACTCTGGCCAGACTCTTACTCTGGCCTAATGGTTAAGGTCTTAACTCTTACTCTGGCCTAATGGTTAAGGTCTTAGTCTCTTACTCTGGCCTAATGGTTAAGGTCTTAGCTCTTACTCCGGCCTAATGGTTAAGGTCTTAGACTCTTTCTCTGGCCTAATGTTTAAGGTCTTTATTCTTACTCTGGCCTAATAGCTAAGGTCTTAACTCTTACTCTGGCCTACTGGTTAAGGTCTTAACTCTTACTCTGGCCTACTGGTTAAGGTCTTAACTCTTACTCTGGCCTAATAGCTAAGGTCTTAGACTCGTACTCTGGCCTAATGGTTAAGGTCTTAACTCTTACTCTGGCCTAATAGCTAAGGTCTTAGACTCGTACTCTGGCCTAATAGATAAGGTCTTAACTCTTACTCTGGCCTAATAGCTAAGGTCTTAACTCTTACTCTGGCCTAATAGCTAAGGTCTTAGACTCGTACTCTGGCCTATTAGCTAAGGTCTTAGACTCATAGTATGGCCTACAGGTTTAGGTCTTAACTCCTACTCTGGCCTACAGGTTAAGGTCTTAACTCTTACTCTGGCCTACTGGTTAAGGTCTTAACTCTTACTCTGGCCTGATAGCTAAGTTCTTAACTCTTACTCTGGCCTAATAGCTAAGGTCTCATACTCGTACTATGGCCTACAGGTTAAGGTCTTAACTCTTACTCTGGCCCAATAGCTAAGGTCTTAGACTCGTACTCTGGCCTAATGGTTAATCTCTTAACTCTTACTCTGGCCTAATAGCTAAGGTCTTAACTCTTACTCTGGCCTAATAGCTAATGTCTTAGACTCGTACTCTGGCCTAATGGATAAGGTCTTAACTCTTACTCTGGCCTAATGGTTAAGGTCTTAACTCTTACTCTGGCCTAATAGCTAAGGTCTTAGACTCGTACTATGGCCTACAGGTTAAGGTCCTAACTCTTACTCTGGCCCAATAGCTAAGGTCTTAGACTCGTACTCTGGCCTAATGGTTAATGTCTTAACTCTTACTCTGGCCTAATAGCTAAGGTCTTAACTCTTACTCTGGCCTAATAGCTAAGGTCTTAGACTCGTACTCTGGCCTAATGGATAAGGTCTTAACTCTTACTCTGGCCTAATGGTTAAGGTCTTAACTCTTACTCTGGCCTAATAGCTAAGGTCTTAGACTCGTACTCTGGCCTAATGGTTAAGGTCTTAACTCTTACTCAGGCCTAATAGCTAAGGTCTTAACTCTTACTCTGGCCTAATAGCTAAGGTCTTAGACTCGTACTATGGCCTACAGGTTAAGGTCTTAACTCTTACTCTGGCCTACTGATTAAGGTCTTAACTCTTACTCTGGCCTAATAGCTAAGGTCTTAGACTCATACTCTGGCCTAATGGTTAATGTCTTAACTCTTACTCTGGCCTAATAGCTAAGGTGTTAGACTCATACTCTGGCCTAATGGTTAAGGTCTTAACTCTTACTCTGGCCTAATAGCTAAGGTCTTAGACTCGTACGCTGGCCTGATGGTTAAGGTCTTAACTCTTAGTCTGGCCTAATAGCTAAGGTCTTAGACTCTTACTCTGACATAATGGTTAAGGTCTTAGACTCTTACTCTGGCCTAATGGTTAAGGTCTTAGACTCGTACTCTGGCCTACAGGTTAAGGTTTTAACTCTTACTCCGGCCTACTGGTTAAGGTCTTAACTCTTACTCTGCCCTAATAGCTAAAGTCTTAGACTCGTACTATGGCCTACAGGTTAAGGTCTTAACTCTTACTCTGGCCTACTGGTTAAGGTCTTAGCTCTTACTCTGGCCTAATAGCTAAGGTCTTAACTCTTACTCTGGCCTAATAGCTAAGGTCTTAGACTCATAGTATGGCCTACAGGTTTAGGTCTTAACTCCTACTCTGGCCTACAGGTTAAGGTCTTAACTCTTACTCTGGCCTACTGGTTAAGGTCTTAACTCGTACTCTGGCCTAATAGCTAAGGTCTTAACTCTTACTCAGGCCTAATAGCTAAGGTCTTAATTCTTACTCTGGCCTAATAGCTAAGGTCTTAGACTCGTACTCTGGCCTAATGGTTAAGGTCTTAACTCTTACTCTGGTCTAATAGCTAAGGTCTTAGACTCGTACTCTGGCCTAATGGTTAAGGTTTTCACTCTTACTCTGGCCCAATAGCTAAGGTCTTAACTCTTTCTCTGGCCTCATAGCTAAGGTCTTAGACTCGTACTCTGGACTAATGGTTAAGGTCTTAACTCTTACTCTGGCCTACTGGTTAAGGTCTTAACTCTTACTCTGGCATAATAGCTAAGGTCTTAGACTCGTACTCTGGCCTAATGGTTAAGGTCTTAACTCTTACTCTGGCCTAATAGCTAAGGTCTTAACTCTTACTCTGGCATAATGGTTAAGGTCTTAACTCTTACTCTGGCCTAATAGCTAAGGTCTTAACTCTTACTCTGGCCTAATAGCTAAGGTCTTAGACTCGTACTCTGGACTAATGGTTAAGGTCTTAACTCTTACTCTGGCCTACTTGTTAAGGTCTTAACTCTTACTCTGGCATAACAGCTAAGGTCTTAACTCTTACTCTGGCCTAATAACTAAGGTCTTAGACTCGTACTCTGGCCTACAGTTTAAGGTCCTAACTCTTACTCTGGCCTAATAGCTAAGGTCTTAGACTCATACTCTGGCCTTATGGTTAAGGTCTTAACTCTTACTCTGGCCTAATGGTTAAGGTATTAACTCTTACTCTGGCCTACTGGTTAAGGTCTTAACTCTTACTCTGGCCTAATAGCGAAGGTCTTAACTCTTACTCTGGCCTAATAGCTAAGGTCTTAGACTCGTACTCTGGACTAATGGTTAAGGTCTTAACTCTTACTCTGGCCTACTTGTTAAGGTCTTAACTCTTACTCTGGCATAACAGCTAAGGTCTTAACTCTTACTCTGGCCTAATAACTAAGGTCTTAGACTCGTACTATGGCCTACAGGTTAAGGTCTTAACTCTCACTCTCGCCTACTGGTTAAGGTCTTACCTCTTACTCTGGCCTAATAGCTAAGGTCTTAACTCTTACTCTGGCCTAATAGCTTAGGTCTTAGACTCGTACTCTGGCCTAATGGTTAAGGTCTTAACTCTTACTCTGGCCTAATAGCTAAGGTCTTAACTCTTACTCTGGCCTAATAGCTAAGGTCTTAGACTCGTACTCTGGCCTACAGGTTAAGGTTTTAACTCTTACTCTGGCCTACTGGTTAAGGTCTTAACTCTTACTCTGGCCTAATAGCTAAGGTCTTAGACTCGTACTCTGGACTAATGGTTAAGGTCTTAACTCTTACTCTGGCCTACTTGTTAAGGTCTTAACTCTTACACTGGCCTAATAACTAAGGTCTTAGACTCGTACTATGGCCTACAGGTTAAGGTCTTAACTCTCACTCTCGCCTACTGGTTAAGGTCTTACCTCTTACTCTGGCCTAATAGCTAAGGTCTTAACTCTTACTCTGGCCTAATAGCTTAGGTCTTAGACTCGTACTCTGGCCTAATGGTTAAGGTCTTAACTCTTACTCTGGCCTAATAGCTAAGGTCTTAACTCTTACTCTGGCCTAATACCTAAGGTCTTAGACTCATACTCTGGCCTACAGGTTAAGGTTTTAACTCTTACTCTGGCCTACTGGTTAAGGTCTTAACTCTTACTCTGGCCTACTGGTTAAGGTCTTAACTCGTACTCTAGCCTAATAGCTAAGGTCTTAACTCTTACTCAGGCCTAATAGCTAAGGTCTTAATTCTTACTCTGGCCTAATAGCTAAGGTCTTAGACTCGTACTCTGGCCTAATGGTTAAGGTCTTCACTCTTACTCTGGCCCAATAGCTAAGGTCTTAACTCTTTCTCTGGCCTAATAGCTAAGGTCTTAGACTCGTACTCTGGACTAATGGTTAAGGTCTTAACTCTTACTCTGGCCTACTGGTTAAGGTCTTAACTCTTACTCTGGCAGAATAGCTAAGGTCTTAGACTCGTACTCTGGCCTAATGGTTAAGGTCTTAATTCTTACTCTGGCCTAATAGCTAAGGTCTTAGACTCGTACTCTGGCCTAATGGTTAAGGTCTTAACTCTTACTCTGGCCTAATAGCTAAGGTCTTAACTCTTACTCTGGCATAATGGTTAAGGTCTTAACTCTTACTCTGGCCTAATAGCTAAGGTCTTAACTCTTACTCTGGCCTAATAGCTAAGGTCTTAGACTCGTACTCTGGACTAATGGTTAAGGTCTTAACTCTTACTCTGGCCTACTTGTTAAGGTCTTAACTCTTACTCTGGCATAACAGCTAAGGTCTTAACTCTTACTCTGGCCTAATAACTAAGGTCTTAGACTCGTACTCTGGCCTACAGTTTAAGGTCCTAACTCTTACTCTGGCCTAATAGCTAAGGTCTTAGACTCATACTCTGGCCTTATGGTTAAGGTCTTAACTCTTACTCTGGCCTAATGGTTAAGGTATTAACTCTTACTCTGGCCTACTGGTTAAGGTCTTAACTCTTACTCTGGCCTAATAGCTAAGGTCTTAACTCTTACTCTGGCCTAATAGCTAAGGTCTTAGACTCGTACTCTGGACTAATGGTTAAGGTCTTAACTCTTACTCTGGCCTACTTGTTAAGGTCTTAACTCTTAATCTGGCATAACAGCTAAGGTCTTAACTCTTACTCTGGCCTAATAACTAAGGTCTTAGACTCGTACTATGGCCTACAGGTTAAGGTCTTAACTCTCACTCTCGCCTACTGGTTAAGGTCTTACCTCTTACTCTGGCCTAATAGCTAAGGTCTTAACTCTTACTCTGGCCTAATAGCTTAGGTCTTAGACTCGTACTCTGGCCTAATGGTTAAGGTCTTAACTCTTACTCTGGCCTAATAGCTAAGGTCTTAACTCTTACTCTGGCCTAATAGCTAAGGTCTTAGACTCGTACTCTGGCCTACAGGTTAAGGTTTTAACTCTTACTCTGGCCTACTGGTTAAGGTCTTATCTCTTACTCTGGCCTAATAGCTAAGGTCTTAGACTCGTACTATGGCCTACAGGTTAAGGTCCTAACTCTTACTCTGGCCCAATAGCTAAGGTCTTAGACTCGTACTCTGGCCTAATGGTTAATGTCTTAACTCTTACTCTGGCCTAATAGCTAAGGTCTTAACTCTTACTCTGGCCTAATAGCTAAGGTCTTAGACTCGTACTCTGGCCTAATGGATAAGGTCTTAACTCTTACTCTGGCCTAATGGTTAAGGTCTTAACTCTTACTCTGGCCTAATAGCTAAGGTCTTAGACTCGTACTCTGGCCTAATGGTTAAGGTCTTAACTCTTACTCAGGCCTAATAGCTAAGGTCTTAACTCTTACTCTGGCCTAATAGCTAAGGTCTTAGACTCGTACTATGGCCTACAGGTTAAGGTCTTAACTCTTACTCTGGCCTACTGGTTAAGGTCTTAACTCTTACTCTGGCCTAATAGCTAAGGTCTTAGACTCATACTCTGGCCTAATGGTTAATGTCTTAACTCTTACTCTGGCCTAATAGCTAAGGTGTTAGACTCGTACTCTGGCCTAATGGTTAAGGTCTTCACTCTTACTCTGGCCCAATAGCTAAGGTCTTAACTCTTTCTCTGGCCTAATAGCTAAGGTCTTAGACTCGTACTCTGGACTAATGGTTAAGGTCTTAACTCTTACTCTGGCCTACTGGTTAAGGTCTTAACTCTTACTCTGGCATAATAGCTAAGGTCTTAGACTCGTACTCTGGCCTAATGGTTAAGGTCTTACTCTGGCCTAATAGCTAAGGTCTTAACTCTTACTCTGGCATAATGGTTAAGGTCTTAACTCTTACTCTGGCCTAATAGCTAAGGTTTTAACTCTTACTCTGGCCTAATAGCTAAGGTCTTAGACTCGTACTCTGGACTAATGGTTAAGGTCTTAACTCTTACTCTGGCCTACTTGTTAAGGTCTTAACTCTTACTCTGGCATAACAGCTAAGGTCTTAACTCTTACTCTGGCCTAATAACTAAGGTCTTAGACTCGTACTCTGGCCTACAGTTTAAGGTCCTAACTCTTACTCTGGCCTAATAGCTAAGGTCTTAGACTCATACTCTGGCCTTATGGTTAAGGTCTTAACTCTTACTCTGGCCTAATGGTTAAGGTATTAACTCTTACTCTGGCCTACTGGTTAAGGTCTTAACTCTTACTCTGGCCTAATAGCTAAGGTCTTAACTCTTACTCTGGCCTAATAGCTAAGGTCTTAGACTCGTACTCTGGACTAATGGTTAAGGTCTTAACTCTTACTCTGGCCTACTTGTTAAGGTCTTAACTCTTAATCTGGCATAACAGCTAAGGTCTTAACTCTTACTCTGGCCTAATAACTAAGGTCTTAGACTCGTACTATGGCCTACAGGTTAAGGTCTTAACTCTCACTCTCGCCTACTGGTTAAGGTCTTACCTCTTACTCTGGCCTAATAGCTAAGGTCTTAACTCTTACTCTGGCCTAATAGCTTAGGTCTTAGACTCGTACTCTGGCCTAATGGTTAAGGTCTTAACTCTTACTCTGGCCTAATAGCTAAGGTCTTAACTCTTACTCTGGCCTAATAGCTAAGGTCTTAGACTCGTACTCTGGCCTACAGGTTAAGGTTTTAACTCTTACTCTGGCCTACTGGTTAAGGTCTTATCTCTTACTCTGGCCTAATAGCTAAGGTCTTAGACTCGTACTATGGCCTACAGGTTAAGGTCCTAACTCTTACTCTGGCCCAATAGCTAAGGTCTTAGACTCGTACTCTGGCCTAATGGTTAATGTCTTAACTCTTACTCTGGCCTAATAGCTAAGGTCTTAACTCTTACTCTGGCCTAATAGCTAAGGTCTTAGACTCGTACTCTGGCCTAATGGATAAGGTCTTAACTCTTACTCTGGCCTAATGGTTAAGGTCTTAACTCTTACTCTGGCCTAATAGCTAAGGTCTTAGACTCGTACTCTGGCCTAATGGTTAAGGTCTTAACTCTTACTCAGGCCTAATAGCTAAGGTCTTAACTCTTACTCTGGCCTAATAGCTAAGGTCTTAGACTCGTACTATGGCCTACAGGTTAAGGTCTTAACTCTTACTCTGGCCTACTGGTTAAGGTCTTAACTCTTACTCTGGCCTAATAGCTAAGGTCTTAGACTCATACTCTGGCCTAATGGTTAATGTCTTAACTCTTACTCTGGCCTAATAGCTAAGGTGTTAGACTCGTACTCTGGCCTAATGGTTAAGGTCTTCACTCTTACTCTGGCCCAATAGCTAAGGTCTTAACTCTTTCTCTGGCCTAATAGCTAAGGTCTTAGACTCGTACTCTGGACTAATGGTTAAGGTCTTAACTCTTACTCTGGCCTACTGGTTAAGGTCTTAACTCTTACTCTGGCATAATAGCTAAGGTCTTAGACTCGTACTCTGGCCTAATGGTTAAGGTCTTACTCTGGCCTAATAGCTAAGGTCTTAACTCTTACTCTGGCATAATGGTTAAGGTCTTAACTCTTACTCTGGCCTAATAGCTAAGGTTTTAACTCTTACTCTGGCCTAATAGCTAAGGTCTTAGACTCGTACTCTGGACTAATGGTTAAGGTCTTAACTCTTACTCTGGCCTACTTGTTAAGGTCTTAACTCTTACTCTGGCATAACAGCTAAGGTCTTAACTCTTACTCTGGCCTAATAACTAAGGTCTTAGACTTGTACTCTGGCCTACAGTTTAAGGTCCTAACTCTTACTCTGGCCTAATAGCTAAGGTCTTAGACTCATACTCTGGCCTTACGGTTAAGGTCTTAACTCTTACTCTGGCCTAATGGTTAAGGTATTAACTCTTACTCTGGCCTACTGGTTAAGGTCTTAACTCTTACTCTGGCCTAATAGCTAAGGTCTTAACTCTTACTCTGGCCTAATAGCTAAGGTCTTAGACTCGTACTCTGGACTAATGGTTAAGGTCTTAACTCTTACTCTGGCCTACTTGTTAAGGTCTTAACTCTTACTCTGGCATAACAGCTAAGGTCTTAACTCTTACTCTGGCCTAATAACTAAGGTCTTAGACTCGTACTATGGCCTACAGGTTAAGGTCTTAACTCTCACTCTCGCCTACTGGTTAAGGTCTTACCTCTTACTCTGGCCTAATAGCTAAGGTCTTAACTCTTACTCTGGCCTAATAGCTTAGGTCTTAGACTCGTACTCTGGCCTAATGGTTAAGGTCTTAACTCTTACTCTGGCCTAATAGCTAAGGTCTTAACTCTTACTCTGGCCTAATAGCTAAGGTCTTAGACTCGTACTCTGGCCTACAGGTTAAGGTTTTAACTCTTACTCTGGCCTACTGGTTAAGGTCTTAACTCTTACTCTGGCCTAATAGCTAAGGTCTTAGACTCGTACTCTGGACTAATGGTTAAGGTCTTAACTCTTACTCTGGCCTACTTGTTAAGGTCTTAACTCTTACTCTGGCATAACAGCTAAGGTCTTAACTCTTACTCTGGCCTAATAACTAAGGTCTTAGACTCGTACTATGGCCTACAGGTTAAGGTCTTAACTCTCACTCTCGCCTACTGGTTAAGGTCTTACCTCTTACTCTGGCCTAATAGCTAAGGTCTTAACTCTTACTCTGGCCTAATAGCTTAGGTCTTAGACTCGTACTCTGGCCTAATGGTTAAGGTCTTAACTCTTACTCTGGCCTAATAGCTAAGGTCTTAACTCTTACTCTGGCCTAATAGCTAAGGTCTTAGACTCGTACTCTGGCCTACAGGTTAAGGTTTTAACTCTTACTCTGGCCTACTGGTTAAGGTCTTAACTCTTACTCTGGCCTAATAGCTAAGGTTTTAGACTCGTACTATGGCCTACAGGTTAAGGTCCTAACTCTTACTCTGGCCCAATAGCTAAGGTCTTAGACTCGTACTCTGGCCTAATGGTTAATGTCTTAACTCTTACTCTGGCCTAATAGCTAAGGTCTTAACTCTTACTCTGGCCTAATAGCTAAGGTCTTAGACTCGTACTCTGGCCTAATGGATAAGGTCTTAACTCTTACTCTGGCCTAATGGTTAAGGTCTTAACTCTTACTCTGGCCTAATAGCTAAGGTCTTAGACTCGTACTCTGGCCTAATGGTTAAGGTCTTAACTCTTACTCAGGCCTAATAGCTAAGGTCTTAACTCTTACTCTGGCCTAATAGCTAAGGTCTTAGACTCGTACTTTGGCCTACAGGTTAAGGTCTTAACTCTTACTCTGGCCTAATAGCTAAGGTCTTAGACTCATACTCTGGCCTAATGGTTAATGTCTTAACTCTTACTCTGGCCTAATAGCTAAGGTGTTAGACTCATACTCTGGCCTAATGGTTAAGGTCTTAACTCTTACTCTGGCCTAATAGCTAAGGTCTTAGACTCGTACGCTGGCCTGATGGTTAAGGTCTTAACTCTTAGTCTGGCCTAATAGCTAAGGTCTTAGACTCTTACTCTGACATAATGGTTAAGGTCTTAGACTCTTACTCTGGCCTAATGGTTAAGGTCTTAACTCTTACTCTGGCCTAATGGTTAAGTTCTTAGACTCGTACTCTGGCCTACAGGTTAAGGTTTTAACTCTTACTCTGGCCTACTGGTTAAGGTCTTAACTCTTACTCTGGCCTAATAGCTAAAGTCTTAGACTCGTACTATGGCCTACAGGTTAAGGTCTTAACTCTTACTATGGCCTACTGGTTAAGGTCTTAGCTCTTACTCTGGCCTAATAGCTAAGGTCTTAGACTCATACTCTGGCCTTATGGTTAAGGTCTTAACTCTTACTCTGGCCTAATGGTTAAGGTATTAACTCTTACTCTGGCCTACTGGTTAAGGTCTTAACTCTTACTCTGGCCTAATAGCTAAGGTCTTAACTCTTACTCTGGCCTAATAGCTAAGGTCTTAGACTTGTACTCTGGACTAATGGTTAAGGTCTTAACTCTTACTCTGGCCTACTTGTTAAGGTCTTAACTCTTAATCTGGCATAACAGCTAAGGTCTTAACTCTTACTCTGGCCTAATAACTAAGGTCTTAGACTCGTACTATGGCCTACAGGTTAAGGTCTTAACTCTCACTCTCGCCTACTGGTTAAGGTCTTACCTCTTACTCTGGCCTAATAGCTAAGGTCTTAACTCTTACTCTGGCCTAATAGCTTAGGTCTTAGACTCGTACTCTGGCCTAATGGTTAAGGTCTTAACTCTTACTCTGGCCTAATAGCTAAGGTCTTAACTCTTACTCTGGCCTAATAGCTAAGGTCTTAGACTCGTACTCTGGCCTACAGGTTAAGGTTTTAACTCTTACTCTGGCCTACTGGTTAAGGTCTTATCTCTTACTCTGGCCTAATAGCTAAGGTCTTAGACTCGTACTATGGCCTACAGGTTAAGGTCCTAACTCTTACTCTGGCCCAATAGCTAAGGTCTTAGACTCGTACTCTGGCCTAATGGTTAATGTCTTAACTCTTACTCTGGCCTAATAGCTAAGGTCTTAACTCTTACTCTGGCCTAATAGCTAAGGTCTTAGACTCGTACTCTGGCCTAATGGATAAGGTCTTAACTCTTACTCTGGCCTAATGGTTAAGGTCTTAACTCTTACTCTGGCCTAATAGCTAAGGTCTTAGACTCGTACTCTGGCCTAATGGTTAAGGTCTTAACTCTTACTCAGGCCTAATAGCTAAGGTCTTAACTCTTACTCTGGCCTAATAGCTAAGGTCTTAGACTCGTACTATGGCCTACAGGTTAAGGTCTTAACTCTTACTCTGGCCTACTGGTTAAGGTCTTAACTCTTACTCTGGCCTAATAGCTAAGGTCTTAGACTCATACTCTGGCCTAATGGTTAATGTCTTAACTCTTACTCTGGCCTAATAGCTAAGGTGTTAGACTCGTACTCTGGCCTAATGGTTAAGGTCTTCACTCTTACTCTGGCCCAATAGCTAAGGTCTTAACTCTTTCTCTGGCCTAATAGCTAAGGTCTTAGACTCGTACTCTGGACTAATGGTTAAGGTCTTAACTCTTACTCTGGCCTACTGGTTAAGGTCTTAACTCTTACTCTGGCATAATAGCTAAGGTCTTAGACTCGTACTCTGGCCTAATGGTTAAGGTCTTACTCTGGCCTAATAGCTAAGGTCTTAACTCTTACTCTGGCATAATGGTTAAGGTCTTAACTCTTACTCTGGCCTAATAGCTAAGGTTTTAACTCTTACTCTGGCCTAATAGCTAAGGTCTTAGACTCGTACTCTGGACTAATGGTTAAGGTCTTAACTCTTACTCTGGCCTACTTGTTAAGGTCTTAACTCTTACTCTGGCATAACAGCTAAGGTCTTAACTCTTACTCTGGCCTAATAACTAAGGTCTTAGACTTGTACTCTGGCCTACAGTTTAAGGTCCTAACTCTTACTCTGGCCTAATAGCTAAGGTCTTAGACTCATACTCTGGCCTTACGGTTAAGGTCTTAACTCTTACTCTGGCCTAATGGTTAAGGTATTAACTCTTACTCTGGCCTACTGGTTAAGGTCTTAACTCTTACTCTGGCCTAATAGCTAAGGTCTTAACTCTTACTCTGGCCTAATAGCTAAGGTCTTAGACTCGTACTCTGGACTAATGGTTAAGGTCTTAACTCTTACTCTGGCCTACTTGTTAAGGTCTTAACTCTTACTCTGGCATAACAGCTAAGGTCTTAACTCTTACTCTGGCCTAATAACTAAGGTCTTAGACTCGTACTATGGCCTACAGGTTAAGGTCTTAACTCTCACTCTCGCCTACTGGTTAAGGTCTTACCTCTTACTCTGGCCTAATAGCTAAGGTCTTAACTCTTACTCTGGCCTAATAGCTTAGGTCTTAGACTCGTACTCTGGCCTAATGGTTAAGGTCTTAACTCTTACTCTGGCCTAATAGCTAAGGTCTTAACTCTTACTCTGGCCTAATAGCTAAGGTCTTAGACTCGTACTCTGGCCTACAGGTTAAGGTTTTAACTCTTACTCTGGCCTACTGGTTAAGGTCTTAACTCTTACTCTGGCCTAATAGCTAAGGTCTTAGACTCGTACTCTGGACTAATGGTTAAGGTCTTAACTCTTACTCTGGCCTACTTGTTAAGGTCTTAACTCTTACTCTGGCATAACAGCTAAGGTCTTAACTCTTACTCTGGCCTAATAACTAAGGTCTTAGACTCGTACTATGGCCTACAGGTTAAGGTCTTAACTCTCACTCTCGCCTACTGGTTAAGGTCTTACCTCTTACTCTGGCCTAATAGCTAAGGTCTTAACTCTTACTCTGGCCTAATAGCTTAGGTCTTAGACTCGTACTCTGGCCTAATGGTTAAGGTCTTAACTCTTACTCTGGCCTAATAGCTAAGGTCTTAACTCTTACTCTGGCCTAATAGCTAAGGTCTTAGACTCGTACTCTGGCCTACAGGTTAAGGTTTTAACTCTTACTCTGGCCTACTGGTTAAGGTCTTAACTCTTACTCTGGCCTAATAGCTAAGGTTTTAGACTCGTACTATGGCCTACAGGTTAAGGTCCTAACTCTTACTCTGGCCCAATAGCTAAGGTCTTAGACTCGTACTCTGGCCTAATGGTTAATGTCTTAACTCTTACTCTGGCCTAATAGCTAAGGTCTTAACTCTTACTCTGGCCTAATAGCTAAGGTCTTAGACTCGTACTCTGGCCTAATGGATAAGGTCTTAACTCTTACTCTGGCCTAATGGTTAAGGTCTTAACTCTTACTCTGGCCTAATAGCTAAGGTCTTAGACTCGTACTCTGGCCTAATGGTTAAGGTCTTAACTCTTACTCAGGCCTAATAGCTAAGGTCTTAACTCTTACTCTGGCCTAATAGCTAAGGTCTTAGACTCGTACTTTGGCCTACAGGTTAAGGTCTTAACTCTTACTCTGGCCTAATAGCTAAGGTCTTAGACTCATACTCTGGCCTAATGGTTAATGTCTTAACTCTTACTCTGGCCTAATAGCTAAGGTGTTAGACTCATACTCTGGCCTAATGGTTAAGGTCTTAACTCTTACTCTGGCCTAATAGCTAAGGTCTTAGACTCGTACGCTGGCCTGATGGTTAAGGTCTTAACTCTTAGTCTGGCCTAATAGCTAAGGTCTTAGACTCTTACTCTGACATAATGGTTAAGGTCTTAGACTCTTACTCTGGCCTAATGGTTAAGGTCTTAACTCTTACTCTGGCCTAATGGTTAAGTTCTTAGACTCGTACTCTGGCCTACAGGTTAAGGTTTTAACTCTTACTCTGGCCTACTGGTTAAGGTCTTAACTCTTACTCTGGCCTAATAGCTAAAGTCTTAGACTCGTACTATGGCCTACAGGTTAAGGTCTTAACTCTTACTATGGCCTACTGGTTAAGGTCTTAGCTCTTACTCTGGCCTAATAGCTAAGGTCTTAACTCTTACTCTGGCCTAATAGCTAAGGTCTTAGACTCATAGTATGGCCTACAGGTTTAGGTCTTAACTCCTACTCTGGCCTACAGGTTAAGGTGTTAACTCTTACTCTGGCCTACTGGTTAAGGTCTTAACTCGTACTCTGGCGTAATAGCTAAGGTCTTAACTCTTACTCAGGCCTAATAGCTAAGGTCTTAATTCTTACTCTGGCCTAATAGCTAAGGTCTTAGACTCGTACTCTGGCCTAATGGTTAAGGTCTTAACTCTTACTCTTGTCTAATAGCTAAGGTCTTAGACTCGTACTCTGGCCTAATGGTTAAGGTCTTCACTCTTACTCTGGCCCAATAGCTAAGGTCTTAACTCTTTCTCTGGCCTAATAGCTAAGGTCTTAGACTCGTACTCTGGACTAATGGTTAAGGTCTTAACTCTTACTCTGGCCTACTGGTTAAGGTCTTAACTCTTACTCTGGCATAATAGCTAAGGTCTTAGACTCGTACTCTGGCCTAATGGTTAAGGTCTTAACTCTTACTCTGGCCTAATAGCTAAGGTCTTAACTCTTACTCTGGCCTAATAGCTAAGGTCTTAGACTCGTACTTTGGCCTACAGGTTAAGGTCTTAACTCTTACTCTGGCCTAATAGCTAAGGTCTTAGACTCATACTCTGGCCTAATGGTTAATGTCTTAACTCTTACTCTGGCCTAATAGCTAAGGTGTTAGACTCATACTCTGGCCTAATGGTTAAGGTCTTAACTCTTACTCTGGCCTAATAGCTAAGGTCTTAGACTCGTACGCTGGCCTGATGGTTAAGGTCTTAACTCTTAGTCTGGCCTAATAGCTAAGGTCTTAGACTCTTACTCTGACATAATGGTTAAGGTCTTAGACTCTTACTCTGGCCTAATGGTTAAGGTCTTAACTCTTACTCTGGCCTAATGGTTAAGTTCTTAGACTCGTACTCTGGCCTACAGGTTAAGGTTTTAACTCTTACTCTGGCCTACTGGTTAAGGTCTTAACTCTTACTCTGGCCTAATAGCTAAAGTCTTAGACTCGTACTATGGCCTACAGGTTAAGGTCTTAACTCTTACTATGGCCTACTGGTTAAGGTCTTAGCTCTTACTCTGGCCTAATAGCTAAGGTCTTAACTCTTACTCTGGCCTAATAGCTAAGGTCTTAGACTCATAGTATGGCCTACAGGTTTAGGTCTTAACTCCTACTCTGGCCTACAGGTTAAGGTCTTAACTCTTACTCTGGCCTACTGGTTAAGGTCTTAACTCGTACTCTGGCGTAATAGCTAAGGTCTTAACTCTTACTCAGGCCTAATAGCTAAGGTCTTAATTCTTACTCTGGCCTAATAGCTAAGGTCTTAGACTCGTACTCTGGCCTAATGGTTAAGGTCTTAACTCTTACTCTTGTCTAATAGCTAAGGTCTTAGACTCATACTCTGGCCTAATGGTTAAGGTCTTCACTCTTACTCTGGCCCAATAGCTAAGGTCTTAACTCTTTCTCTGGCCTAATAGCTAAGGTCTTAGACTCGTACTCTGGACTAATGGTTAAGGTCTTAACTCTTACTCTGGCCTACTGGTTAAGGTCTTAACTCTTACTCTGGCATAATAGCTAAGGTCTTAGACTCGTACTCTGGCCTAATGGTTAAGGTCTTAACTCTTACTCTGGCCTAATAGCTAAGGTCTTAACTCTTACTCTGGCATAATGGTTAGGGTCTTAACTCTTACTCTGGCCTAATAGCTAAGGTCTTAACTCTTACTCTGGCCTAATAGCTAAGGTCTTAGACTCGTACTCTGGACTAATGGTTAAGGTCTTAACTCTTACTCTGGCCTACTTGTTAAGGTCTTAACTCTTACTCTGGCATAACAGCTAAGGTCTTAACTCTTACTCTGGCCTAATAACTAAGGTCTAAGACTTGTACTCTGGCCTACAGTTTAAGGTCCTAACTCTTACTCTGGCCTAATAGCTAAGGTCTTAGACTCATACTCTGGCCTTATGGTTAAGGTCTTAACTCTTACTCTGGCCTAATGGTTAAGGTATTAACTCTTACTCTGGCCTACTGGTTAAGGTCTTAACTCTTACTCTGGCCTAATAGCTAAGGTCTTAACTCTTACTCTGGCCTAATAGCTAAGGTCTTAGACTCGTACTCTGGACTAATGGTTAAGGTCTTAACTCTTACTCTGGCCTACTTGTTAAGGTCTTAACTCTTACTCTGGCATAACAGCTAAGGTCTTAACTCTTACTCTGGCCTAATAACTAAGGTCTTAGACTCGTACTATGGCCTACAGGTTAAGGTCTTAACTCTCACTCTCGCCTACTGGTTAAGGTCTTACCTCTTACTCTGGCCTAATAGCTAAGGTCTTAACTCTTACTCTGGCCTAATAGCTTAGGTCTTAGACTCGTACTCTGGCCTAATGGTTAAGGTCTTAACTCGTACTCTGGCCTAATAGCTAAGGTCTTAACTCTTACTCTGGCCTAATAGCTAAGGTCTTAGACTCGTACTCTGGCCTACAGGTTAAGGTTTTAACTCTTACTCTGGCCTACTGGTTAAGGTCTTAACTCTTACTCTGGCCTAATAGCTAAGGTCTTAGACTCGTACTCTGGACTAATGGTTAAGGTCTTAACTCTTACTCTGGCCTACTTGTTAAGGTCTTAACTCTTACTCTGGCATAACAGCTAAGGTCTTAACTCTTACTCTGGCCTAATAACTAAGGTCTTAGACTCGTACTATGGCCTACAGGTTAAGGTCTTAACTCTCACTCTCGCCTACTGGTTAAGGTCTTACCTCTTACTCTGGCCTAATAGCTAAGGTCTTAACTCTTACTCTGGCCTAATAGCTTAGGTCTTAGACTCGTACTCTGGCCTAATGGTTAAGGTCTTAACTCTTACTCTGGCCTAAAAGCTAAGGTCTTAACTCTTACTCTGGCCTAATAGCTAAGGTCTTAGACTCGTACTCTGGCCTACAGGTTAAGGTTTTAACTCTTACTCTGGCCTACTGGTTAAGGTCTTAACTCTTACTCTGGCCTAATAGCTAAGGTCTTAGACTCATAGTATGGCCTACAGGTTTAGGTCTTAACTCCTACTCTGGCCTACAGGTTAAGGTCTTAACTCTTACTCTGGCCTACTGGTTAAGGTCTTAACTCGTACTCTGGCCTAATAGCTAAGGTCTTAACTCTTACTCAGGCCTAAGAGCTAAGGTCTTAATTCTTACTCTGGCCTAATAGCTAAGGTCTTAGACTCGTACTCTGGCCTAATGGTTAAGGTCTTAACTCTTACTCTGGTCTAATAGCTAAGGTCTTAGACTCGTACTCTGGCCTAATGGTTAAGGTCTTCACTCTTACTCTGGCCCAATAGCTAAGGTCTTAACTCTTTCTCTGGCCTAATAGCTAAGGTCTTAGACTCGTACTCTGGACTAATGGTTAAGGTCTTAACTCTTACTCTGGCCTACTGGTTAAGGTCTTAACTCTTACTCTGGCATAATAGCTAAGGTCTTAGACTCGTACTCTGGCCTAATGGTTAAGGTCTTAACTCTTACTCTGGCCTAATAGCTAAGGTCTTAACTCTTACTCTGGCATAATGGTTAAGGTCTTAACTCTTACTCTGGCCTAATAGCTAAGGTCTTAACTCTTACTCTGGCCTAATAGCTAAGGTCTTAGACTCGTACTCTGGACTAATGGTTAAGGTCTTAACTCTTACTCTGGCCTACTTGTTAAGGTCTTAACTCTTACTCTGGCATAACAGCTAAGGTCTTAACTCTTACTCTGGCCTAATAACTAAGGTCTTAGACTCATACTCTGGCCTACAGTTTAAGGTCCTAACTCTTACTCTGGCCTAATAGCTAAGGTCTTAGACTCATACTCTGGCCTTATGGTTAAGGTCTTAACTCTTACTCTGGCCTAATGGTTAAGGTATTAACTCTTACTCTGGCCTACTGGTTAAGGTCTTAACTCTTACTCTGGCCTAATAGCTAAGGTCTTAACTCTTACTCTGGCCTAATAGCTAAGGTCTTAGACTTGTACTCTGGACTAATGGTTAAGGTCTTAACTCTTACTCTGGCCTACTTGTTAAGGTCTTAACTCTTACTCTGGCATAACAGCTAAGGTCTTAACTCTTACTCTGGCCTAATACCTAAGGTCTTAGACTCGTACTATGGCCTACAGGTTAAGGTCTTAACTCTCACTCTCGCCTACTGGTTAAGGTCTTACCTCTTACTCTGGCCTAATAGCTAAGGTCTTAACTCTTACTCTGGCCTAATAGCTTAGGTCTAAGACTCGTACTCTGGCCTAATGGTTAAGGTCTTAACTCTTACTCTGGCCTAATAGCTAAGGTCTTAACTCTTACTCTGGCCTAATAGCTAAGGTCTTAGACTCGTACTCTGGCCTACAGGTTAAGGTTTTAACTCTTACTCTGGCCTACTGGTTACGGTCTTAACTCTTACTCTGGCCTAATAGCTAAGGTCTTAGACTCGTACTATGGCCTACAGGTTAAGGTCTTAACTCTTACTCTGGCCTAATAGCTAAGGTCTTAGACTCGTACTCTGGCCTAATGGATAAGGTCTTAACTCTTACTCTGGCCTAATGGTTAAGGTCTTAACTCTTACTCTGGCCTAATAGCTAAGGTCTTAGACTCGTACTCTGGCCTAATGGTTAAGGTCTTAACTCTTACTCAGGCCTAATAGCTAAGGTCTTAACTCTTACTCTGGCCTAATAGCTAAGGTCTTAGACTCGTACTATGGCCTACAGGTTAAGGTCTTAACTCTTACTCTGGCCTACTGGTTAAGGTCTTAACTCTTACTCTGGCCTAATAGCTAAGGTCTTAGACTCATACTCTGGCCTAATGGTTAATGTCTTAACTCTTACTCTGGCCTAATAGCTAAGGTGTTAGACTCATACTCTGGCCTAATGGTTAAGGTCTTAACTCTTACTCTGGCCTAATAGCTAAGGTCTTAGACTCGTACTCTGGCCTGATGGTTAAGGTCTTAACTCTTAGTCTGGCCTAATAGCTAAGGTCTTAGACTCTTACTCTGACATAATGGTTAAGGTCTTAGACTCTTACTCTGGCCTAATGGTTAAGGTCTTAACTCTTACTCTGGCCTAATGGTTAAGGTCTTAGACTCTTAATCTGGCCTAATGGTAAAGGTCTTAACTCTTACTCTGGCCAGACTCTTACTCTGGCCTAATGGTTAAGGTCTTAACTCTTACTCTGGCCTAATGGTTAAGGTCTTAGACTCTTACTCTGGCCTAATGGTTAAGGTCTTAGCTCTTACTCCGGCCTAATGGTTAAGGTCTTAGACTCTTTCTCTGGCCTAATGTTTAAGGTCTTTATTCTTACTCTGGCCTAATAGCTAAGGTCTTAACTCTTACTCTGGCCTACTGGTTAAGGTCTTAACTCTTACTCTGGCCTAATAGCTAAGGTCTTAGACTCGTACTCTGGCCTAATGGTTAAGGTCTTAACTCTTACTCTGGCCTAATAGCTAAGGTCTTAGACTCGTACTCTGGCCTAATAGCTAAGGTCTTAACTCTTACTCTGGCCTAATAGCTAGGGTCTTAACTCTTACTCTGGCCTAATAGCTAAGGTCTTAACTCTTACTCTGGCCTAATAGCTAAGGTCTTAGACTCATAGTATGGCCTACAGGTTTAGGTCTTAACTCCTACTCTGGCCTACAGGTTAAGGTCTTAACTCTTACTCTGGCCTACTGGTTAAGGTCTTAACTCGTACTCTGGCCTAATAGCTAAGGTCTTAACTCTTACTCAGGCATAAGAGCTAAGGTCTTAATTCTTACTCTGGCCTAATAGCTAAGGTCTTAGACTCGTACTCTGGCCTAATGGTTAAGGTCTTAACTCTTACTCTGGTCTAATAGCTAAGGTCTTAGACTCGTACTCTGGCCTAATGGTTAAGGTCTTCACTCTTACTCTGGCCCAATAGCTAAGGTCTTAACTCTTTCTCTGGCCTAATAGCTAAGGTCTTAGACTCGTACTCTGGACTAATGGTTAAGGTCTTAACTCTTACTCTGGCCTACAGTTTAAGGTCCTAACTCTTACTCTGGCCTAATAGCTAAGGTCTTAGACTCATACTCTGGCCTTATGGTTAAGGTCTTAACTCTTACTCTGGCCTAATGGTTAAGGTATTAACTCTTACTCTGGCCTACTGGTTAAGGTCTTAACTCTTACTCTGGCCTAATAGCTAAGGTCTTAACTCTTACTCTGGCCTAATAGCTAAGGTCTTAGACTCGTACTCTGGACTAATGGTTAAGGTCTTAACTCTTACTCTGGCCTACTTGTTAAGGTCTTAACTCTTACTCTGGCATAACAGCTAAGGTCTTAACTCTTACTCTGGCCTAATAACTAAGGTCTTAGACTCGTACTATGGCCTACAGGTTAAGGTCTTAACTCTCACTCTCGCCTACTGGTTAAGGTCTTACCTCTTACTCTGGCCTAATAGCTAAGGTCTTAACTCTTACTCTGGCCTAATAGCTTAGGTCTTAGACTCGTACTCTGGCCTAATGGTTAAGGTCTTAACTCTTACTCTGGCCTAATAGCTACGGTCTTAACTCTTACTCTGGCCTAATAGCTAAGGTCTTAGACTCGTACTCTGGCCTACAGGTTAAGGTCTTAACTCTTACTCTGGCCTAATAGCTAAGGTCTTAGACTCATACTCTGGCCTAATGGTTAATGTCTTAACTCTTACTCTGGCCTAATAGCTAAGGTGTTAGACTCATACTCTGGCCTAATGGTTAAGGTCTTAACTCTTACTCTGGCCTAATAGCTAAGGTCTTAGACTCGTACGCTGGCCTGATGGTTAAGGTCTTAACTCTTAGTCTGGCCTAATAGCTAAGGTCTTAGACTCTTACTCTGACATAATGGTTAAGGTCTTAGACTCTTACTCTGGCCTAATGGTTAAGGTCTTAACTCTTACCCTGGCCTAATGGTTAAGTTCTTAGACTCGTACTCTGGCCTACAGGTTAAGGTTTTAACTCTTACTCTGGCCTACTGGTTAAGGTCTTAACTCTTACTCTGGCCTAATAGCTAAAGTCTTAGACTCGTACTATGGCCTACAGGTTAAGGTCTTAACTCTTACTATGGCCTACTGGTTAAGGTCTTAGCTCTTACTCTGGCCTAATAGCTAAGGTCTTAACTCTTACTCTGGCCTAATAGCTAAGGTCTTAGACTCATAGTATGGCCTACAGGTTTAGGTCTTAACTCCTACTCTGGCCTACAGGTTAAGGTCTTAACTCTTACTCTGGCCTACTGGTTAAGGTCTTAACTCGTACTCTGGCGTAATAGCTAAGGTCTTAACTCTTACTCAGGCCTAATAGCTAAGGTCTTAATTCTTACTCTGGCCTAATAGCTAAGGTCTTAGACTCGTACTCTGGCCTAATGGTTAAGGTCTTAACTCTTACTCTTGTCTAATAGCTAAGGTCTTAGACTCGTACTCTGGCCTAATGGTTAAGGTCTTCACTCTTACTCTGGCCCAATAGCTAAGGTCTTAACTCTTTCTCTGGCCTAATAGCTAAGGTCTTAGACTCGTACTCTGGACTAATGGTTAAGGTCTTAACTCTTACTCTGGCCTACTGGTTAAGGTCTTAACTCTTACTCTGGCATAATAGCTAAGGTCTTAGACTCGTACTCTGGCCTAATGGTTAAGGTCTTAACTCTTACTCTGGCCTAATAGCTAAGGTCTTAACTCTTACTCTGGCATAATGGTTAAGGTCTTAACTCTTACTCTGGCCTAATAGCTAAGGTCTTAACTCTTACTCTGGCCTAATAGCTAAGGTCTTAGACTCGTACTCTGGACTAATGGTTAAGGTCTTAACTCTTACTCTGGCCTACTTGTTAAGGTCTTAACTCTTACTCTGGCATAACAGCTAAGGTCTTAACTCTTACTCTGGCCTAATAACTAAGGTCTAAGACTCGTACTCTGGCCTACAGTTTAAGGTCCTAACTCTTACTCTGGCCTAATAGCTAAGGTCTTAGACTCATACTCTGGCCTTATGGTTAAGGTCTTAACTCTTACTCTGGCCTAATGGTTAAGGTATTAACTCTTACTCTGGCCTACTGGTTAAGGTCTTAACTCTTACTCTGGCCTAATAGCTAAGGTCTTAACTCTTACTCTGGCCTAATAGCTAAGGTCTTAGACTCGTACTCTGGACTAATGGTTAAGGTCTTAACTCTTACTCTGGCCTACTTGTTAAGGTCTTAACTCTTACTCTGGCATAACAGCTAAGGTCTTAACTCTTACTCTGGCCTAATAACTAAGGTCTTAGACTCGTACTATGGCCTACAGGTTAAGGTCTTAACTCTCACTCTCGCCTACTGGTTAAGGTCTTACCTCTTACTCTGGCCTAATAGCTAAGGTCTTAACTCTTACTCTGGCCTAATAGCTTAGGTCTTAGACTCGTACTCTGGCCTAATGGTTAAGGTCTTAACTCGTACTCTGGCCTAATAGCTAAGGTCTTAACTCTTACTCTGGCCTAATAGCTAAGGTCTTAGACTCGTACTCTGGCCTACAGGTTAAGGTTTTAACTCTTACTCTGGCCTACTGGTTAAGGTCTTAACTCTTACTCTGGCCTAATAGCTAAGGTCTTAGACTCGTACTCTGGACTAATGGTTAAGGTCTTAACTCTTACTCTGGCCTACTTGTTAAGGTCTTAACTCTTACTCTGGCATAACAGCTAAGGTCTTAACTCTTACTCTGGCCTAATAACTAAGGTCTTAGACTCGTACTATGGCCTACAGGTTAAGGTCTTAACTCTCACTCTCGCCTACTGGTTAAGGTCTTACCTCTTACTCTGGCCTAATAGCTAAGGTCTTAACTCTTACTCTGGCCTAATAGCTTAGGTCTTAGACTCGTACTCTGGCCTAATGGTTAAGGTCTTAACTCTTACTCTGGCCTAAAAGCTAAGGTCTTAACTCTTACTCTGGCCTAATAGCTAAGGTCTTAGACTCGTACTCTGGCCTACAGGTTAAGGTTTTAACTCTTACTCTGGCCTACTGGTTAAGGTCTTAACTCTTACTCTGGCCTAATAGCTAAGGTCTTAGACTCATAGTATGGCCTACAGGTTTAGGTCTTAACTCCTACTCTGGCCTACAGGTTAAGGTCTTAACTCTTACTCTGGCCTACTGGTTAAGGTCTTAACTCGTACTCTGGCCTAATAGCTAAGGTCTTAACTCTTACTCAGGCCTAAGAGCTAAGGTCTTAATTCTTACTCTGGCCTAATAGCTAAGGTCTTAGACTCGTACTCTGGCCTAATGGTTAAGGTCTTAACTCTTACTCTGGTCTAATAGCTAAGGTCTTAGACTCGTACTCTGGCCTAATGGTTAAGGTCTTCACTCTTACTCTGGCCCAATAGCTAAGGTCTTAACTCTTTCTCTGGCCTAATAGCTAAGGTCTTAGACTCGTACTCTGGACTAATGGTTAAGGTCTTAACTCTTACTCTGGCCTACTGGTTAAGGTCTTAACTCTTACTCTGGCATAATAGCTAAGGTCTTAGACTCGTACTCTGGCCTAATGGTTAAGGTCTTAACTCTTACTCTGGCCTAATAGCTAAGGTCTTAACTCTTACTCTGGCATAATGGTTAAGGTCTTAACTCTTACTCTGGCCTAATAGCTAAGGTCTTAACTCTTACTCTGGCCTAATAGCTAAGGTCTTAGACTCGTACTCTGGACTAATGGTTAAGGTCTTAACTCTTACTCTGGCCTACTTGTTAAGGTCTTAACTCTTACTCTGGCATAACAGCTAAGGTCTTAACTCTTACTCTGGCCTAATAACTAAGGTCTTAGACTCATACTCTGGCCTACAGTTTAAGGTCCTAACTCTTACTCTGGCCTAATAGCTAAGGTCTTAGACTCATACTCTGGCCTTATGGTTAAGGTCTTAACTCTTACTCTGGCCTAATGGTTAAGGTATTAACTCTTACTCTGGCCTACTGGTTAAGGTCTTAACTCTTACTCTGGCCTAATAGCTAAGGTCTTAACTCTTACTCTGGCCTAATAGCTAAGGTCTTAGACTTGTACTCTGGACTAATGGTTAAGGTCTTAACTCTTACTCTGGCCTACTTGTTAAGGTCTTAACTCTTACTCTGGCATAACAGCTAAGGTCTTAACTCTTACTCTGGCCTAATACCTAAGGTCTTAGACTCGTACTATGGCCTACAGGTTAAGGTCTTAACTCTCACTCTCGCCTACTGGTTAAGGTCTTACCTCTTACTCTGGCCTAATAGCTAAGGTCTTAACTCTTACTCTGGCCTAATAGCTTAGGTCTAAGACTCGTACTCTGGCCTAATGGTTAAGGTCTTAACTCTTACTCTGGCCTAATAGCTAAGGTCTTAACTCTTACTCTGGCCTAATAGCTAAGGTCTTAGACTCGTACTCTGGCCTACAGGTTAAGGTTTTAACTCTTACTCTGGCCTACTGGTTACGGTCTTAACTCTTACTCTGGCCTAATAGCTAAGGTCTTAGACTCGTACTATGGCCTACAGGTTAAGGTCTTAACTCTTACTCTGGCCTAATAGCTAAGGTCTTAGACTCGTACTCTGGCCTAATGGATAAGGTCTTAACTCTTACTCTGGCCTAATGGTTAAGGTCTTAACTCTTACTCTGGCCTAATAGCTAAGGTCTTAGACTCGTACTCTGGCCTAATGGTTAAGGTCTTAACTCTTACTCAGGCCTAATAGCTAAGGTCTTAACTCTTACTCTGGCCTAATAGCTAAGGTCTTAGACTCGTACTATGGCCTACAGGTTAAGGTCTTAACTCTTACTCTGGCCTACTGGTTAAGGTCTTAACTCTTACTCTGGCCTAATAGCTAAGGTCTTAGACTCATACTCTGGCCTAATGGTTAATGTCTTAACTCTTACACTGGCCTAATAGCTAATGTGTTAGACTCATACTCTGGCCTAATGGTTAAGGTCTTAACTCTTACTCTGGCCTAATAGCTAAGGTCTTAGACTCGTACTCTGGCCTGATGGTTAAGGTCTTAACTCTTAGTCTGGCCTAATAGCTAAGGTCTTAGACTCTTACTCTGACATAATGGTTAAGGTCTTAGACTCTTACTCTGGCCTAATGGTTAAGGTCTTAACTCTTACTCTGGCCTAATGGTTAAGGTCTTAGACTCTTAATCTGGCCTAATGGTAAAGGTCTTAACTCTTACTCTGGCCAGACTCTTACTCTGGCCTAATGGTTAAGGTCTTAACTCTTACTCTGGCCTAATGGTTAAGGTCTTAGACTCTTACTCTGGCCTAATGGTTAAGGTCTTAGCTCTTACTCCGGCCTAATGGTTAAGGTCTTAGACTCTTTCTCTGGCCTAATGTTTAAGGTCTTTATTCTTACTCTGGCCTAATAGCTAAGGTCTTAACTCTTACTCTGGCCTACTGGTTAAGGTCTTAACTCTTACTCTGGCCTAATAGCTAAGGTCTTAGACTCGTACTCTGGCCTAATGGTTAAGGTCTTAACTCTTACTCTGGCCTAATAGCTAAGGTCTTAGACTCGTACTCTGGCCTAATAGCTAAGGTCTTAACTCTTACTCTGGCCTAATAGCTAGGGTCTTAACTCTTACTCTGGCCTAATAGCTAAGGTCTTAACTCTTACTCTGGCCTAATAGCTAAGGTCTTAGACTCATAGTATGGCCTACAGGTTTAGGTCTTAACTCCTACTCTGGCCTACAGGTTAAGGTCTTAACTCTTACTCTGGCCTACTGGTTAAGGTCTTAACTCGTACTCTGGCCTAATAGCTAAGGTCTTAACTCTTACTCAGGCATAAGAGCTAAGGTCTTAATTCTTACTCTGGCCTAATAGCTAAGGTCTTAGACTCGTACTCTGGCCTAATGGTTAAGGTCTTAACTCTTACTCTGGTCTAATAGCTAAGGTCTTAGACTCGTACTCTGGCCTAATGGTTAAGGTCTTCACTCTTACTCTGGCCCAATAGCTAAGGTCTTAACTCTTTCTCTGGCCTAATAGCTAAGGTCTTAGACTCGTACTCTGGACTAATGGTTAAGGTCTTAACTCTTACTCTGGCCTACAGTTTAAGGTCCTAACTCTTACTCTGGCCTAATAGCTAAGGTCTTAGACTCATACTCTGGCCTTATGGTTAAGGTCTTAACTCTTACTCTGGCCTAATGGTTAAGGTATTAACTCTTACTCTGGCCTACTGGTTAAGGTCTTAACTCTTACTCTGGCCTAATAGCTAAGGTCTTAACTCTTACTCTGGCCTAATAGCTAAGGTCTTAGACTCGTACTCTGGACTAATGGTTAAGGTCTTAACTCTTACTCTGGCCTACTTGTTAAGGTCTTAACTCTTACTCTGGCATAACAGCTAAGGTCTTAACTCTTACTCTGGCCTAATAACTAAGGTCTTAGACTCGTACTATGGCCTACAGGTTAAGGTCTTAACTCTCACTCTCGCCTACTGGTTAAGGTCTTACCTCTTACTCTGGCCTAATAGCTAAGGTCTTAACTCTTACTCTGGCCTAATAGCTTAGGTCTTAGACTCGTACTCTGGCCTAATGGTTAAGGTCTTAACTCTTACTCTGGCCTAATAGCTACGGTCTTAACTCTTACTCTGGCCTAATAGCTAAGGTCTTAGACTCGTACTCTGGCCTACAGGTTAAGGTTTTAACTCTTACTCTGGCCTACTGGTTACGGCCTTAACTCTTACTCTGGCCTAATAGCTAAGGTCTTAGACTCGTACTATGGCCTACAGGTTAAGGTCCTAACTCTTACTCTGGCCCAATAGCTAAGGTCTTAGACTCGTACTCTGGCCTAATGGTTAATGTCTTAACTCTTACTCTGGCCTAATAGCTAAGGTCTTAACTCTTACTCTGGCCTAATAGCTAAGGTCTTAGACTCATACTCTGGCCTAATGGATAAGGTCTTAACTCTTACTCTGGCCTAATGGTTAAGGTCTTAACTCTTACTCTGGCCTAATAGCTAAGGTCTTAGACTCGTACTCTGGCCTAATGGTTAAGGTCTTAACTCTTACTCAGGCCTAATAGCTAAGGTCTTAACTCTTACTCTGGCCTAATAGCTAAGGTCTTAGACTCGTACTATGGCCTACAGGTTAAGGTCTTAACTCTTACTCTGGCCTACTGGTTAAGGTCTTAACTCTTACTCTGGCCTAATAGCTAAGGTCTTAGACTCATACTCTGGCCTAATGGTTAATGTCTTAACTCTTACTCTGGCCTAATAGCTAAGGTGTTAGACTCATACTCTGGCCTAATGGTTAAGGTCTTAACTCTTACTCTGGCCTAATAGCTAAGGTCTTAGACTCGTACTCTGGCCTGATGGTTAAGGTCTTAACTCTTAGTCTGGCCTAATAGCTAAGGTCTTAGACTCTTACTCTGACATAATGGTTAAGGTCTTAGACTCTTACTCTGGCCTAATGGTTAAGGTCTTAACTCTTATTCTGGCCTAATGGTAAGGTCTTAGACTCTTAATCTGGCCTAATGGTAAAGGTCTTAACTCTTACTCTGGCCAGACTCTTACTCTGGCCTAATGGTTAAGGTCTTAACTCTTACTCTGGCCTAATGGTTAAGGTCTTAGACTCTTACTCTGGCCTAATGGTTAAGGTCTTAGCTCTTACTCCGGCCTAATGGTTAAGGTCTTAGACTCTTTCTCTGGCCTAATGTTTAAGGTCTTTATTCTTACTCTGGCCTAATAGCTAAGGTCTTAACTCTTACTCTGGCCTACTGGTTAAGGTCTTAACTCTTACTCTGGCCTACTGGTTAAGGTCTTAACTCTTACTCTGGCCTAATAGCTAAGGTCTTAGACTCGTACTCTGGCCTAATGGTTAAGGTCTTAACTCTTACTCTGGCCTAATAGCTAAGGTCTTAGACTCGTACTCTGGCCTAATAGATAAGGTCTTAACTCTTACTCTGGCCTAATAGCTAAGGTCTTAACTCTTACTCTGGCCTAATAGCTAAGGTCTTAGACTCGTACTCTGGCCTATTAGCTAAGGTCTTAGACTCATAGTATGGCCTACAGGTTTAGGTCTTAACTCCTACTCTGGCCTACAGGTTAAGGTCTTAACTCTTACTCTGGCCTACTGGTTAAGGTCTTAACTCTTACTCTGGCCTGATAGCTAAGTTCTTAACTCTTACTCTGGCCTAATAGCTAAGGTCTCATACTCGTACTATGGCCTACAGGTTAAGGTCTTAACTCTTACTCTGGCCCAATAGCTAAGGTCTTAGACTCGTACTCTGGCCTAATGGTTAATGTCTTAACTCTTACTCTGGCCTAATAGCTAAGGTCTTAACTCTTACTCTGGCCTAATAGCTAAGGTCTTAGACTCGTACTCTGGTCTAATGGATAAGGTCTTAACTCTTTCTCTGGCCTAATGGTTAAGGTCTTAACTCTTACTCTGGCCTAATAGCTAAGGTCTTAGACTCGTACTATGGCCTACAGGTTAAGGTCCTAACTCTTACTCTGGCCCAATAGCTAAGGTCTTAGACTCGTACTCTGGCCTAATGGTTAATGTCTTAACTCTTACTCTGGCCTAATAGCTAAGGTCTTAACTCTTACTCTGGCCTAATAGCTAAGGTCTTAGACTCGTACTCTGGCCTAATGGATAAGGTCTTAACTCTTACTCTGGCCTAATGGTTAAGGTCTTAACTCTTACTCTGGCCTAATAGCTAAGGTCTTAGACTCGTACTCTGGCCTAATGGTTAAGGTCTTAACTCTTACTCAGGCCTAATAGCTAAGGTCTTAACTCTTACTCTGGCCTAATAGCTAAGGTCTTAGACTCGTACTATGGCCTACAGGTTAAGGTCTTAACTCTTACTCTGGCCTACTGGTTAAGGTCTTAACTCTTACTCTGGCCTAATAGCTAAGGTCTTAGACTCATACTCTGGCCTAATGGTTAATGTCTTAACTCCTACTCTGGCCTAATAGCTAAGGTGTTAGACTCATACTCCGGCCTAATGGTTAAGGTCTTAACTCTTACTCTGGCCTAATAGCTAAGGTCTTAGACTCGTACGCTGGCCTGATGGTTAAGGTCTTAACTCTTAGTCTGGCCTAATAGCTAAGGTCTTAGACTCTTACTCTGACATAATGGTTAAGGTCTTAGACTCTTACTCTGGCCTAATGGTTAAGGTCTTAGACTCGTACTCTGGCCTACAGGTTAAGGTTTTAACTCTTACTCCGGCCTACTGGTTAAGGTCTTAACTCTTACTCTGGCCTAATAGCTAAAGTCTTAGACTCGTACTATGGCCTACAGGTTAAGGTCTTAACTCTTACTCTGGCCTACTGGTTAAGGTCTTAGCTCTTACTCTGGCCTAATAGCTAAGGTCTTAACTCTTACTCTGGCCTAATAGCTAAGGTCTTAGACTCATAGTATGGCCTACAGGTTTAGGTCTTAACTCCTACTCTGGCCTACAGGTTAAGGTCTTAACTCTTACTCTGGCCTACTGGTTAAGGTCTTAACTCGTACTCTGGCCTAATAGCTAAGGTCTTAACTCTTACTCAGGCCTAATAGCTAAGGTCTTAATTCTTACTCTGGCCTAATAGCTAAGGTCTTAGACTCGTACTCTGGCCTAATGGTTAAGGTCTTAACTCTTACTCTGGTTTAATAGCTAAGGTCTTAGACTCGTACTCTGGCCTAATGGTTAAGGTCTTCACTCTTACTCTGGCCCAATAGCTAAGGTCTTAACTCTTTCTCTGGCCTCATAGCTAAGGTCTTAGACTCGTACTCTGGACTAATGGTTAAGGTCTTAACTCTTACTCTGGCCTACTGGTTAAGGTCTTAACTCTTACTCTGGCATAATAGCTAAGGTCTTAGACTCGTACTCTGGCCTAATGGTTAAGGTCTTAACTCTTACTCTGGCCTAATAGCTAAGGTCTTAACTCTTACTCTGGCATAATGGTTAAGGTCTTAACTCTTACTCTGGCCTAATAGCTAAGGTCTTAACTCTTACTCTGGCCTAATAGCTAAGGTCTTAGACTCGTACTCTGGACTAATGGTTAAGGTCTTAACTCTTACTCTGGCCTACTTGTTAAGGTCTTAACTCTTACTCTGGCATAACAGCTAAGGTCTTAACTCTTACTCTGGCCTAATAACTAAGGTCTTAGACTCGTACTCTGGCCTACAGTTTAAGGTCCTAACTCTTACTCTGGCCTAATAGCTAAGGTCTTAGACTCATACTCTGGCCTTATGGTTAAGGTCTTAACTCTTACTCTGGCCTAATGGTTAAGGTATTAACTCTTACTCTGGCCTACTGGTTAAGGTCTTAACTCTTACTCTGGCCTAATAGCGAAGGTCTTAACTCTTACTCTGGCCTAATAGCTAAGGTCTTAGACTTGTACTCTGGACTAATGGTTAAGGTCTTAACTCTTACTCTGGCCTACTTGTTAAGGTCTTAACTCTTACTCTGGCATAACAGCTAAGGTCTTAACTCTTACTCTGGCCTAATAACTAAGGTCTTAGACTCGTACTATGGCCTACAGGTTAAGGTCTTAACTCTCACTCTCGCCTACTGGTTAAGGTCTTACCTCTTACTCTGGCCTAATAGCTAAGGTCTTAACTCTTACTCTGGCCTAATAGCTTAGGTCTTAGACTCGTACTCTGGCCTAATGGTTAAGGTCTTAACTCTTACTCTGGCCTAATAGCTAAGGTCTTAACTCTTACTCTGGCCTAATAGCTAAGGTCTTAGACTCGTACTCTGGCCTACAGGTTAAGGTTTTAACTCTTACTCTGGCCTACTGGTTAAGGTCTTAACTCTTACTCTGGCCTAATAGCTAAGGTCTTAGACTCGTACTCTGGACTAATGGTTAAGGTCTTAACTCTTACTCTGGCCTACTTGTTAAGGTCTTAACTCTTACTCTGGCCTAATAACTAAGGTCTTAGACTCGTACTATGGCCTACAGGTTAAGGTCTTAACTCTCACTCTCGCCTACTGGTTAAGGTCTTACCTCTTACTCTGGCCTAATAGCTAAGGTCTTAACTCTTACTCTGGCCTAATAGCTTAGGTCTTAGACTCGTACTCTGGCCTAATGGTTAAGGTCTTAACTCTTACTCTGGCCTAATAGCTAAGGTCTTAACTCTTACTCTGGCCTAATACCTAAGGTCTTAGACTCATACTCTGGCCTACAGGTTAAGGTTTTAACTCTTACTCTGGCCTACTGGTTAAGGTCTTAACTCTTACTCTGGCCTAATAGCTAAGGTCTTAGACTCATAGTATGGCCTACAGGTTTAGGTCTTAACTCCTACTCTGGCCTACAGGTTAAGGTCTTAACTCTTACTCTGGCCTACTGGTTAAGGTCTTAACTCGTACTCTAGCCTAATAGCTAAGGTCTTAACTCTTACTCAGGCCTAATAGATAAGGTCTTAATTCTTACTCTGGCCTAATAGCTAAGGTCTTAGACTCGTACTCTGGCCTAATGGTTAAGGTCTTAACTCTTACTCTGGTCTAATAGCTAAGGTCTTAGACTCGTACTCTGGCCTAATGGTTAAGGTCTTCACTCTTACTCTGGCCCAATAGCTAAGGTCTTAACTCTTTCTCTGGCCTGATAGCTAAGGTCTTAGACTCGTACTCTGGACTAATGGTTAAGGTCTTAACTCTTACTCTGGCCTACTGGTTAAGGTCTTAACTCTTACTCTGGCATAATAGCTAAGGTCTTAGACTCGTACTCTGGCCTAATGGTTAAGGTCTTAATTCTTACTCTGGCCTAATAGCTAAGGTCTTAGACTCGTACTCTGGCCTAATGGTTAAGGTCTTAACTCTTACTCTGGCCTAATAGCTAAGGTCTTAACTCTTACTCTGGCATAATGGTTAAGGTCTTAACTCTTACTCTGGCCTAATAGCTAAGGTCTTAACTCTTACTCTGGCCTAATAGCTAAGGTCTTAGACTCGTACTCTGGACTAATGGTTAAGGTCTTAACTCTTACTCTGGCCTACTTGTTAAGGTCTTAACTCTTACTCTGGCATAACAGCTAAGGTCTTAACTCTTACTCTGGCCTAATAACTAAGGTCTTAGACTCGTACTCTGGCCTACAGTTTAAGGTCCTAACTCTTACTCTGGCCTAATAGCTAAGGTCTTAGACTCATACTCTGGCCTTATGGTTAAGGTCTTAACTCTTACTCTGGCCTAATGGTTAAGGTATTAACTCTTACTCTGGCCTACTGGTTAAGGTCTTAACTCTTACTCTGGCCTAATAGCTAAGGTCTTAACTCTTACTCTGGCCTAATAGCTAAGGTCTTAGACTCGTACTCTGGACTAATGGTTAAGGTCTTAACTCTTACTCTGGCCTACTTGTTAAGGTCTTAACTCTTACTCTGGCATAACAGCTAAGGTCTTAACTCTTACTCTGGCCTAATAACTAAGGTCTTAGACTCGTACTATGGCCTACAGGTTAAGGTCTTAACTCTCACTCTCGCCTACTGGTTAAGGTCTTACCTCTTACTCTGGCCTAATAGCTAAGGTCTTAACTCTTACTCTGGCCTAATAGCTTAGGTCTTAGACTCGTACTCTGGCCTAATGGTTAAGGTCTTAACTCTTACTCTGGCCTAATAGCTAAGGTCTTAACTCTTACTCTGGCCTAATAGCTAAGGTCTTAGACTCGTACTCTGGCCTACAGGTTAAGGTTTTAACTCTTACTCTGGCCTACTGGTTAAGGTCTTATCTCTTACTCTGGCCTAATAGCTAAGGTCTTAGACTCGTACTATGGCCTACAGGTTAAGGTCCTAACTCTTACTCTGGCCCAATAGCTAAGGTCTTAGACTCGTACTCTGGCCTAATGGTTAATGTCTTAACTCTTACTCTGGCCTAATAGCTAAGGTCTTAACTCTTACTCTGGCCTAATAGCTAAGGTCTTAGACTCGTACTCTGGCCTAATGGATAAGGTCTTAACTCTTACTCTGGCCTAATGGTTAAGGTCTTAACTCTTACTCTGGCCTAATAGCTAAGGTCTTAGACTCGTACTCTGGCCTAATGGTTAAGGTCTTAACTCTTACTCAGGCCTAATAGCTAAGGTCTTAACTCTTACTCTGGCCTAATAGCTAAAGTCTTAGACTCGTACTATGGCCTACAGGTTAAGGTCCTAACTCTTACTCTGGCCTACTGGTTAAGGTCTTAACTCTTACTCTGGCCTAATAGCTAAGGTCTTAGACTCATACTCTGGCCTAATGGTTAATGTCTTAACTCTTACTCTGGCCTAATAGCTAAGGTGTTAGACTCGTACTCTGGCCTAATGGTTAAGGTCTTCACTCTTACTCTGGCCCAATAGCTAAGGTCTTAACTCTTTCTCTGGCCTAATAGCTAAGGTCTTAGACTCGTACTCTGGACTAATGGTTAAGGTCTTAACTCTTACTCTGGCCTACTGGTTAAGGTCTTAACTCTTACTCTGGCATAATAGCTAAGGTCTTAGACTCGTACTCTGGCCTAATGGTTAAGGTCTTACTCTGGCCTAATAGCTAAGGTCTTAACTCTTACTCTGGCATAATGGTTAAGGTCTTAACTCTTACTCTGGCCTAATAGCTAAGGTTTTAACTCTTACTCTGGCCTAATAGCTAAGGTCTTAGACTCATACTCTGGACTAATGGTTAAGGTCTTAACTCTTACTCTGGCCTACTTGTTAAGGTCTTAACTCTTACTCTGGCATAACAGCTAAGGTCTTAACTCTTACTCTGGCCTAATAACTAAGGTCTTAGACTCGTACTATGGCCTAATGGATAAGGTCTTAACTCTTACTCTGGCCTAATGGTTAAGGTCTTAACTCTTACTCTGGCCTAATAGCTAAGGTCTTAGACTCGTACTCTGGCCTAATGGTTAAGGTCTTAACTCTTACTCAGGCCTAATAGCTAAGGTCTTAACTCTTACTCTGGCATAATGGCTAAGGTCTTAGACTCGTACTATGGCCTACAGGTTAAGGTCTTAACTCTTACTCTGGCCTACTGGTTAAGGTCTTAACTCTTACTCTGGCCTAATAGCTAAGGTCTTAGACTCATACTCTGGCCTAATGGTTAATGTCTTAACTCTTACTCTGGCCTAATAGCTAAGGTGTTAGACTCGTACTCTGGCCTAATGGTTAAGGTCTTCACTCTTACTCTGGCCCAATAGCTAAGGTCTTAACTCTTTCTCTGGCCTAATAGCTAAGGTCTTAGACTCGTACTCTGGACTAATGGTTAAGGTCTTAACTCTTACTCTGGCCTACTGGTTAAGGTCTTAACTCTTACTCTGGCATAATAGCTAAGGTCTTAGACTCGTACTCTGGCCTAATGGTTAAGGTCTTACTCTGGCCTAATAGCTAAGGTCTTAACTCTTACTCTGGCATAATGGTTAAGGTCTTAACTCTTACTCTGGCCTAATAGCTAAGGTTTTAACTCTTACTCTGGCCTAATATCTAAGGTCTTAGACTCGTACTCTGGCCTAATAGCTAAGGTCTTAACTCTTACTCTGGCCTAATAGCTAGGGTCTTAACTCTTACTCTGGCCTAATAGCTAAGGTCTTAACTCTTACTCTGGCCTAATAGCTAAGGTCTTAGACTCATAGTATGGCCTACAGGTTTAGGTCTTAACTCCTACTCTGGCCTACAGGTTAAGGTCTTAACTCTTACTCTGGCCTACTGGTTAAGGTCTTAACTCGTACTCTGGCCTAATAGCTAAGGTCTTAACTCTTACTCAGGCATAAGAGCTAAGGTCTTAATTCTTACTCTGGCCTAATAGCTAAGGTCTTAGACTCGTACTCTGGCCTAATGGTTAAGGTCTTAACTCTTACTCTGGTCTAATAGCTAAGGTCTTAGACTCGTACTCTGGCCTAATGGTTAAGGTCTTCACTCTTACTCTGGCCCAATAGCTAAGGTCTTAACTCTTTCTCTGGCCTAATAGCTAAGGTCTTAGACTCGTACTCTGGACTAATGGTTAAGGTCTTAACTCTTACTCTGGCCTACAGTTTAAGGTCCTAACTCTTACTCTGGCCTAATAGCTAAGGTCTTAGACTCATACTCTGGCCTTATGGTTAAGGTCTTAACTCTTACTCTGGCCTAATGGTTAAGGTATTAACTCTTACTCTGGCCTACTGGTTAAGGTCTTAACTCTTACTCTGGCCTAATAGCTAAGGTCTTAACTCTTACTCTGGCCTAATAGCTAAGGTCTTAGACTCGTACTCTGGACTAATGGTTAAGGTCTTAACTCTTACTCTGGCCTACTTGTTAAGGTCTTAACTCTTACTCTGGCATAACAGCTAAGGTCTTAACTCTTACTCTGGCCTAATAACTAAGGTCTTAGACTCGTACTATGGCCTACAGGTTAAGGTCTTAACTCTCACTCTCGCCTACTGGTTAAGGTCTTACCTCTTACTCTGGCCTAATAGCTAAGGTCTTAACTCTTACTCTGGCCTAATAGCTTAGGTCTTAGACTCGTACTCTGGCCTAATGGTTAAGGTCTTAACTCTTACTCTGGCCTAATAGCTAAGGTCTTAACTCTTACTCTGGCCTAATAGCTAAGGTCTTAGACTCGTACTCTGGCCTACAGGTTAAGGTTTTAACTCTTACTCTGGCCTACTGGTTACGGCCTTAACTCTTACTCTGGCCTAATAGCTAAGGTCTTAGACTCGTACTATGGCCTACAGGTTAAGGTCCTAACTCTTACTCTGGCCCAATAGCTAAGGTCTTAGACTCGTACTCTGGCCTAATGGTTAATGTCTTAACTCTTACTCTGGCCTAATAGCTAAGGTCTTAACTCTTACTCTGGCCTAATAGCTAAGGTCTTAGACTCATACTCTGGCCTAATGGATAAGGTCTTAACTCTTACTCTGGCCTAATGGTTAAGGTCTTAACTCTTACTCTGGCCTAATAGCTAAGGTCTTAGACTCGTACTCTGGCCTAATGGTTAAGGTCTTAACTCTTACTCAGGCCTAATAGCTAAGGTCTTAACTCTTACTCTGGCCTAATAGCTAAGGTCTTAGACTCGTACTATGGCCTACAGGTTAAGGTCTTAACTCTTACTCTGGCCTACTGGTTAAGGTCTTAACTCTTACTCTGGCCTAATAGCTAAGGTCTTAGACTCATACTCTGGCCTAATGGTTAATGTCTTAACTCTTACTCTGGCCTAATAGCTAAGGTGTTAGACTCATACTCTGGCCTAATGGTTAAGGTCTTAACTCTTACTCTGGCCTAATAGCTAAGGTCTTAGACTCGTACTCTGGCCTGATGGTTAAGGTCTTAACTCTTAGTCTGGCCTAATAGCTAAGGTCTTAGACTCTTACTCTGACATAATGGTTAAGGTCTTAGACTCTTACTCTGGCCTAATGGTTAAGGTCTTAACTCTTATTCTGGCCTAATGGTAAGGTCTTAGACTCTTAATCTGGCCTAATGGTAAAGGTCTTAACTCTTACTCTGGCCAGACTCTTACTCTGGCCTAATGGTTAAGGTCTTAACTCTTACTCTGGCCTAATGGTTAAGGTCTTAGACTCTTACTCTGGCCTAATGGTTAAGGTCTTAGCTCTTACTCCGGCCTAATGGTTAAGGTCTTAGACTCTTTCTCTGGCCTAATGTTTAAGGTCTTTATTCTTACTCTGGCCTAATAGCTAAGGTCTTAACTCTTACTCTGGCCTACTGGTTAAGGTCTTAACTCTTACTCTGGCCTACTGGTTAAGGTCTTAACTCTTACTCTGGCCTAATAGCTAAGGTCTTAGACTCGTACTCTGGCCTAATGGTTAAGGTCTTAACTCTTACTCTGGCCTAATAGCTAAGGTCTTAGACTCGTACTCTGGCCTAATAGATAAGGTCTTAACTCTTACTCTGGCCTAATAGCTAAGGTCTTAGACTCATACTCTGGCCTAATGGTTAATGTCTTAACTCTTACTCTGGCCTAATAGCTAAGGTGTTAGACTCATACTCTGGCCTAATGGTTAAGGTCTTAACTCTTACTCTGGCCTAATAGCTAAGGTCTTAGACTCGTACTCTGGCCTGATGGTTAAGGTCTTAACTCTTAGTCTGGCCTAATAGCTAAGGTCTTAGACTCTTACTCTGACATAATGGTTAAGGTCTTAGACTCTTACTCTGGCCTAATGGTTAAGGTCTTAACTCTTATTCTGGCCTAATGGTAAGGTCTTAGACTCTTAATCTGGCCTAATGGTAAAGGTCTTAACTCTTACTCTGGCCAGACTCTTACTCTGGCCTAATGGTTAAGGTCTTAACTCTTACTCTGGCCTAATGGTTAAGGTCTTAGACTCTTACTCTGGCCTAATGGTTAAGGTCTTAGCTCTTACTCCGGCCTAATGGTTAAGGTCTTAGACTCTTTCTCTGGCCTAATGTTTAAGGTCTTTATTCTTACTCTGGCCTAATAGCTAAGGTCTTAACTCTTACTCTGGCCTACTGGTTAAGGTCTTAACTCTTACTCTGGCCTACTGGTTAAGGTCTTAACTCTTACTCTGGCCTAATAGCTAAGGTCTTAGACTCGTACTCTGGCCTAATGGTTAAGGTCTTAACTCTTACTCTGGCCTAATAGCTAAGGTGTTAGACTCATACTCTGGCCTAATGGTTAAGGTCTTAACTCTTACTCTGGCCTAATAGCTAAGGTCTTAGACTCGTACTCTGGCCTGATGGTTAAGGTCTTAACTCTTAGTCTGGCCTAATAGCTAAGGTCTTAGACTCTTACTCTGACATAATGGTTAAGGTCTTAGACTCTTACTCTGGCCTAATGGTTAAGGTCTTAACTCTTATTCTGGCCTAATGGTAAGGTCTTAGACTCTTAATCTGGCCTAATGGTAAAGGTCTTAACTCTTACTCTGGCCAGACTCTTACTCTGGCCTAATGGTTAAGGTCTTAACTCTTACTCTGGCCTAATGGTTAAGGTCTTAGACTCTTACTCTGGCCTAATGGTTAAGGTCTTAGCTCTTACTCCGGCCTAATGGTTAAGGTCTTAGACTCTTTCTCTGGCCTAATGTTTAAGGTCTTTATTCTTACTCTGGCCTAATAGCTAAGGTCTTAACTCTTACTCTGGCCTACTGGTTAAGGTCTTAACTCTTACTCTGGCCTACTGGTTAAGGTCTTAACTCTTACTCTGGCCTAATAGCTAAGGTCTTAGACTCGTACTCTGGCCTAATGGTTAAGGTCTTAACTCTTACTCTGGCCTAATAGCTAAGGTCTTAGACTCGTACTCTGGCCTAATAGATAAGGTCTTAACTCTTACTCTGGCCTAATAGCTAAGGTCTTAACTCTTACTCTGGCCTAATAGCTAAGGTCTTAGACTCGTACTCTGGCCTATTAGCTAAGGTCTTAGACTCATAGTATGGCCTACAGGTTTAGGTCTTAACTCCTACTCTGGCCTACAGGTTAAGGTCTTAACTCTTACTCTGGCCTACTGGTTAAGGTCTTAACTCTTACTCTGGCCTGATAGCTAAGTTCTTAACTCTTACTCTGGCCTAATAGCTAAGGTCTCATACTCGTACTATGGCCTACAGGTTAAGGTCTTAACTCTTACTCTGGCCCAATAGCTAAGGTCTTAGACTCGTACTCTGGCCTAATGGTTAATGTCTTAACTCTTACTCTGGCCTAATAGCTAAGGTCTTAACTCTTACTCTGGCCTAATAGCTAAGGTCTTAGACTCGTACTCTGGTCTAATGGATAAGGTCTTAACTCTTACTCTGGCCTAATGGTTAAGGTCTTAACTCTTACTCTGGCCTAATAGCTAAGGTCTTAGACTCGTACTATGGCCTACAGGTTAAGGTCCTAACTCTTACTCTGGCCCAATAGCTAAGGTCTTAGACTCGTACTCTGGCCTAATGGTTAATGTCTTAACTCTTACTCTGGCCTAATAGCTAAGGTCTTAACTCTTACTCTGGCCTAATAGCTAAGGTCTTAGACTCGTACTCTGGCCTAATGGATAAGGTCTTAACTCTTACTCTGGCCTAATGGTTAAGGTCTTAACTCTTACTCTGGCCTAATAGCTAAGGTCTTAGACTCGTACTCTGGCCTAATGGTTAAGGTCTTAACTCTTACTCAGGCCTAATAGCTAAGGTCTTAACTCTTACTCTGGCCTAATAGCTAAGGTCTTAGACTCGTACTATGGCCTACAGGTTAAGGTCTTAACTCTTACTCTGGCCTACTGGTTAAGGTCTTAACTCTTACTCTGGCCTAATAGCTAAGGTCTTAGACTCATACTCTGGCCTAATGGTTAATGTCTTAACTCTTACTCTGGCCTAATAGCTAAGGTGTTAGACTCATACTCTGGCCTAATGGTTAAGGTCTTAACTCTTACTCTGGCCTAATAGCTAAGGTCTTAGACTCGTACGCTGGCCTGATGGTTAAGGTCTTAACTCTTAGTCTGGCCTAATAGCTAAGGTCTTAGACTCTTACTCTGACATAATGGTTAAGGTCTTAGACTCTTACTCTGGCCTAATGGTTAAGGTCTTAGACTCGTACTCTGGCCTACAGGTTAAGGTTTTAACTCTTACTCCGGCCTACTGGTTAAGGTCTTAACTCTTACTCTGGCCTAATAGCTAAAGTCTTAGACTCGTACTATGGCCTACAGGTTAAGGTCTTAACTCTTACTCTGGCCTACTGGTTAAGGTCTTAGCTCTTACTCTGGCCTAATAGCTAAGGTCTTAACTCTTACTCTGGCCTAATAGCTAAGGTCTTAGACTCATAGTATGGCCTACAGGTTTAGGTCTTAACTCCTACTCTGGCCTACAGGTTAAGGTCTTAACTCTTACTCTGGCCTACTGGTTAAGGTCTTAACTCGTACTCTGGCCTAATAGCTAAGGTCTTAACTCTTACTCAGGCCTAATAGCTAAGGTCTTAATTCTTACTCTGGCCTAATAGCTAAGGTCTTAGACTCGTACTCTGGCCTAATGGTTAAGGTCTTAACTCTTTCTCTGGCCTCATAGCTAAGGTCTTAGACTCGTACTCTGGACTAATGGTTAAGGTCTTAACTCTTACTCTGGCCTACTGGTTAAGGTCTTAACTCTTACTCTGGCATAATAGCTAAGGTCTTAGACTCGTACTCTGGCCTAATGGTTAAGGTCTTAACTCTTACTCTGGCCTAATAGCTAAGGTCTTAACTCTTACTCTGGCATAATGGTTAAGGTCTTAACTCTTACTCTGGCCTAATAGCTAAGGTCTTAACTCTTACTCTGGCCTAATAGCTAAGGTCTTAGACTCGTACTCTGGACTAATGGTTAAGGTCTTAACTCTTACTCTGGCCTACTTGTTAAGGTCTTAACTCTTACTCTGGCATAACAGCTAAGGTCTTAACTCTTACTCTGGCCTAATAACTAAGGTCTTAGACTCGTACTCTGGCCTACAGTTTAAGGTCCTAACTCTTACTCTGGCCTAATAGCTAAGGTCTTAGACTTATACTCTGGCCTTATGGTTAAGGTCTTAACTCTTACTCTGGCCTAATGGTTAAGGTATTAACTCTTACTCTGGCCTACTGGTTAAGGTCTTAACTCTTACTCTGGCCTAATAGCGAAGGTCTTAACTCTTACTCTGGCCTAATAGCTAAGGTCTTAGACTTGTACTCTGGACTAATGGTTAAGGTCTTAACTCTTACTCTGGCCTACTTGTTAAGGTCTTAACTCTTACTCTGGCATAACAGCTAAGGTCTTAACTCTTACTCTGGCCTAATAACTAAGGTCTTAGACTCGTACTATGGCCTACAGGTTAAGGTCTTAACTCTCACTCTCGCCTACTGGTTAAGGTCTTACCTCTTACTCTGGCCTAATAGCTAAGGTCTTAACTCTTACTCTGGCCTAATAGCTTAGGTCTTAGACTCGTACTCTGGCCTAATGGTTAAGGTCTTAACTCTTACTCTGGCCTAATAGCTAAGGTCTTAACTCTTACTCTGGCCTAATAGCTAAGGTCTTAGACTCGTACTCTGGCCTACAGGTTAAGGTTTTAACTCTTACTCTGGCCTACTGGTTAAGGTCTTAACTCTTACTCTGGCCTAATAGCTAAGGTCTTAGACTCGTACTCTGGACTAATGGTTAAGGTCTTAACTCTTACTCTGGCCTACTTGTTAAGGTCTTAACTCTTACTCTGGCCTAATAACTAAGGTCTTAGACTCGTACTATGGCCTACAGGTTAAGGTCTTAACTCTCACTCTCGCCTACTGGTTAAGGTCTTACCTCTTACTCTGGCCTAATAGCTAAGGTCTTAACTCTTACTCTGGCCTAATAGCTTAGGTCTTAGACTCGTACTCTGGCCTAATGGTTAAGGTCTTAACTCTTACTCTGGCCTAATAGCTAAGGTCTTAACTCTTACTCTGGCCTAATACCTAAGGTCTTAGACTCATACTCTGGCCTACAGGTTAAGGTTTTAACTCTTACTCTGGCCTACTGGTTAAGGTCTTAACTCTTACTCTGGCCTAATAGCTAAGGTCTTAGACTCATAGTATGGCCTACAGGTTTAGGTCTTAACTCCTACTCTGGCCTACAGGTTAAGGTCTTAACTCTTACTCTGGCCTACTGGTTAAGGTCTTAACTCGTACTCTAGCCTAATAGCTAAGGTCTTAACTCTTACTCAGGCCTAATAGATAAGGTCTTAATTCTTACTCTGGCCTAATAGCTAAGGTCTTAGACTCGTACTCTGGCCTAATGGTTAAGGTCTTAACTCTTACTCTGGTCTAATAGCTAAGGTCTTAGACTCGTACTCTGGCCTAATGGTTAAGGTCTTCACTCTTACTCTGGCCCAATAGCTAAGGTCTTAACTCTTTCTCTGGCCTGATAGCTAAGGTCTTAGACTCGTACTCTGGACTAATGGTTAAGGTCTTAACTCTTACTCTGGCCTACTGGTTAAGGTCTTAACTCTTACTCTGGCATAATAGCTAAGGTCTTAGACTCGTACTCTGGCCTAATGGTTAAGGTCTTAATTCTTACTCTGGCCTAATAGCTAAGGTCTTAGACTCGTACTCTGGCCTAATGGTTAAGGTCTTAACTCTTACTCTGGCTTAATAGCTAAGGTCTTAACTCTTACTCTGGCATAATGGTTAAGGTCTTAACTCTTACTCTGGCCTAATAGCTAAGGTCTTAACTCTTACTCTGGCCTAATAGCTAAGGTCTTAGACTCGTACTCTGGACTAATGGTTAAGGTCTTAACTCTTACTCTGGCCTACTTGTTAAGGTCTTAACTCTTACTCTGGCATAACAGCTAAGGTCTTAACTCTTACTCTGGCCTAATAACTAAGGTCTTAGACTCGTACTCTGGCCTACAGTTTAAGGTCCTAACTCTTACTCTGGCCTAATAGCTAAGGTCTTAGACTCATACTCTGGCCTTATGGTTAAGGTCTTAACTCTTACTCTGGCCTAATGGTTAAGGTATTAACTCTTACTCTGGCCTACTGGTTAAGGTCTTAACTCTTACTCTGGCCTAATAGCTAAGGTCTTAACTCTTACTCTGGCCTAATAGCTAAGGTCTTAGACTCGTACTCTGGACTAATGGTTAAGGTCTTAACTCTTACTCTGGCCTACTTGTTAAGGTCTTAACTCTTACTCTGGCATAACAGCTAAGGTCTTAACTCTTACTCTGGCCTAATAACTAAGGTCTTAGACTCGTACTATGGCCTACAGGTTAAGGTCTTAACTCTCACTCTCGCCTACTGGTTAAGGTCTTACCTCTTACTCTGGCCTAATAGCTAAGGTCTTAACTCTTACTCTGGCCTAATAGCTTAGGTCTTAGACTCGTACTCTGGCCTAATGGTTAAGGTCTTAACTCTTACTCTGGCCTAATAGCTAAGGTCTTAACTCTTACTCTGGCCTAATAGCTAAGGTCTTAGACTCGTACTCTGGCCTACAGGTTAAGGTTTTAACTCTTACTCTGGCCTACTGGTTAAGGTCTTATCTCTTACTCTGGCCTAATAGCTAAGGTCTTAGACTCGTACTATGGCCTACAGGTTAAGGTCCTAACTCTTACTCTGGCCCAATAGCTAAGGTCTTAGACTCGTACTCTGGCCTAATGGTTAATGTCTTAACTCTTACTCTGGCCTAATAGCTAAGGTCTTAACTCTTACTCTGGCCTAATAGCTAAGGTCTTAGACTCGTACTCTGGCCTAATGGATAAGGTCTTAACTCTTACTCTGGCCTAATGGTTAAGGTCTTAACTCTTACTCTGGCCTAATAGCTAAGGTCTTAGACTCGTACTCTGGCCTAATGGTTAAGGTCTTAACTCTTACTCAGGCCTAATAGCTAAGGTCTTAACTCTTACTCTGGCCTAATAGCTAAAGTCTTAGACTCGTACTATGGCCTACAGGTTAAGGTCCTAACTCTTACTCTGGCCTACTGGTTAAGGTCTTAACTCTTACTCTGGCCTAATAGCTAAGGTCTTAGACTCATACTCTGGCCTAATGGTTAATGTCTTAACTCTTACTCTGGCCTAATAGCTAAGGTGTTAGACTCGTACTCTGGCCTAATGGTTAAGGTCTTCACTCTTACTCTGGCCCAATAGCTAAGGTCTTAACTCTTTCTCTGGCCTAATAGCTAAGGTCTTAGACTCGTACTCTGGACTAATGGTTAAGGTCTTAACTCTTACTCTGGCCTACTGGTTAAGGTCTTAACTCTTACTCTGGCATAATAGCTAAGGTCTTAGACTCGTACTCTGGCCTAATGGTTAAGGTCTTACTCTGGCCTAATAGCTAAGGTCTTAACTCTTACTCTGGCATAATGGTTAAGGTCTTAACTCTTACTCTGGCCTAATAGCTAAGGTTTTAACTCTTACTCTGGCCTAATAGCTAAGGTCTTAGACTCGTACTCTGGACTAATGGTTAAGGTCTTAACTCTTACTCTGGCCTACTTGTTAAGGTCTTAACTCTTACTCTGGCATAACAGCTAAGGTCTTAACTCTTACTCTGGCCTAATAACTAAGGTCTTAGACTTGTACTCTGGCCTACAGTTTAAGGTCCTAACTCTTACTCTGGCCTAATAGCTAAGGTCTTAGACTCATACTCTGGCCTTATGGTTAAGGTCTTAACTCTTACTCTGGCCTAATGGTTAAGGTATTAACTCTTACTCTGGCCTACTGGTTAAGGTCTTAACTCTTACTCTGGCCTAATAGCTAAGGTCTTAACTCTTACTCTGGCCTAATAGCTAAGGTCTTAGACTCGTACTCTAGACTAATGGTTAAGGTCTTAACTCTTACTCTGGCCTACTTGTTAAGGTCTTAACTCTTACTCTGGCATAACAGCTAAGGTCTTAACTCTTACTCTGGCCTAATAACTAAGGTCTTAGACTCGTACTATGGCCTAATGGATAAGGTCTTAACTCTTACTCTGGCCTAATGGTTAAGGTCTTAACTCTTACTCTGGCCTAATAGCTAAGGTCTTAGACTCGTACTCTGGCCTAATGGTTAAGGTCTTAACTCTTACTCAGGCCTAATAGCTAAGGTCTTAACTCTTACTCTGGCATAATGGCTAAGGTCTTAGACTCGTACTATGGCCTACAGGTTAAGGTCTTAACTCTTACTCTGGCCTACTGGTTAAGGTCTTAACTCTTACTCTGGCCTAATAGCTAAGGTCTTAGACTCATACTCTGGCCTAATGGTTAATGTCTTAACTCTTACTCTGGCCTAATAGCTAAGGTGTTAGACTCGTACTCTGGCCTAATGGTTAAGGTCTTCACTCTTACTCTGGCCCAATAGCTAAGGTCTTAACTCTTTCTCTGGCCTAATAGCTAAGGTCTTAGACTCGTACTCTGGACTAATGGTTAAGGTCTTAACTCTTACTCTGGCCTACTGGTTAAGGTCTTAACTCTTACTCTGGCATAATAGCTAAGGTCTTAGACTCGTACTCTGGCCTAATGGTTAAGGTCTTACTCTGGCCTAATAGCTAAGGTCTTAACTCTTACTCTGGCATAATGGTTAAGGTCTTAACTCTTACTCTGGCCTAATAGCTAAGGTTTTAACTCTTACTCTGGCCTAATATCTAAGGTCTTAGACTCGTACTCTGGCCTAATAGCTAAGGTCTTAACTCTTACTCTGGCCTAATAGCTAGGGTCTTAACTCTTACTCTGGCCTAATAGCTAAGGTCTTAACTCTTACTCTGGCCTAATAGCTAAGGTCTTAGACTCATAGTATGGCCTACAGGTTTAGGTCTTAACTCCTACTCTGGCCTACAGGTTAAGGTCTTAACTCTTACTCTGGCCTACTGGTTAAGGTCTTAACTCGTACTCTGGCCTAATAGCTAAGGTCTTAACTCTTACTCAGGCATAAGAGCTAAGGTCTTAATTCTTACTCTGGCCTAATAGCTAAGGTCTTAGACTCGTACTCTGGCCTAATGGTTAAGGTCTTAACTCTTACTCTGGTCTAATAGCTAAGGTCTTAGACTCGTACTCTGGCCTAATGGTTAAGGTCTTCACTCTTACTCTGGCCCAATAGCTAAGGTCTTAACTCTTTCTCTGGCCTAATAGCTAAGGTCTTAGACTCGTACTCTGGACTAATGGTTAAGGTCTTAACTCTTACTCTGACCTACAGTTTAAGGTCCTAACTCTTACTCTGGCCTAATAGCTAAGGTCTTAGACTCATACTCTGGCCTTATGGTTAAGGTCTTAACTCTTACTCTGGCCTAATGGTTAAGGTATTAACTCTTACTCTGGCCTACTGGTTAAGGTCTTAACTCTTACTCTGGCCTAATAGCTAAGGTCTTAACTCTTACTCTGGCCTAATAGCTAAGGTCTTAGACTCGTACTCTGGACTAATGGTTAAGGTCTTAACTCTTACTCTGGCCTACTTGTTAAGGTCTTAACTCTTACTCTGGCATAACAGCTAAGGTCTTAACTCTTACTCTGGCCTAATAACTAAGGTCTTAGACTCGTACTATGGCCTACAGGTTAAGGTCTTAACTCTCACTCTCGCCTACTGGTTAAGGTCTTACCTCTTACTCTGGCCTAATAGCTAAGGTCTTAACTCTTACTCTGGCCTAATAGCTTAGGTCTTAGACTCGTACTCTGGCCTAATGGTTAAGGTCTTAACTCTTACTCTGGCCTAATAGCTAAGGTCTTAACTCTTACTCTGGCCTAATAGCTAAGGTCTTAGACTCGTACTCTGGCCTACAGGTTAAGGTTTTAACTCTTACTCTGGCCTACTGGTTACGGCCTTAACTCTTACTCTGGCCTAATAGCAAAGGTCTTAGACTCGTACTATGGCCTACAGGTTAAGGTCCTAACTCTTACTCTGGCCCAATAGCTAAGGTCTTAGACTCGTACTCTGGCCTAATGGTTAATGTCTTAACTCTTACTCTGGCCTAATAGCTAAGGTCTTAACTCTTACTCTGGCCTAATAGCTAAGGTCTTAGACTCATACTCTGGCCTAATGGATAAGGTCTTAACTCTTACTCTGGCCTAATGGTTAAGGTCTTAACTCTTACTCTGGCCTAATAGCTAAGGTCTTAGACTCGTACTCTGGCCTAATGGTTAAGGTCTTAACTCTTACTCAGGCCTAATAGCTAAGGTCTTAACTCTTACTCTGGCCTAATAGCTAAGGTCTTAGACTCGTACTATGGCCTACAGGTTAAGGTCTTAACTCTTACTCTGGCCTACTGGTTAAGGTCTTAACTCTTACTCTGGCCTAATAGCTAAGGTCTTAGACTCATACTCTGGCCTAATGGTTAATGTCTTAACTCTTACTCTGGCCTAATAGCTAAGGTGTTAGACTCATACTCTGGCCTAATGGTTAAGGTCTTAACTCTTACTCTGGCCTAATAGCTAAGGTCTTAGACTCGTACTCTGGCCTGATGGTTAAGGTCTTAACTCTTAGTCTGGCCTAATAGCTAAGGTCTTAGACTCTTACTCTGACATAATGGTTAAGGTCTTAGACTCTTACTCTGGCCTAATGGTTAAGGTCTTAACTCTTATTCTGGCCTAATGGTAAGGTCTTAGACTCTTAATCTGGCCTAATGGTAAAGGTCTTAACTCTTACTCTGGCCAGACTCTTACTCTGGCCTAATGGTTAAGGTCTTAACTCTTACTCTGGCCTAATGGTTAAGGTCTTAGACTCTTACTCTGGCCTAATGGTTAAGGTCTTAGCTCTTACTCCGGCCTAATGGTTAAGGTCTTAGACTCTTTCTCTGGCCTAATGTTTAAGGTCTTTATTCTTACTCTGGCCTAATAGCTAAGGTCTTAACTCTTACTCTGGCCTACTGGTTAAGGTCTTAACTCTTACTCTGGCCTACTGGTTAAGGTCTTAACTCTTACTCTGGCCTAATAGCTAAGGTCTTAGACTCGTACTCTGGCCTAATGGTTAAGGTCTTAACTCTTACTCTGGCCTAATAGCTAAGGTCTTAGACTCGTACTCTGGCCTAATAGATAAGGTCTTAACTCTTACTCTGGCCTAATAGCTAAGGTCTTAACTCTTACTCTGGCCTAATAGCTAAGGTCTTAGACTCGTACTCTGGCCTATTAGCTAAGGTCTTAGACTCATAGTATGGCCTACAGGTTTAGGTCTTAACTCCTACTCTGGCCTACAGGTTAAGGTCTTAACTCTTACTCTGGCCTACTGGTTAAGGTCTTAACTCTTACTCTGGCCTGATAGCTAAGTTCTTAACTCTTACTCTGGCCTAATAGCTAAGGTCTCATACTCGTACTATGGCCTACAGGTTAAGGTCTTAACTCTTACTCTGGCCCAATAGCTAAGGTCTTGGACTCGTACTCTGGCCTAATGGTTAATGTCTTAACTCTTACTCTGGCCTAATAGCTAAGGTCTTAACTCTTACTCTGGCCTAATAGCTAAGGTCTTAGACTCGTACTCTGGTCTAATGGATAAGGTCTTAACTCTTACTCTGGCCTAATGGTTAAGGTCTTAACTCTTACTCTGGCCTAATAGCTAAGGTCTTAGACTCGTACTATGGCCTACAGGTTAAGGTCCTAACTCTTACTCTGGCCCAATAGCTAAGGTCTTAGACTCGTACTCTGGCCTAATGGTTAATGTCTTAACTCTTACTCTGGCCTAATAGCTAAGGTCTTAACTCTTACTCTGGCCTAATAGCTAAGGTCTTAGACTCGTACTCTGGCCTAATGGATAAGGTCTTAACTCTTACTCTGGCCTAATGGTTAAGGTCTTAACTCTTACTCTGGCCTAATAGCTAAGGTCTTAGACTCGTACTCTGGCCTAATGGTTAAGGTCTTAACTCTTACTCAGGCCTAATAGCTAAGGTCTTAACTCTTACTCTGGCCTAATAGCTAAGGTCTTAGACTCGTACTATGGCCTACAGGTTAAGGTCTTAACTCTTACTCTGGCCTACTGGTTAAGGTCTTAACTCTTACTCTGGCCTAATAGCTAAGGTCTTAGACTCATACTCTGGCCTAATGGTTAATGTCTTAACTCTTACTCTGGCCTAATAGCTAAGGTGTTAGACTCATACTCTGGCCTAATGGTTAAGGTCTTAACTCTTACTCTGGCCTAATAGCTAAGGTCTTAGACTCGTACGCTGGCCTGATGGTTAAGGTCTTAACTCTTAGTCTGGCCTAATAGCTAAGGTCTTAGACTCTTACTCTGACATAATGGTTAAGGTCTTAGACTCTTACTCTGGCCTAATGGTTAAGGTCTTAGACTCGTACTCTGGCCTACAGGTTAAGGTTTTAACTCTTACTCCGGCCTACTGGTTAAGGTCTTAACTCTTACTCTGGCCTAATAGCTAAAGTCTTAGACTCGTACTATGGCCTACAGGTTAAGGTCTTAACTCTTACTCTGGCCTACTGGTTAAGGTCTTAGCTCTTACTCTGGCCTAATAGCTAAGGTCTTAACTCTTACTCTGGCCTAATAGCTAAGGTCTTAGACTCATAGTATGGCCTACAGGTTTAGGTCTTAACTCCTACTCTGGCCTACAGGTTAAGGTCTTAACTCTTACTCTGGCCTACTGGTTAAGGTCTTAACTCGTACTCTGGCCTAATAGCTAAGGTCTTAACTCTTACTCAGGCCTAATAGCTAAGGTCTTAATTCTTACTCTGGCCTAATAGCTAAGGTCTTAGACTCGTACTCTGGCCTAATGGTTAAGGTCTTAACTCTTACTCTGGTTTAATAGCTAAGGTCTTAGACTCGTACTCTGGCCTAATGGTTAAGGTCTTCACTCTTACTCTGGCCCAATAGCTAAGGTCTTAACTCTTTCTCTGGCCTCATAGCTAAGGTCTTAGACTCGTACTCTGGACTAATGGTTAAGGTCTTAACTCTTACTCTGGCCTACTGGTTAAGGTCTTAACTCTTACTCTGGCATAATAGCTAAGGTCTTAGACTCGTACTCTGGCCTAATGGTTAAGGTCTTAACTCTTACTCTGGCCTAATAGCTAAGGTCTTAACTCTTACTCTGGCATAATGGTTAAGGTCTTAACTCTTACTCTGGCCTAATAGCTAAGGTCTTAACTCTTACTCTGGCCTAATAGCTAAGGTCTTAGACTCGTACTCTGGACTAATGGTTAAGGTCTTAACTCTTACTCTGGCCTACTTGTTAAGGTCTTAACTCTTACTCTGGCATAACAGCTAAGGTCTTAACTCTTACTCTGGCCTAATAACTAAGGTCTTAGACTCGTACTCTGGCCTACAGTTTAGGGTCCTAACTCTTACTCTGGCCTAATAGCTAAGGTCTTAGACTCATACTCTGGCCTTATGGTTAAGGTCTTAACTCTTACTCTGGCCTAATGGTTAAGGTATTAACTCTTACTCTGGCCTACTGGTTAAGGTCTTAACTCTTACTCTGGCCTAATAGCGAAGGTCTTAACTCTTACTCTGGCCTAATAGCTAAGGTCTTAGACTTGTACTCTGGACTAATGGTTAAGGTCTTAACTCTTACTCTGGCCTACTTGTTAAGGTCTTAACTCTTACTCTGGCATAACAGCTAAGGTCTTAACTCTTACTCTGGCCTAATAACTAAGGTCTTAGACTCGTACTATGGCCTACAGGTTAAGGTCTTAACTCTCACTCTCGCCTACTGGTTAAGGTCTTACCTCTTACTCTGGCCTAATAGCTAAGGTCTTAACTCTTACTCTGGCCTAATAGCTTAGGTCTTAGACTCGTACTCTGGCCTAATGGTTAAGGTCTTAACTCTTACTCTGGCCTAATAGCTAAGGTCTTAACTCTTACTCTGGCCTAATAGCTAAGGTCTTAGACTCGTACTCTGGCCTACAGGTTAAGGTTTTAACTCTTACTCTGGCCTACTGGTTAAGGTCTTAACTCTTACTCTGGCCTAATAGCTAAGGTCTTAGACTCGTACTCTGGACTAATGGTTAAGGTCTTAACTCTTACTCTGGCCTACTTGTTAAGGTCTTAACTCTTACTCTGGCCTAATAACTAAGGTCTTAGACTCGTACTATGGCCTACAGGTTAAGGTCTTAACTCTCACTCTCGCCTACTGGTTAAGGTCTTACCTCTTACTCTGGCCTAATAGCTAAGGTCTTAACTCTTACTCTGGCCTAATAGCTTAGGTCTTAGACTCGTACTCTGGCCTAATGGTTAAGGTCTTAACTCTTACTCTGGCCTAATAGCTAAGGTCTTAACTCTTACTCTGGCCTAATACCTAAGGTCTTAGACTCATACTCTGGCCTACAGGTTAAGGTTTTAACTCTTACTCTGGCCTACTGGTTAAGGTCTTAACTCTTACTCTGGCCTAATAGCTAAGGTCTTAGACTCATAGTATGGCCTACAGGTTTAGGTCTTAACTCCTACTCTGGCCTACAGGTTAAGGTCTTAACTCTTACTCTGGCCTACTGGTTAAGGTCTTAACTCGTACTCTAGCCTAATAGCTAAGGTCTTAACTCTTACTCAGGCCTAATAGATAAGGTCTTAATTCTTACTCTGGCCTAATAGCTAAGGTCTTAGACTCGTACTCTGGCCTAATGGTTAAGGTCTTAACTCTTACTCTGGTCTAATAGCTAAGGTCTTAGACTCGTACTCTGGCCTAATGGTTAAGGTCTTCACTCTTACTCTGGCCCAATAGCTAAGGTCTTAACTCTTTCTCTGGCCTAATAGCTAAGGTCTTAGACTCGTACTCTGGACTAATGGTTAAGGTCTTAACTCTTACTCTGGCCTACTGGTTAAGGTCTTAACTCTTACTCTGGCATAATAGCTAAGGTCTTAGACTCGTACTCTGGCCTAATGGTTAAGGTCTTAATTCTTACTCTGGCCTAATAGCTAAGGTCTTAGACTCGTACTCTGGCCTAATGGTTAAGGTCTTAACTCTTACTCTGGCCTAATAGCTAAGGTCTTAACTCTTACTCTGGCATAATGGTTAAGGTCTTAACTCTTACTCTGGCCTAATAGCTAAGGTCTTAACTCTTACTCTGGCCTAATAGCTAAGGTCTTAGACTCGTACTCTGGACTAATGGTTAAGGTCTTAACTCTTACTCTGGCCTACTTGTTAAGGTCTTAACTCTTACTCTGGCATAACAGCTAAGGTCTTAACTCTTACTCTGGCCTAATAACTAAGGTCTTAGACTCGTACTCTGGCCTACAGTTTAAGGTCCTAACTCTTACTCTGGCCTAATAGCTAAGGTCTTAGACTCATACTCTGGCCTTATGGTTAAGGTCTTAACTCTTACTCTGGCCTAATGGTTAAGGTATTAACTCTTACTCTGGCCTACTGGTTAAGGTCTTAACTCTTACTCTGGCCTAATAGCTAAGGTCTTAACTCTTACTCTGGCCTAATAGCTAAGGTCTTAGACTCGTACTCTGGACTAATGGTTAAGGTCTTAACTCTTACTCTGGCCTACTTGTTAAGGTCTTAACTCTTACTCTGGCATAACAGCTAAGGTCTTAACTCTTACTCTGGCCTAATAACTAAGGTCTTAGACTCGTACTATGGCCTACAGGTTAAGGTCTTAACTCTCACTCTCGCCTACTGGTTAAGGTCTTACCTCTTACTCTGGCCTAATAGCTAAGGTCTTAACTCTTACTCTGGCCTAATAGCTTAGGTCTTAGACTCGTACTCTGGCCTAATGGTTAAGGTCTTAACTCTTACTCTGGCCTAATAGCTAAGGTCTTAACTCTTACTCTGGCCTAATAGCTAAGGTCTTAGACTCGTACTCTGGCCTACAGGTTAAGGTTTTAACTCTTACTCTGGCCTACTGGTTAAGGTCTTATCTCTTACTCTGGCCTAATAGCTAAGGTCTTAGACTCGTACTATGGCCTACAGGTTAAGGTCCTAACTCTTACTCTGGCCCAATAGCTAAGGTCTTAGACTCGTACTCTGGCCTAATGGTTAATGTCTTAACTCTTACTCTGGCCTAATAGCTAAGGTCTTAACTCTTACTCTGGCCTAATAGCTAAGGTCTTAGACTCGTACTCTGGCCTAATGGATAAGGTCTTAACTCTTACTCTGGCCTAATGGTTAAGGTCTTAACTCTTACTCTGGCCTAATAGCTAAGGTCTTAGACTCGTACTCTGGCCTAATGGTTAAGGTCTTAACTCTTACTCAGGCCTAATAGCTAAGGTCTTAACTCTTACTCTGGCCTAATAGCTAAAGTCTTAGACTCGTACTATGGCCTACAGGTTAAGGTCTTAACTCTTACTCTGGCCTACTGGTTAAGGTCTTAACCCTTACTCTGGCCTAATAGCTAAGGTCTTAGACTCATACTCTGGCCTAATGGTTAATGTCTTAACTCTTACTCTGGCCTAATAGCTAAGGTGTTAGACTCGTACTCTGGCCTAATGGTTAAGGTCTTCACTGTTACTCTGGCCCAATAGCTAAGGTCTTAACTCTTTCTCTGGCCTAATAGCTAAGGTCTTAGACTCGTACTCTGGACTAATGGTTAAGGTCTTAACTCTTACTCTGGCCTACTGGTTAAGGTCTTAACTCTTACTCTGGCATAATAGCTAAGGTCTTAGACTCGTACTCTGGCCTAATGGTTAAGGTCTTACTCTGGCCTAATAGCTAAGGTCTTAACTCTTACTCTGGCATAATGGTTAAGGTCTTAACTCTTACTCTGGCCTAATAGCTAAGGTTTTAACTCTTACTCTGGCCTAATAGCTAAGGTCTTAGACTCGTACTCTGGACTAATGGTTAAGGTCTTAACTCTTACTCTGGCCTACTTGTTAAGGTCTTAACTCTTACTCTGGCATAACAGCTAAGGTCTTAACTCTTACTCTGGCCTAATAACTAAGGTCTTAGACTTGTACTCTGGCCTACAGTTTAAGGTCTTAACTCTTACTCTGGCCTAATGGTTAAGGTATTAACTCTTACTCTGGCCTACTGGTTAAGGTCTTAACTCTTACTCTGGCCTAATAGCTAAGGTCTTAACTCTTACTCTGGCCTAATAGCTAAGGTCTTAGACTCGTACTCTAGACTAATGGTTAAGGTCTTAACTCTTACTCTGGCCTACTTGTTAAGGTCTTAACTCTTACTCTGGCATAACAGCTAAGGTCTTAACTCTTACTCTGGCCTAATAACTAAGGTCTTAGACTCGTACTATGGCCTAATGGATAAGGTCTTAACTCTTACTCTGGCCTAATGGTTAAGGTCTTAACTCTTACTCTGGCCTAATAGCTAAGGTCTTAGACTCGTACTCTGGCCTAATGGTTAAGGTCTTAACTCTTACTCAGGCCTAATAGCTAAGGTCTTAACTCTTACTCTGGCATAATGGCTAAGGTCTTAGACTCGTACTATGGCCTACAGGTTAAGGTCTTAACTCTTACTCTGGCCTACTGGTTAAGGTCTTAACTCTTACTCTGGCCTAATAGCTAAGGTCTTAGACTCATACTCTGGCCTAATGGTTAATGTCTTAACTCTTACTCTGGCCTAATAGCTAAGGTGTTAGACTCGTACTCTGGCCTAATGGTTAAGGTCTTCACTCTTACTCTGGCCCAATAGCTAAGGTCTTAACTCTTTCTCTGGCCTAATAGCTAAGGTCTTAGACTCGTACTCTGGACTAATGGTTAAGGTCTTAACTCTTACTCTGGCCTACTGGTTAAGGTCTTAACTCTTACTCTGGCATAATAGCTAAGGTCTTAGACTCGTACTCTGGCCTAATGGTTAAGGTCTTACTCTGGCCTAATAGCTAAGGTCTTAACTCTTACTCTGGCATAATGGTTAAGGTCTTAACTCTTACTCTGGCCTAATAGCTAAGGTTTTAACTCTTACTCTGGCCTAATATCTAAGGTCTTAGACTCGTACTCTGGCCTAATAGCTAAGGTCTTAACTCTTACTCTGGCCTAATAGCTAGGGTCTTAACTCTTACTCTGGCCTAATAGCTAAGGTCTTAACTCTTACTCTGGCCTAATAGCTAAGGTCTTAGACTCATAGTATGGCCTACAGGTTTAGGTCTTAACTCCTACTCTGGCCTACAGGTTAAGGTCTTAACTCTTACTCTGGCCTACTGGTTAAGGTCTTAACTCGTACTCTGGCCTAATAGCTAAGGTCTTAACTCTTACTCAGGCATAAGAGCTAAGGTCTTAATTCTTACTCTGGCCTAATAGCTAAGGTCTTAGACTCGTACTCTGGCCTAATGGTTAAGGTCTTAACTCTTACTCTGGTCTAATAGCTAAGGTCTTAGACTCGTACTCTGGCCTAATGGTTAAGGTCTTCACTCTTACTCTGGCCCAATAGCTAAGGTCTTAACTCTTTCTCTGGCCTAATAGCTAAGGTCTTAGACTCGTACTCTGGACTAATGGTTAAGGTCTTAACTCTTACTCTGGCCTACAGTTTAAGGTCCTAACTCTTACTCTGGCCTAATAGCTAAGGTCTTAGACTCATACTCTGGCCTTATGGTTAAGGTCTTAACTCTTACTCTGGCCTAATGGTTAAGGTATTAACTCTTACTCTGGCCTACTGGTTAAGGTTTTAACTCTTACTCTGGCCTAATAGCTAAGGTCTTAACTCTTACTCTGGCCTAATAGCTAAGGTCTTAGACTCGTACTCTGGACTAATGGTTAAGGTCTTAACTCTTACTCTGGCCTACTTGTTAAGGTCTTAACTCTTACTCTGGCATAACAGCTAAGGTCTTAACTCTTACTCTGGCCTAATAACTAAGGTCTTAGACTCGTACTATGGCCTACAGGTTAAGGTCTTAACTCTCACTCTCGCCTACTGGTTAAGGTCTTACCTCTTACTCTGGCCTAATAGCTAAGGTCTTAACTCTTACTCTGGCCTAATAGCTTAGGTCTTAGACTCGTACTCTGGCCTAATGGTTAAGGTCTTAACTCTTACTCTGGCCTAATAGCTAAGGTCTTAACTCTTACTCTGGCCTAATAGCTAAGGTCTTAGACTCGTACTCTGGCCTACAGGTTAAGGTTTTAACTCTTACTCTGGCCTACTGGTTACGGTCTTAACTCTTACTCTGGCCTAATAGCTAAGGTCTTAGACTCGTACTATGGCCTACAGGTTAAGGTCCTAACTCTTACTCTGGCCCAATAGCTAAGGTCTTAGACTCGTACTCTGGCCTAATGGTTAATGTCTTAACTCTTACTCTGGCCTAATAGCTAAGGTCTTAGACTCATACTCTGGCCTAATGGATAAGGTCTTAACTCTTACTCTGGCCTAATGGTTAAGGTCTTAACTCTTACTCTGGCCTAATAGCTAAGGTCTTAGACTCGTACTCTGGCCTAATGGTTAAGGTCTTAACTCTTACTCAGGCCTAATAGCTAAGGTCTTAACTCTTACTCTGGCCTAATAGCTAAGGTCTTAGACTCGTACTATGGCCTACAGGTTAAGGTCTTAACTCTTACTCTGGCCTACTGGTTAAGGTCTTAACTCTTACTCTGGCCTAATAGCTAAGGTCTTAGACTCATACTCTGGCCTAATGGTTAATGTCTTAACTCTTACTCTGGCCTAATAGCTAAGGTGTTAGACTCATACTCTGGCCTAATGGTTAAGGTCTTAACTCTTACTCTGGCCTAATAGCTAAGGTCTTAGACTCGTACTCTGGCCTGATGGTTAAGGTCTTAACTCTTAGTCTGGCCTAATAGCTAAGGTCTTAGACTCTTACTCTGACATAATGGTTAAGGTCTTAGACTCTTACTCTGGCCTAATGGTTAAGGTCTTAACTCTTACTCTGGCCTAATGGTAAGGTCTTAGACTCTTAATCTGGCCTAATGGTAAAGGTCTTAACTCTTACTCTGGCCAGACTCTTACTCTGGCCTAATGGTTAAGGTCTTAACTCTTACTCTGGCCTAATGGTTAAGGTCTTAGACTCTTACTCTGGCCTAATGGTTAAGGTCTTAGCTCTTACTCCGGCCTAATGGTTAAGGTCTTAGACTCTTTCTCTGGCCTAATGTTTAAGGTCTTTATTCTTACTCTGGCCTAATAGCTAAGGTCTTAACTCTTACTCTGGCCTACTGGTTAAGGTCTTAACTCTTACTCTGGCCTACTGGTTAAGGTCTTAACTCTTACTCTGGCCTAATAGCTAAGGTCTTAGACTCGTACTCTGGCCTAATGGTTAAGGTCTTAACTCTTACTCTGGCCTAATAGCTAAGGTCTTAGACTCGTACTCTGGCCTAATAGATAAGGTCTTAACTCTAACTCTGGCCTAATAGCTAAGGTCTTAACTCTTACTCTGGCCTAATAGCTAAGGTCTTAGACTCGTACTCTGGCCTATTAGCTAAGGTCTTAGACTCATAGTATGGCCTACAGGTTTAGGTCTTAACTCCTACTCTGGCCTACAGGTTAAGGTCTTAACTCTTACTCTGGCCTACTGGTTAAGGTCTTAACTCTTACTCTGGCCTGATAGCTAAGTTCTTAACTCTTACTCTGGCCTAATAGCTAAGGTCTCATACTCGTACTATGGCCTACAGGTTAAGGTCTTAACTCTTACTCTGGCCCAATAGCTAAGGTCTTAGACTCGTACTCTGGCCTAATTGTTAATGTCTTAACTCTTACTCTGGCCTAATAGCTAAGGTCTTAACTCTTACTCTGGCCTAATAGCTAAGGTCTTAGACTCGTACTCTGGTCTAATGGATAAGGTCTTAACTCTTACTCTGGCCTAATGGTTAAGGTCTTAACTCTTACTCTGGCCTAATAGCTAAGGTCTTAGACTCGTACTATGGCCTACAGGTTAAGGTCCTAACTCTTACTCTGGCCCAATAGCTAAGGTCTTAGACTCGTACTCTGGCCTAATGGTTAATGTCTTAACTCTTACTCTGGCCTAATAGCTAAGGTCTTAACTCTTACTCTGGCCTAATAGCTAAGGTCTTAGACTCGTACTCTGGCCTAATGGATAAGGTCTTAACTCTTACTCTGGCCTAATGGTTAAGGTCTTAACTCTTACTCTGGCCTAATAGCTAAGGTCTTAGACTCGTACTCTGGCCTAATGGTTAAGGTCTTAACTCTTACTCAGGCCTAATAGCTAAGGTCTTAACTCTTACTCTGGCCTAATAGCTAAGGTCTTAGACTCGTACTATGGCCTACAGGTTAAGGTCTTAACTCTTACTCTGGCCTACTGGTTAAGGTCTTAACTCTTACTCTGGCCTAATAGCTAAGGTCTTAGACTCATACTCTGGCCTAATGGTTAATGTCTTAACTCTTACTCTGGCCTAATAGCTAAGGTGTTAGACTCATACTCTGGCCTAATGGTTAAGGTCTTAACTCTTACTCTGGCCTAATAGCTAAGGTCTTAGACTCATACGCTGGCCTGATGGTTAAGGTCTTAACTCTTAGTCTGGCCTAATAGCTAAGGTCTTAGACTCTTACTCTGACATAATGGTTAAGGTCTTAGACTCTTACTCTGGCCTAATGGTTAAGGTCTTAGACTCGTACTCTGGCCTACAGGTTAAGGTTTTAACTCTTACTCCGGCCTACTGGTTAAGGTCTTAACTCTTACTCTGGCCTAATAGCTAAAGTCTTAGACTCGTACTATGGCCTACAGGTTAAGGTCTTAACTCTTACTCTGGCCTACTGGTTAAGGTCTTAGCTCTTACTCTGGCCTAATAGCTAAGGTCTTAACTCTTACTCTGGCCTAATAGCTAAGGTCTTAGACTCATAGTATGGCCTACAGGTTTAGGTCTTAACTCCTACTCTGGCCTACAGGTTAAGGTCTTAACTCTTACTCTGGCCTACTGGTTAAGGTCTTAACTCGTACTCTGGCCTAATAGCTAAGGTCTTAACTCTTACTCAGGCCTAATAGCTAAGGTCTTAATTCTTACCCTGGCCTAATAGCTAAGGTCTTAGACTCGTACTCTGGCCTAATGGTTAAGGTCTTAACTCTTACTCTGGTTTAATAGCTAAGGTCTTAGACTCGTACTCTGGCCTAATGGTTAAGGTCTTCACTCTTACTCTGGCCCAATAGCTAAGGTCTTAACTCTTTCTCTGGCCTCATAGCTAAGGTCTTAGACTCGTACTCTGGACTAATGGTTAAGGTCTTAACTCTTACTCTGGCCTACTGGTTAAGGTCTTAACTCTTACTCTGGCATAATAGCTAAGGTCTTAGACTTGTACTCTGGCCTAATGGTTAAGGTCTTAACTCTTACTCTGGCCTAATAGCTAAGGTCTTAACTCTTACTCTGGCATAATGGTTAAGGTCTTAACTCTTACTCTGGCCTAATAGCTAAGGTCTTAACTCTTACTCTGGCCTAATAGCTAAGGTCTTAGACTCGTACTCTGGACTAATGGTTAAGGTCTTAACTCTTACTCTGGCCTACTTGTTAAGGTCTTAACTCTTACTCTGGCATAACAGCTAAGGTCTTAACTCTTACTCTGGCCTAATAACTAAGGTCTTAGACTCGTACTCTGGCCTACAGTTTAAGGTCCTAACTCTTACTCTGGCCTAATAGCTAAGGTCTTAGACTCATACTCTGGCCTTATGGTTAAGGTCTTAACTCTTACTCTGGCCTAATGGTTAAGGTATTAACTCTTACTCTGGCCTACTGGTTAAGGTCTTAACTCTTACTCTGGCCTAATAGCGAAGGTCTTAACTCTTACTCTGGCCTAATAGCTAAGGTCTTAGACTTGTACTCTGGACTAATGGTTAAGGTCTTAACTCTTACTCTGGCCTACTTGTTAAGGTCTTAACTCTTACTCTGGCATAACAGCTAAGGTCTTAACTCTTACTCTGGCCTAATAACTAAGGTCTTAGACTCGTACTATGGCCTACAGGTTAAGGTCTTAACTCTCACTCTCGCCTACTGGTTAAGGTCTTACCTCTTACTCTGGCCTAATAGCTAAGGTCTTAACTCTTACTCTGGCCTAATAGCTTAGGTCTTAGACTCGTACTCTGGCCTAATGGTTAAGGTCCTAACTCTTACTCTGGCCTAATAGCTAAGGTCTTAACTCTTACTCTGGCCTAATAGCTAAGGTCTGAGACTCGTACTCTGGCCTACAGGTTAAGGTTTTAACTCTTACTCTGGCCTACTGGTTAAGGTCTTAACTCTTACTCTGGCCTAATAGCTAAGGTCTTAGACTCGTACTCTGGACTAATGGTTAAGGTCTTAACTCTTACTCTGGCCTACTTGTTAAGGTCTTAACTCTTACTCTGGCCTAATAACTAAGGTCTTAGACTCGTACTATGGCCTACAGGTTAAGGTCTTAACTCTCACTCTCGCCTACTGGTTAAGGTCTTACCTCTTACTCTGGCCTAATAGCTAAGGTCTTAACTCTTACTATGGCCTAATAGCTTAGGTCTTAGACTCGTACTCTGGCCTAATGGTTAAGGTCTTAACTCTTACTCTGGCCTAATAGCTAAGGTCTTAACTCTTACTCTGGCCTAATACCTAAGGTCTTAGACTCATACTCTGGCCTACAGGTTAAGGTTTTAACTCTTACTCTGGCCTACTGGTTAAGGTCTTAACTCTTACTCTGGCCTAATAGCTAAGGTCTTAGACTCATAGTATGGCCTACAGGTTTAGGTCTTAACTCCTACTCTGGCCTACAGGTTAAGGTCTTAACTCTTACTCTGGCCTACTGGTTAAGGTCTTAACTCGTACTCTAGCCTAATAGCTAAGGTCTTAACTCTTACTCAGGCCTAATAGATAAGGTCTTAATTCTTACTCTGGCCTAATAGCTAAGGTCTTAGACTCGTACTCTGGCCTAATGGTTAAGGTCTTAACTCTTACTCTGGTCTAATAGCTAAGGTCTTAGACTCGTACTCTGGCCTAATGGTTAAGGTCTTCACTCTTACTCTGGCCCAATAGCTAAGGTCTTAACTCTTTCTCTGGCCTAATAGCTAAGGTCTTAGACTCGTACTCTGGACTAATGGTTAAGGTCTTAACTCTTACTCTGGCCTACTGGTTAAGGTCTTAACTCTTACTCTGGCATAATAGCTAAGGTCTTAGACTCGTACTCTGGCCTAATGGTTAAGGTCTTAATTCTTACTCTGGCCTAATAGCTAAGGTCTTAGACTCGTACTCTGGCCTAATGGTTAAGGTCTTAACTCTTACTCTGGCCTAATAGCTAAGGTCTTAACTCTTACTCTGGCATAATGGTTAAGGTCTTAACTCTTACTCTGGCCTAATAGCTAAGGTCTTAACTCTTACTCTGGCCTAATAGCTAAGGTCTTAGACTCGTACTCTGGACTAATGGTTAAGGTCTTAACTCTTACTCTGGCCTACTTGTTAAGGTCTTAACTCTTACTCTGGCATAACAGCTAAGGTCTTAACTCTTACTCTGGCCTAATAACTAAGGTCTTAGACTCGTACTCTGGCCTACAGTTTAAGGTCCTAACTCTTACTCTGGCCTAATAGCTAAGGTCTTAGACTCATACTCTGGCCTTATGGTTAAGGTCTTAACTCTTACTCTGGCCTAATGGTTAAGGTATTAACTCTTACTCTGGCCTACTGGTTAAGGTCTTAACTCTTACTCTGGCCTAATAGCTAAGGTCTTAACTCTTACTCTGGCCTAATAGCTAAGGTCTTAGACTCGTACTCTGGACTAATGGTTAAGGTCTTAACTCTTACTCTGGCCTACTTGTTAAGGTCTTAACTCTTACTCTGGCATAACAGCTAAGGTCTTAACTCTTACTCTGGCCTAATAACTAAGGTCTTAGACTCGTACTATGGCCTACAGGTTAAGGTCTTAACTCTCACTCTCGCCTACTGGTTAAGGTCTTACCTCTTACTCTGGCCTAATAGCTAAGGTCTTAACTCTTACTCTGGCCTAATAGCTTAGGTCTTAGACTCGTACTCTGGCCTAATGGTTAAGGTCTTAACTCTTACTCTGGCCTAATAGCTAAGGTCTTAACTCTTACTCTGGCCTAATAGCTAAGGTCTTAGACTCGTACTCTGGCCTACAGGTTAAGGTTTTAACTCTTACTCTGGCCTACTGGTTAAGGTCTTATCTCTTACTCTGGCCTAATAGCTAAGGTCTTAGACTCGTACTATGGCCTACAGGTTAAGGTCCTAACTCTTACTCTGGCCCAATAGCTAAGGTCTTAGACTCGTACTCTGGCCTAATGGTTAATGTCTTAACACTTACTCTGGCCTAATAGCTAAGGTCTTAACTCTTACTCTGGCCTAATAGCTAAGGTCTTAGACTCGTACTCTGGCCTAATGGATAAGGTCTTAACTCTTACTCTGGCCTAATGGTTAAGGTCTTAACTCTTACTCTGGCCTAATAGCTAAGGTCTTAGACTCGTACTCTGGCCTAATGGTTAAGGTCTTAACTCTTACTCAGGCCTAATAGCTAAGGTCTTAACTCTTACTCTGGCCTAATAGCTAAGGTCTTAGACTCGTACTATGGCCTACAGGTTAAGGTCTTAACTCTTACTCTGGCCTACTGGTTAAGGTCTTAACTCTTACTCTGGCCTAATAGCTAAGGTCTTAGACTCATACTCTGGCCTAATGGTTAATGTCTTAACTCTTACTCTGGCCTAATAGCTAAGGTGTTAGACTCGTACTCTGGCCTAATGGTTAAGGTCTTCACTCTTACTCTGGCCCAATAGCTAAGGTCTTAACTCTTTCTCTGGCCTAATAGCTAAGGTCTTAGACTCGTACTCTGGACTAATGGTTAAGGTCTTAACTCTTACTCTGGCCTACTGGTTAAGGTCTTAACTCTTACTCTGGCATAATAGCTAAGGTCTTAGACTCGTACTCTGGCCTAATGGTTAAGGTCTTACTCTGGCCTAATAGCTAAGGTCTTAACTCTTACTCTGGCATAATGGTTAAGGTCTTAACTCTTACTCTGGCCTAATAGCTAAGGTTTTAACTCTTACTCTGGCCTAATAGCTAAGGTCTTAGACTCGTACTCTGGACTAATGGTTAAGGTCTTAACTCTTACTCTGGCCTACTTGTTAAGGTCTTAACTCTTACTCTGGCATAACAGCTAAGGTCTTAACTCTTACTCTGGCCTAATAACTAAGGTCTTAGACTTGTACTCTGGCCTACAGTTTAAGGTCCTAACTCTTACTCTGGCCTAATAGCTAAGGTCTTAGACTCATACTCTGGCCTTATGGTTAAGGTCTTAACTCTTACTCTGGCCTAATGGTTAAGGTATTAACTCTTACTCTGGCCTACTGGTTAAGGTCTTAACTCTTACTCTGGCCTAATAGCTAAGGTCTTAACTCTTACTCTGGCCTAATAGCTAAGGTCTTAGACTCGTACTCTGGACTAATGGTTAAGGTCTTAACTCTTACTCTGGCCTACTTGTTAAGGTCTTAACTCTTACTCTGGCATAACAGCTAAGGTCTTAACTCTTACTCTGGCCTAATAACTAAGGTCTTAGACTCGTACTATGGCCTAATGGATAAGGTCTTAACTCTTACTCTGGCCTAATGGTTAAGGTCTTAACTCTTACTCTGGCCTAATAGCTAAGGTCTTAGACTCGTACTCTGGCCTAATGGTTAAGGTCTTAACTCTTACTCAGGCCTAATAGCTAAGGTCTTAACTCTTACTCTGGCCTAATAGCTAAGGTCTTAGACTCGTACTATGGCCTACAGGTTAAGGTCTTAACTCTTACTCTGGCCTACTGGTTAAGGTCTTAACTCTTACTCTGGCCTAATAGCTAAGGTCTTAGACTCATACTCTGGCCTAATGGTTAATGTCTTAACTCTTACTCTGGCCTAATAGCTAAGGTGTTAGACTCGTACTCTGGCCTAATGGTTAAGGTCTTCACTCTTACTCTGGCCCAATAGCTAAGGTCTTAACTCTTTCTCTGGCCTAATAGCTAAGGTCTTAGACTCGTACTCTGGACTCATGGTTAAGGTCTTAACTCTTACTCTGGCCTACTGGTTAAGGTCTTAACTCTTACTCTGGCATAATAGCTAAGGTCTTAGACTCGTACTCTGGCCTAATGGTTAAGGTCATACTCTGGCCTAATAGCTAAGGTCTTAACTCTTACTCTGGCATAATGGTTAAGGTCTTAACTCTTACTCTGGCCTAATAGCTAAGGTTTTAACTCTTACTCTGGCCTAATAGCTAAGGTCTTAGACTCGTACTCTGGACTAATGGTTAAGGTCTTAACTCTTACTCTGGCCTACTTGTTAAGGTCTTAACTCTTACTCTGGCATAACAGCTAAGGTCTTAACTCTTACTCTGGCCTAATAACTAAGGTCTTAGACTTGTACTCTGGCCTACAGTTTAAGGTCCTAACTCTTACTCTGGCCTAATAGCTAAGGTCTTAGACTCATACTCTGGCCTTATGGTTAAGGTCTTAACTCTTACTCTGGCCTAATGGTTAAGGTATTAACTCTTACTCTGGCCTACTGGTTAAGGTCTTAACTCTTACTCTGGCCTAATAGCTAAGGTCTTAACTCTTACTCTGGCCTAATAGCTAAGGTCTTAGACTCGTACTCTGGACTAATGGTTAAGGTCTTAACTCTTACTCTGGCCTACTTGTTAAGGTCTTAACTCTTACTCTGGCATAACAGCTAAGGTCTTAACTCTTACTCTGGCCTAATAACTAAGGTCTTAGACTCGTACTATGGCCTACAGGTTAAGGTCTTAACTCTCACTCTCGCCTACTGGTTAAGGTCTTACCTCTTACTCTGGCCTAATAGCTAAGGTCTTAACTCTTACTCTGGCCTAATAGCTTAGGTCTTAGACTCGTACTCTGGCCTAATGGTTAAGGTCTTAACTCTTACTCTGGCCTAATAGCTAAGGTCTTAACTCTTACTCTGGCCTAATAGCTAAGGTCTTAGACTCGTACTCTGGCCTACAGGTTAAGGTTTTAACTCTTACTCTGGCCTACTGGTTAAGGTCTTAACTCTTACTCTGGCCTAATAGCTAAGGTCTTAGACTCGTACTCTGGACTAATGGTTAAGGTCTTAACTCTTACTCTGGCCTACTTGTTAAGGTCTTAACTCTTACTCTGGCATAACAGCTAAGGTCTTAACTCTTACTCTGGCCTAATAACTAAGGTCTTAGACTCGTACTATGGCCTACAGGTTAAGGTCTTAACTCTCACTCTCGCCTACTGGTTAAGGTCTTACCTCTTACTCTGGCCTAATAGCTAAGGTCTTAACTCTTACTCTGGCCTAATAGCTTAGGTCTTAGACTCGTACTCTGGCCTAATGGTTAAGGTCTTAACTCTTACTCTGGCCTAATAGCTAAGGTCTTAACTCTTACTCTGGCCTAATAGCTAAGGTCTTAGACTCGTACTCTGGCCTACAGGTTAAGGTTTTAACTCTTACTCTGGCCTACTGGTTAAGGTCTTAACTCTTACTCTGGCCTAATAGCTAAGGTCTTAGACTCATAGTATGGCCTACAGGTTTAGGTCTTAACTCCTACTCTGGCCTACAGGTTAAGGTCTTAACTCTTACTCTGGCCTACTGGTTAAGGTCTTAACTCGTACTCTGGCCTAATAGCTAAGGTCTTAACTCTTACTCAGGCCTAATAGCTAAGGTCTTAATTCTTACTCTGGCCTAATAGCTAAGGTCTTAGACTCGTACTCTGGCCTAATGGTTAAGGTCTTAACTCTTACTCTGGTCTAATAGCTAAGGTCTTAGACTCGTACTCTGGCCTAATGGTTAAGGTCTTCACTCTTACTCTGGCCCAATAGCTAAGGTCTTAACTCTTTCTCTGGCCTAATAGCTAAGGTCTTAGACTCGTACTCTGGACTAATGGTTAAGGTCTTAACTCTTACTCTGGCCTACTGGTTAAGGTCTTAACTCTTACTCTGGCATAATAGCTAAGGTCTTAGACTCGTACTCTGGCCTAATGGTTAAGGTCTTAATTCTTACTCTGGCCTAATAGCTAAGGTCTTAGACTCGTACTCTGGCCTAATGGTTAAGGTCTTAACTCTTACTCTGGCCTAATAGCTAAGGTCTTAACTCTTACTCTGGCATAATGGTTAAGGTCTTAACTCTTACTCTGGCCTAATAGCTAAGGTCTTAACTCTTACTCTGGCCTAATAGCTAAGGTCTTAGACTCGTACTCTGGACTAATGGTTAAGGTCTTAACTCTTACTCTGGCCTACTTGTTAAGGTCTTAACTCTTACTCTGGCATAACAGCTAAGGTCTTAACTCTTACTCTGGCCTAATAACTAAGGTCTTAGACTCGTACTCTGGCCTACAGTTTAAGGTCCTAACTCTTACTCTGGCCTAATAGCTAAGGTCTTAGACTCATACTCTGGCCTTATGGTTAAGGTCTTAACTCTTACTCTGGCCTAATGGTTAAGGTATTAACTCTTACTCTGGCCTACTGGTTAAGGTCTTAACTCTTACTCTGGCCTAATAGCTAAGGTCTTAACTCTTACTCTGGCCTAATAGCTAAGGTCTTAGACTCGTACTCTGGACTAATGGTTAAGGTCTTAACTCTTACTCTGGCCTACTTGTTAAGGTCTTAACTCTTACTCTGGCATAACAGCTAAGGTCTTAACTCTTACTCTGGCCTAATAACTAAGGTCTTAGACTCGTACTATGGCCTACAGGTTAAGGTCTTAACTCTCACTCTCGCCTACTGGTTAAGGTCTTACCTCTTACTCTGGCCTAATAGCTAAGGTCTTAACTCTTACTCTGGCCTAATAGCTTAGGTCTTAGACTCGTACTCTGGCCTAATGGTTATGGTCTTAACTCTTACTCTGGCCTAATAGCTAAGGTCTTAACTCTTACTCTGGCCTAATAGCTAAGGTCTTAGACTCGTACTCTGGCCTACAGGTTAAGGTTTTAACTCTTACTCTGGCCTACTGGTTAAGGTCTTAACTCTTACTCTGGCCTAATAGCTAAGGTCTTAGACTCGTACTATGGCCTACAGGTTAAGGTCCTAACTCTTACTCTGGCCCAATAGCTAAGGTCTTAGACTCGTACTCTGGCCTAATGGTTAATGTCTTAACTCTTACTCTGGCCTAATAGCTAAGGTCTTAACTCTTACTCTGGCCTAATAGCTAAGGTCTTAGACTCGTACTCTGGCCTAATGGATAAGGTCTTAACTCTTACTCTGGCCTAATGGTTAAGGTCTTAACTCTTACTCTGGCCTAATAGCTAAGGTCTTAGACTCGTACTCTGGCCTAATGGTTAAGGTCTTAACTCTTACTCAGGCCTAATAGCTAAGGTCTTAACTCTTACTCTGGCCTAATAGCTAAGGTCTTAGACTCGTACTATGGCCTACAGGTTAAGGTCTTAACTCTTACTCTGGCCTACTGGTTAAGGTCTTAACTCTTACTCTGGCCTAATAGCTAAGGTCTTAGACTCATACTCTGGCCTAATGGTTAATGTCTTAACTCTTACTCTGGCCTAATAGCTAAGGTGTTAGACTCATACTCTGGCCTAATGGTTAAGGTCTTAACTCTTACTCTGGCCTAATAGCTAAGGTCTTAGACTCGTACTCTGGCCTGATGGTTAAGGTCTTAACTCTTAGTCTGGCCTAATAGCTAAGGTCTTAGACTCTTACTCTGACATAATGGTTAAGGTCTTAGACTCTTACTCTGGCCTAATGGTTAAGGTCTTAACTCTTACTCTGGCCTAATGGTTAAGGTCTTAGACTCTTAATCTGTCCTAATGGTAAAGGTCTTAACTCTTACTCTGGCCAGACTCTTACTCTGGCCTAATGGTTAAGGTCTTAACTCTTACTCTGGCCTAATGGTTAAGGTCTTAGACTCTTACTCTGGCCTAATGGTTAAGGTCTTAGCTCTTACTCCGGCCTAATGGTTAAGGTCTTAGACTCTTTCTCTGGCCTAATGTTTAAGGTCTTTATTCTTACTCTGGCTTAATGGTTAAAGTCTTAACTCTTACTCTGGCCTAATAGCTAAGGTCTTAACTCTTACTCTGGCCTACTGGTTAAGGTCTTAACTCTTACTCTGGCCTACTGGTTAAGGTCTTAACTCTTACTCTGGCCTAATAGCTAAGGTCTTAGACTCGTACTCTGGCCTAATGGTTAAGGTCTTAACTCTTACTCTGGCCTAATAGCTAAGGTCTTAGACTCGTACTCTGGCCTAATAGCTAAGGTCTTAACTCTTACTCTGGCCTAATAGCTAAGGTCTTAACTCTTACTCTGGCCTGTTAGCTAAGGTCTTAGACTCGTACTCTGGCCTATTAGCTAAGGTCTTAGACTCATAGTATGGCCTACAGGTTTAGGTCTTAACTCCTACTCTGGCCTACAGGTTAAGGTCTTAACTCTTACTCTGGCCTACTGGTTAAGGTCTTAACTCTTACTCTGGCCTGATAGCTAAGTTCTTAACTCTTACTCTGGCCTAATAGCTAAGGTCTCATACTCGTACTATGGCCTACAGGTTAAGGTCTTAACTCTTACTCTGGCCTAATAGCTAAGGTCTTAGACTCGTACTCTGGCCTAACGGTTAAGGTCTTAACTCTTACTTTAGCCCAATAGCTAAGGTCTTAACTCTTACTCTGGCCTAATAGCTAAGGTCTTAGACTCGTAAACTGGCCTAATGGTTAAGGTCTTAACTCTTACTCTGGCCTAATAGCTAAGGTCTTAACTCTTACTCTGGCCTAATAGCTAAGGTCTTAGTCTCGTACTATGGCCTACAGGTTAAGGTCTTAACTCTTACTCTGGCCTACAGGTTAAGTTCTTAACTCTTACTCTGGCCTACTGGTTAAGGTCTTAACTTTTACTCTGGCCTAATAGCTAAGGTCTTAGACTCGTACTATGGCCTACAGGTTAAGGTCTTAACTCTTACTCTGGCCTACTGCTTAAGGTCTTAACTCTTACTCTGGCCTAATAGCTAAGGTCTTAACTCTTACTCTGGCCTACTGGATAAGGTCTTAACTCTTACCCTGGCCTAATAGCTAAGGTCTTAGACTCGTACTCTGGCCTACAGGTTAAGGTCTTAACTCTTACTCTGGCCTACAGGTTAAGGTCTTAACTCTTACTCTGGCCCACTGGTTAAGGTCTTAACTCTTACTCTGGCCTAAAAGCTAAGGTCTTAGACTCGTACTATGGCCTACAGGTTAAGGTCTTAACTCTTACTCTGGCCTACTGGTTAAGGTCTTAACTCTTACTCTGGCCTAACAGCTAAGGTCTTAGACTCGTACTCTGGCCTACAGGTTACGGTCTTAACTCTTACTCTGGCCTTATGGTTAAGGTCTTAACTCTTACTCTGGCCTAATGGTTAAGGTATTAACTCTCACTCTGGCCTACTGGTTAAGGTCTTAACTCTTACTCTGGCCTAATAGCCAAGGTCTTAACTCTTACTCTGGCCTAATAGCTAAGGTCTTAGACTCGTACTATGGCCTACAGGTTAAGGTTTTAACTCTTACTCTGGCCTATTGGTTAAGGTCTTAACTCTTACTCTGGCCTAATAGCTAAGGTCTTAGACTCGTACTCTGGCCTAATGGTTAAGGTCTTAACTCTTACTCTGGCCTAATAGCTAAGGTCTTAACTCTTACTCTGGCCTAATAGCTAAGGTCTTAGACTCGTACTCTGGCCTACAGGTTAAGGTTTTAACTCTTACTCTGGCCTACTGGTTAAGGTCTTAACTCTTACTCTGGCCTAATAGCTAAGGTCTTAGACTCATAGTATGGCCTACAGGTTTAGGTCTTAACTCCTACTCTGGCCTACAGGTTAAGGTCTTAACTCTTACTCTGGCCTACTGGTTAAGGTCTTAACTCGTACTCTGGCCTAATAGCTAAGGTCTTAATTCTTACTCTGGCCTAATAGCTAAGGTCTTAGACTCGTACTCTGGCCTAATGGTTAAGGTCTTAACTCTTACTCTGGTCTAACAGCTAAGGTCTTAGACTCGTACTCTGGCCTAATGGTTAAGGTCTTCACTCTTACACTGGCCCAATAGCTAAGGTCTTAACTCTTTCTGTGGCCTAATAGCTAAGGTCTTAGACTCGTACTCTGGACTAATGGTTAAGGTCTTAACTCTAACTCTGGCCTACTGGTTAAGGTCTTAACTCTTACTCTGGCATAATAGCTAAGGTCTTAGACTCGTACTCTGGCCTAATGGTTAAGGTCTTAACTCTTACTCTGGCCTAATAGCTAAGGTCTTAACTCTTACTCTGGCCTAATAGCTAAGGTCTTAGACTCGTACTCTGGACTAATGGTTAAGGTCTTAACTCTTACTCTGGCCTACTTGTTAAGGTCTTAACTCTTACTCTGGCATAACAGCTAAGGTCTTAACTCTTACTCTGGCCTAATAACTAAGGTCTTAGACTCGTACTCTGGCCTACAGTTTAAGGTCCTAACTCTTACTCTGGCCTAATAGCTAAGGTCTTAGACTCATACTCTGGCCTTATGGTTAAGGTCTTAACTCTTACTCTGGCCTAATGGTTAAGGTATTAACTCTTACTCTGGCCTACTGGTTAAGGTCTTAACTCTTACTCTGGCCTAATAGCTAAGGTCTTAACTCTTACTCTGGCCTAATAGCTAAGGTCTTAGACTCGTACTCTGGACTAATGGTTAAGGTCTTAACTCTTACTCTGGCCTACTTGTTAAGGTCTTAACTCTTACTCTGGCATAACAGCTAAGGTCTTAACTCTTACTCTGGCCTAATAACTAAGGTCTTAGACTTGTACTATGGCCTACAGGTTAAGGTCTTAACTCTCACTCTCGCCTACTGGTTAAGGTCTTACCTCTTACTCTGGCCTAATAGCTAAGGTCTTAACTCTTACTCTGGCCTAATAGCTTAGGTCTTAGACTCGTACTCTGGCCTAATGGTTAAGGTCTTAACTCTTACTCTGGCCTAATAGCTAAGGTCTTAACTCTTACTCTGGCCTAATAGCTAAGGTCTTAGACTCGTACTCTGGCCTACAGGTTAAGGTTTTAACTCTTACTCTGGCCTACTGGTTACGGTCTTAACTCTTACTCTGGCCTAATAGCTAAGGTCTTAGACTCGTACTATGGCCTACAGGTTAAGGTCCTAACTCTTACTCTGGCCCAATAGCTAAGGTCTTAGACTCGTACTCTGGCCTAATGGTTAATGTCTTAACTCTTACTCTGGCCTAATAGCTAAGGTCTTAACTCTTACTCTGGCCTAATAGCTAAGGTCTTAGACTCATACTCTGGCCTAATGGATAAGGTCTTAACTCTTACTCTGGCCTAATGGTTAAGGTCTTAACTCTTACTCTGGCCTAATAGCTAAGGTCTTAGACTCGTACTCTGGCCTAATGGTTAAGGTCTTAACTCTTACTCAGGCCTAATAGCTAAGGTCTTAACTCTTACTCTGGCCTAATAGCTAAGGTCTTAGACTCGTACTCTGGCCTACAGGTTAAGGTTTTAACTCTTACTCTGGCCTACTGGTTACGGTCTTAACTCTTACTCTGGCCTAATAGCTAAGGTCTTAGACTCGTACTATGGCCTACAGGTTAAGGTCCTAACTCTTACTCTGGCCCAATAGCTAAGGTCTTAGACTCGTACTCTGGCCTAATGGTTAATGTCTTAACTCTTACTCTGGCCTAATAGCTAAGGTCTTAACTCTTACTCTGGCCTAATAGCTAAGGTCTTAGACTCATACTCTGGCCTAATGGATAAGGTCTTAACTCTTACTCTGGCCTAATGGTTAAGGTCTTAACTCTTACTCTGGCCTAATAGCTAAGGTCTTAGACTCGTACTCTGGCCTAATGGTTAAGGTCTTAACTCTTACTCAGGCCTAATAGCTAAGGTCTTAACTCTTACTCTGGCCTAATAGCTAAGGTCTTAGACTCGTACTATGGCCTACAGGTTAAGGTCTTAACTCTTACTCTGGCCTACTGGTTAAGGTCTTAACTCTTACTCTGGCCTAATAGCTAAGGTCTTAGACTCATAGTATGGCCTACAGGTTTAGGTCTTAACTCCTACTCTGGCCTACAGGTTAAGGTCTTAACTCTTACTCTGGCCTACTGGTTAAGGTCTTAACTCGTACTCTGGCCTAATAGCTAAGGTCTTAACTCTTACTCAGGCCTAATAGCTAAGGTCTTAATTCTTACTCTGGCCTAATAGCTAAGGTCTTAGACTCGTACTCTGGCCTAATGGTTAAGGTCTTAACTCTTACTCTGGTCTAATAGCTAAGGTCTTAGACTCGTACTCTGGCCTAATGGTTAAGGTCTTCACTCTTACTCTGGCCCAATAGCTAAGGTCTTAACTCTTTCTCTGGCCTCATAGCTAAGGTCTTAGACTCGTACTCTGGACTAATGGTTAAGGTCTTAACTCTTACTCTGGCCTACTGGTTAAGGTCTTAACTCTTACTCTGGCATAATAGCTAAGGTCTTAGACTCGTACTCTGGCCTAATGGTTAAGGTCTTAACTCTTACTCTGGCCTAATAGCTAAGGTCTTAACTCTTACTCTGGCATAATGGTTAAGGTCTTAACACTTACTCTGGCCTAATAGCTAAGGTCTTAACTCTTACTCTGGCCTAATAGCTAAGGTCTTAGACTCGTACTCTGGACTAATGGTTAAGGTCTTAACTCTTACTCTGGCCTACTTGTTAAGGTCTTAACTCTTACTCTGGCATAACAGCTAAGGTCTTAACTCTTACTCTGGCCTAATAACTAAGGTCTTAGTCTCGTACTCTGGCCTACAGTTTAAGGTCCTAACTCTTACTCTGGCCTAATAGCTAAGGTCTTAGACTCATACTCTGGCCTTATGGTTAAGGTCTTAACTCTTACTCTGGCCTAATGGTTAAGGTATTAACTCTTACTCTGGCCTACTGGTTAAGGTCTTAACTCTTACTCTGGCCTAATAGCGAAGGTCTTAACTCTTACTCTGGCCTAATAGCTAAGGTCTTAGACTCGTACTCTGGACTAATGGTTAAGGTCTTAACTCTTACTCTGGCCTACTTGTTAAGGTCTTAACTCTTACTCTGGCATAACAGCTAAGGTCTTAACTCTTACTCTGGCCTAATAACTAAGGTCTTAGACTCGTACTATGGCCTACAGGTTAAGGTCTTAACTCTCACTCTCGCCTACTGGTTAAGGTCTTACCTCTTACTCTGGCCTAATAGCTAAGGTCTTAACTCTTACTCTGGCCTAATAGCTTAGGTCTTAGACTCGTACTCTGGCCTAATGGTTAAGGTCTTAACTCTTACTCTGGCCTAATAGCTAAGGTCTTAACTCTTACTCTGGCCTAATAGCTAAGGTCTTAGACTCGTACTCTGGCCTACAGGTTAAGGTTTTAACTCTTACTCTGGCCTACTGGTTAAGGTCTTAACTCTTACTCTGGCCTAATAGCTAAGGTCTTAGACTCGTACTCTGGACTAATGGTTAAGGTCTTAACTCTTACTCTGGCCTACTTGTTAAGGTCTTAACTCTTACTCTGGCCTAATAACTAAGGTCTTAGACTCGTACTATGGCCTACAGGTTAAGGTCTTAACTCTCACTCTCGCCTACTGGTTAAGGTCTTACCTCTTACTCTGGCCTAATAGCTAAGGTCTTAACTCTTACTCTGGCCTAATAGCTTAGGTCTTAGACTCGTACTCTGGCCTAATGGTTAAGGTCTTAACTCTTACTCTGGCCTAATAGCTAAGGTCTTAACTCTTACTCTGGCCTAATACCTAAGGTCTTAGACTCATACTCTGGCCTACAGGTTAAGGTTTTAACTCTTACTCTGGCCTACTGGTTAAGGTCTTAACTCTTACTCTGGCCTAATAGCTAAGGTCTTAGACTCATAGTATGGCCTACAGGTTTAGGTCTTAACTCCTACTCTGGCCTACAGGTTAAGGTCTTAACTCTTACTCTGGCCTACTGGTTAAGGTCTTAACTCGTACTCTAGCCTAATAGCTAAGGTCTTAACTCTTACTCAGGCCTAATAGCTAAGGTCTTAATTCTTACTCTGGCCTAATAGCTAAGGTCTTAGACTCGTACTCTGGCCTAATGGTTAAGGTCTTAACTCTTACTCTGGTCTAATAGCTAAGGTCTTAGACTCGTACTCTGGCCTAATGGTTAAGGTCTTCACTCTTACTCTGGCCCAATAGCTAAGGTCTTAACTCTTTCTCTGGCCTAATAGCTAAGGTCTTAGACTCGTACTCTGGACTAATGGTTAAGGTCTTAACTCTTACTCTGGCCTACTGGTTAAGGTCTTAACTCTTACTCTGGCATAATAGCTAAGGTCTTAGACTCGTACTCTGGCCTAATGGGTAAGGTCTTAATTCTTACTCTGGCCTAATAGCTAAGGTCTTAGACTCGTACTCTGGCCTAATGGTTAAGGTCTTAACTCTTACTCTGGCCTAATAGCTAAGGTCTTAACTCTTACTCTGGCATAATGGTTAAGGTCTTAACTCTTACTCTGGCCTAATAGCTAAGGTCTTAACTCTTACTCTGGCCTAATAGCTAAGGTCTTAGACTCGTACTCTGGACTAATGGTTAAGGTCTTAACTCTTACTCTGGCCTACTTGTTAAGGTCTTAACTCTTACTCTGGCATAACAGCTAAGGTCTTAACTCTTACTCTGGCCTAATAACTAAGGTCTTAGACTCGTACTCTGGCCTACAGTTTAAGGTCCTAACTCTTACTCTGGCCTAATAGCTAAGGTCTTAGACTCATACTCTGGCCTTATGGTTAAGGTCTTAACTCTTACTCTGGCCTAATGGTTAAGGTATTAACTCTTACTCTGGCCTACTGGTTAAGGTCTTAACTCTTACTCTGGCCTAATAGCTAAGGTCTTAACTCTTACTCTGGCCTAATAGCTAAGGTCTTAGACTCGTACTCTGGACTAATGGTTAAGGTCTTAACTCTTACTCTGGCCTACTTGTTAAGGTCTTAACTCTTACTCTGGCATAACAGCTAAGGTCTTAACTCTTACTCTGGCCTAATAACTAAGGTCTTAGACTCGTACTATGGCCTACAGGTTAAGGTCTTAACTCTCACTCTCGCCTACTGGTTAAGGTCTTACCTCTTACTCTGGCCTAATAGCTAAGGTCTTAACTCTTACTCTGGCCTAATAGCTTAGGTCTTAGACTCGTACTCTGGCCTAATGGTTAAGGTCTTAACTCTTACTCTGGCCTAATAGCTAAGGTCTTAACTCTTACTCTGGCCTAATAGCTAAGGTCTTAGACTCGTACTCTGGCCTACAGGTTAAGGTTTTAACTCTTACTCTGGCCTACTGGTTAAGGTCTTATCTCTTACTCTGGCCTAATAGCTAAGGTCTTAGACTCGTACTATGGCCTACAGGTTAAGGTCCTAACTCTTACTCTGGCCCAATAGCTAAGGTCTTAGACTCGTACTCTGGCCTAATGGTTAATGTCTTAACTCTTACTCTGGCCTAATAGCTAAGGTCTTAACTCTTACTCTGGCCTAATAGCTAAGGTCTTAGACTCGTACTCTGGCCTAATGGATAAGGTCTTAACTCTTACTCTGGCCTAATGGTTAAGGTCTTTACTCTTACTCTGGCCTAATAGCTAAGGTCTTAGACTCGTACTCTGGCCTAATGGTTAAGGTCTTAACTCTTACTCAGGCCTAATAGCTAAGGTCTTAACTCTTACTCTGGCCTAATAGCTAAGGTCTTAGACTCGTACTATGGCCTACAGGTTAAGGTCTTAACTCTTACTCTGGCCTACTGGTTAAGGTCTTAACTCTTACTCTGGCCTAATAGCTAAGGTCTTAGACTCATACTCTGGCCTAATGGTTAATGTCTTAACTCTTACTCTGGCCTAATAGCTAAGGTGTTAGACTCGTACTCTGGCCTAATGGTTAAGGTCTTCACTCTTACTCTGGCCCAATAGCTAAGGTCTTAACTCTTTCTCTGGCCTAATAGCTAAGGTCTTAGACTCGTACTCTGGACTAATGGTTAAGGTCTTAACTCTTACTCTGGCCTACTGGTTAAGGTCTTAACTCTTACTCTGGCATAATAGCTAAGGTCTTAGACTCGTACTCTGGCCTAATGGTTAAGGTCTTACTCTGGCCTAATAGCTAAGGTCTTAACTCTTACTCTGGCATAATGGTTAAGGTCTTAACTCTTACTCTGGCCTAATAGCTAAGGTTTTAACTCTTACTCTGGCCTAATAGCTAAGGTCTTAGACTCGTACTCTGGACTAATGGTTAAGGTCTTAACTCTTACTCTGGCCTACTTGTTAAGGTCTTAACTCTTACTCTGGCATAACAGCTAAGGTCTTAACTCTTACTCTGGCCTAATAACTAAGGTCTTAGACTTGTACTCTGGCCTACAGTTTAAGGTCCTAACTCTTACTCTGGCCTAATAGCTAAGGTCTTAGACTCATACTCTGGCTTTATGGTTAAGGTCTTAACTCTTACTCTGGCCTAATGGTTAAGGTATTAACTCTTACTCTGGCCTACTGGTTAAGGTCTTAACTCTTACTCTGGCCTAATAGCTAAGGTCTTAACTCTTACTCTGGCCTAATAGCTAAGGTCTTAGACTCGTACTCTGGACTAATGGTTAAGGTCTTAACTTTTACTCTGGCCTACTTGTTAAGGTCTTAACTCTTACTCTGGCATAACAGCTAAGGTCTTAACTCTTACTCTGGCCTAATAACTAAGGTCTTAGACTCGTACTATGGCCTACAGGTTAAGGTCTTAACTCTCACTCTCGCCTACTGGTTAAGGTCTTACCTCTTACTCTGGCCTAATAGCTAAGGTCTTAACTCTTACTCTGGCCTAATAGCTTAGGTCTTAGACTCGTACTCTGGCCTAATGGTTAAGGTCTTAACTCTTACTCTGGCCTAATAGCTAAGGTCTTAACTCTTACTCTGGCCTAATAGCTAAGGTCTTAGACTCGTACTCTGGCCTACAGGTTAAGGTTTTAACTCTTACTCTGGCCTACTGGTTAAGGTCTTAACTCTTACTCTGGCCTAATAGCTAAGGTCTTAGACTCGTACTCTGGACTAATGGTTAAGGTCTTAACTCTTACTCTGGCCTACTTGTTAAGGTCTTAACTCTTACTCTGGCATAACAGCTAAGGTCTTAACTCTTACTCTGGCCTAATAACTAAGGTCTTAGACTCGTACTATGGCCTACAGGTTAAGGTCTTAACTCTCACTCTCGCCTACTGGTTAAGGTCTTACCTCTTACTCTGGCCTAATAGCTAAGGTCTTAACTCTTACTCTGGCCTAATAGCTTAGGTCTTAGACTCGTACTCTGGCCTAATGGTTAAGGTCTTAACTCTTACTCTGGCCTAATAGCTAAGGTCTTAACTCTTACTCTGGCCTAATAGCTAAGGTCTTAGACTCTGGCCTACAGGTTAAGGTTTTAACTCTTACTCTGGCCTACTGGTTAAGGTCTTAACTCTTACTCTGGCCTAATAGCTAAGGTCTTAGACTCATAGTATGGCCTACAGGTTTAGGTCTTAACTCCTACTCTGGCCTACAGGTTAAGGTCTTAACTCTTACTCTGGCCTACTGGTTAAGGTCTTAACTCGTACTCTGGCCTAATAGCTAAGGTCTTAACTCTTACTCAGGCCTAATAGCTAAGGTCTTAATTCTTACTCTGGCCTAATAGCTAAGGTCTTAGACTCGTACTCTGGCCTAATGGTTAAGGTCTTAACTCTTACTCTGGTCTAATAGCTAAGGTCTTAGACTCGTACTCTGGCCTAATGGTTAAGGTCTTCACTCTTACTCTGGCCCAATAGCTAAGGTCTTAACTCTTTCTCTGGCCTAATAGCTAAGGTCTTAGACTCGTACTCTGGACTAATGGTTAAGGTCTTAACTCTTACTCTGGCCTACTGGTTAAGGTCTTAACTCTTACTCTGGCATAATAGCTAAGGTCTTAGACTCGTACTCTGGCCTAATGGTTAAGGTCTTAATTCTTACTCTGGCCTAATAGCTAAGGTCTTAGACTCGTACTCTGGCCTAATGGTTAAGGTCTTAACTCTTACTCTGGCCTAATAGCTAAGGTCTTAACTCTTACTCTGGCATAATGGTTAAGGTCTTAACTCTTACTCTGGCCTAATAGCTAAGGTCTTAACTCTTACTCTGGCCTAATAGCTAAGGTCTTAGACTCGTACTCTTGACTAATGGTTAAGGTCTTAACTCTTACTCTGGCCTACTAGTTAAGGTCTTAACTCTTACTCTGGCATAACAGCTAAGGTCTTAACTCTTACTCTGGCCTAATAACTAAGGTCTTAGACTCATACTCTGGCCTACAGTTTAAGGTCCTAACTCTTACTCTGGCCTAATAGCTAAGGTCTTAGACTCATACTCTGGCCTTATGGTTAAGGTCTTAACTCTTACTCTGGCCTAATGGTTAAGGTATTAACTCTTACTCTGGCCTACTGGTTAAGGTCTTAACTCTTACTCTGGCCTAATAGCTAAGGTCTTAACTCTTACTCTGGCCTAATAGCTAAGGTCTTAGACTCGTACTCTGTACTAATGGTTAAGGTCTTAACTCTTACTCTGGCCTACTTGTTAAGGTCTTAACTCTTACTCTGGCATAACAGCTAAGGTCTTAACTCTTACTCTGGCCTAATAACTAAGGTCTTAGACTCGTACTATGGCCTACAGGTTAAGGTCTTAACTCTCACTCTCGCCTACTGGTTAAGGTCTTACCTCTTACTCTGGCCTAATAGCTAAGGTCTTAACTCTTACTCTGGCCTAATAGCTTAGGTCTTAGACTCGTACTCTGGCCTAATGGTTATGGTCTTAACTCTTACTCTGGCCTAATAGCTAAGGTCTTAACTCTTACTCTGGCCTAATAGCCAAGGTCTTAGACTTGTACTATGGCCTACACGTTAAGGTCCTAACTCTTACTCTGGCCCAATAGCTAAGGTCTTAGACTCGTACTCTGGCCTAATGGTTAATGTCTTAACTCTTACTCTGGCCTAATAGCTAAGGTCTTAACTCTTACTCTGGCCTAATAGCTAAGGTCTTAGACTCGTACTCTGGCCTAATGGATAAGGTCTTAACTCTTACTCTGGCCTAATGGTTAAGGTCTTAACTCTTACTCTGGCCTAATAGCTAAGGTCTTAGACTCGTACTCTGGCCTAATGGTTAAGGTCTTAACTCTTACTCAGGCCTAATAGCTAAGGTCTTAACTCTTACTCTGGCCTAATAGCTAAGGTCTTAGACTCGTACTATGGCCTACAGGTTAAGGTCTTAACTCTTACTCTGGCCTACTGGTTAAGGTCTTAACTCTTACTCTGGCCTAATGGTAAAGGTCTTAACTCTTACTCTGGCCAGACTCTTACTCTGGCCTAATGGTTAAGGTCTTAACTCTTACTCTGGCCTAATGGTTAAGGTCTTAGACTCTTACTCTGGCCTAATGGTTAAGGTCTTAGCTCTTACTCCGGCCTAATGGTTAAGGTCTTAGACTCTTTCTCTGGCCTAATGTTTAAGGTCTTTATTCTTACTCTGGCCTAATAGCTAAGGTCTTAACTCTTACTCTGGCCTACTGGTTAAGGTCTTAACTCTTACTCTGGCCTACTGGTTAAGGTCTTAACTCTTACTCTGGCCTAATAGCTAAGGTCTTAGACTCGTACTCTGGCCTAATGGTTAAGGTCTTAACTCTTACTCTGGCCTAATAGCTAAGGTCTTAGACTCGTACTCTGGCCTAATAGATAAGGTCTTAACTCTTACTCTGGCCTAATAGCTAAGGTCTTAACTCTTACTCTGGCCTAATAGCTAAGGTCTTAGACTCGTACTCTGGCCTATTAGCTAAGGTCTTAGACTCATAGTATGGCCTACAGGTTTAGGTCTTAACTCCTACTCTGGCCTACAGGTTAAGGTCTTAACTCTTACTCTGGCCTACTGGTTAAGGTCTTAACTCTTACTCTGGCCTGATAGCTAAGTTCTTAACTCTTACTCTGGCCTAATAGCTAAGGTCTCATACTCGTACTATGGCCTACAGGTTAAGGTCTTAACTCTTACTCTGGCCCAATAGCTAAGGTCTTAGACTCGTACTCTGGCCTAATGGTTAATGTCTTAACTCTTACTCTGGCCTAATAGCTAAGGTCTTAACTCTTACTCTGGCCTAATAGCTAAGGTCTTAGACTCGTACTCTGGCCTAATGGATAAGGTCTTAACTCTTACTCTGGCCTAATGGTTAAGGTCTTAACTCTTACTCTGGCCTAATAGCTAAGGTCTTAGACTCGTACTATGGCCTACAGGTTAAGGTCCTAACTCTTACTCTGGCCCAATAGCTAAGGTCTTAGACTCGTACTCTGGCCTAATGGTTAATGTCTTAACTCTTACTCTGGCCTAATAGCTAAGGTCTTAACTCTTACTCTGGCCTAATAGCTAAGGTCTTAGACTCGTACTCTGGCCTAATGGATAAGGTCTTAACTCTGACTCTGGCCTAATGGTTAAGGTCTTAACTCTTACTCTGGCCTAATAGCTAAGGTCTTAGACTCGTACTCTGGCCTATTAGCTAAGGTCTTAGACTCATAGTATGGCCTACAGGTTTAGGTCTTAACTCCTACTCTGGCCTACAGGTTAAGGTCTTAACTCTTACTCTGGCCTACTGGTTAAGGTCTTAACTCTTACTCTGGCCTGATAGCTAAGTTCTTAACTCTTACTCTGGCCTAATAGCTAAGGTCTCATACTCGTACTATGGCCTACAGGTTAAGGTCTTAACTCTTACTCTGGCCCAATAGCTAAGGTCTTAGACTCGTACTCTGGCCTAATGGTTAATGTCTTAACTCTTACTCTGGCCTAATAGCTAAGGTCTTAACTCTTACTCTGGCCTAATAGCTAAGGTCTTAGACTCGTACTCTGGCCTAATGGATAAGGTCTTAACTCTTACTCTGGCCTAATGGTTAAGGTCTTAACTCTTACTCTGGCCTAATAGCTAAGGTCTTAGACTCGTACTATGGCCTACAGGTTAAGGTCCTAACTCTTACTCTGGCCCAATAGCTAAGGTCTTAGACTCGTACTCTGGCCTAATGGTTAATGTCTTAACTCTTACTCTGGCCTAATAGCTAAGGTCTTAACTCTTACTCTGGCCTAATAGCTAAGGTCTTAGACTCGTACTCTGGCCTAATGGATAAGGTCTTAACTCTGACTCTGGCCTAATGGTTAAGGTCTTAACTCTTACTCTGGCCTAATAGCTAAGGTCTTAGACTCGTACTCTGGCCTAATGGTTAAGGTCTTAACTCTTACTCAGGCCTAATAGCTAAGGTCTTAACTCTTACTCTGGCCTAATAGCTAAGGTCTTAGACTCGTACTATGGCCTACAGGTTAAGGTCTTAACTCTTACTCTGGCCTACTGGTTAAGGTCTTAACTCTTACTCTGGCCTAATAGCTAAGGTCTTAGACTCATACTCTGGCCTAATGGTTAATGTCTTAACTCTTACTCTGGCCTAATAGCTAAGGTGTTAGGCTCATACTCTGGCCTAATGGTTAAGGTCTTAACTCTTACTCTGGCCTAATAGCTAAGGTCTTAGACTCGTACGCTGGCCTGATGGTTAAGGTCTTAACTCTTAGTCTGGCCTAATAGCTAAGGTCTTAGACTCTTACTCTGACATAATGGTTAAGGTCTTAGACTCTTACTCTGGCCTAATGGTTAAGGTCTTAGACTCGTACTCTGGCCTACAGGTTAAGGTTTTAACTCTTACTCCGGCCTACTGGTTAAGGTCTTAACTCTTACTCTGGCCTAATAGCTAAAGTCTTAGACTCGTACTATGGCCTACAGGTTAAGGTCTTAACTCTTACTCTGGCCTACTGGTTAAGGTCTTAGCTCTTACTCTGGCCTAATAGCTAAGGTCTTAACTCTTACTCTGGCCTAATAGCTAAGGTCTTAGACTCATAGTATGGCCTACAGGTTTAGGTCTTAACTCCTACTCTGGCCTACAGGTTAAGGTCTTAACTCTTACTCTGGCCTACTGGTTAAGGTCTTAACTCGTACTCTGGCCTAATAGCTAAGGTCTTAACTCTTACTCAGGCCTAATAGCTAAGGTCTTAATTCTTACTCTGGCCTAATAGCTAAGGTCTTAGACTCGTACTCTGGCCTAATGGTTAAGGTCTTAACTCTTACTCTGGTCTAATAGCTAAGGTCTTAGACTCGTACTCTGGCCTAATGGTTAAGGTCTTCACTCTTACTCTGGCCCAATAGCTAAGGTCTTAACTCTTTCTCTGGCCTCATAGCTAAGGTCTTAGACTCGTACTCTGGACTAATGGTTAAGGTCTTAACTCTTACTCTGGCCTACTGGTTAAGGTCTTAACTCTTACTCTGGCATAATAGCTAAGGTCTTAGACTCGTACTCTGGCCTAATGGTTAAGGTCTTAACTCTTACTCTGGCCTAATAGCTAAGGTCTTAACTCTTACTCTGGCATAATGGTTAAGGTCTTAACACTTACTCTGGCCTAATAGCTAAGGTCTTAACTCTTACTCTGGCCTAATAGCTAAGGTCTTAGACTCGTACTCTGGACTAATGGTTAAGGTCTTAACTCTTACTCTGGCCTACTTGTTAAGGTCTTAACTCTTACTCTGGCATAACAGCTAAGGTCTTAACTCTTACTCTGGCCTAATAACTAAGGTCTTAGTCTCGTACTCTGGCCTACAGTTTAAGGTCCTAACTCTTACTCTGGCCTAATAGCTAAGGTCTTAGACTCATACTCTGGCCTTATGGTTAAGGTCTTAACTCTTACTCTGGCCTAATGGTTAAGGTATTAACTCTTACTCTGGCCTACTGGTTAAGGTCTTAACTCTTACTCTGGCCTAATAGCGAAGGTCTTAACTCTTACTCTGGCCTAATAGCTAAGGTCTTAGACTCGTACTCTGGACTAATGGTTAAGGTCTTAACTCTTACTCTGGCCTACTTGTTAAGGTCTTAACTCTTACTCTGGCATAACAGCTAAGGTCTTAGACTCGTACTCTGGCCTAATGGTTAATGTCTTAACTCTTACTCTGGCCTAATAGCTAAGGTCTTAACTCTTACTCTGGCCTAATAGCTAAGGTCTTAGACTCGTACTCTGGCCTAATGGATAAGGTCTTAACTCTTACTCTGGCCTAATGGTTAAGGTCTTTACTCTTACTCTGGCCTAATAGCTAAGGTCTTAGACTCGTACTCTGGCCTAATGGTTAAGGTCTTAACTCTTACTCAGGCCTAATAGCTAAGGTCTTAACTCTTACTCTGGCCTAATAGCTAAGGTCTTAGACTCGTACTATGGCCTACAGGTTAAGGTCTTAACTCTTACTCTGGCCTACTGGTTAAGGTCTTAACTCTTACTCTGGCCTAATAGCTAAGGTCTTAGACTCATACTCTGGCCTAATGGTTAATGTCTTAACTCTTACTCTGGCCTAATAGCTAAGGTGTTAGACTCGTACTCTGGCCTAATGGTTAAGGTCTTCACTCTTACTCTGGCCCAATAGCTAAGGTCTTAACTCTTTCTCTGGCCTAATAGCTAAGGTCTTAGACTCGTACTCTGGACTAATGGTTAAGGTCTTAACTCTTACTCTGGCCTACTGGTTAAGGTCTTAACTCTTACTCTGGCATAATAGCTAAGGTCTTAGACTCGTACTCTGGCCTAATGGTTAAGGTCTTACTCTGGCCTAATAGCTAAGGTCTTAACTCTTACTCTGGCATAATGGTTAAGGTCTTAACTCTTACTCTGGCCTAATAGCTAAGGTTTTAACTCTTACTCTGGCCTAATAGCTAAGGTCTTAGACTCGTACTCTGGACTAATGGTTAAGGTCTTAACTCTTACTCTGGCCTACTTGTTAAGGTCTTAACTCTTACTCTGGCATAACAGCTAAGGTCTTAACTCTTACTCTGGCCTAATAACTAAGGTCTTAGACTTGTACTCTGGCCTACAGTTTAAGGTCCTAACTCTTACTCTGGCCTAATAGCTAAGGTCTTAGACTCATACTCTGGCTTTATGGTTAAGGTCTTAACTCTTACTCTGGCCTAATGGTTAAGGTATTAACTCTTACTCTGGCCTACTGGTTAAGGTCTTAACTCTTACTCTGGCCTAATAGCTAAGGTCTTAACTCTTACTCTGGCCTAATAGCTAAGGTCTTAGACTCGTACTCTGGACTAATGGTTAAGGTCTTAACTCTTACTCTGGCCTACTTGTTAAGGTCTTAACTCTTACTCTGGCATAACAGCTAAGGTCTTAACTCTTACTCTGGCCTAATAACTAAGGTCTTAGACTCGTACTATGGCCTACAGGTTAAGGTCTTAACTCTCACTCTCGCCTACTGGTTAAGGTCTTACCTCTTACTCTGGCCTAATAGCTAAGGTCTTAACTCTTACTCTGGCCTAATAGCTTAGGTCTTAGACTCGTACTCTGGCCTAATGGTTAAGGTCTTAACTCTTACTCTGGCCTAATAGCTAAGGTCTTAACTCTTACTCTGGCCTAATAGCTAAGGTCTTAGACTCGTACTCTGGCCTACAGGTTAAGGTTTTAACTCTTACTCTGGCCTACTGGTTAAGGTCTTAACTCTTACTCTGGCCTAATAGCTAAGGTCTTAGACTCGTACTCTGGACTAATGGTTAAGGTCTTAACTCTTACTCTGGCCTACTTGTTAAGGTCTTAACTCTTACTCTGGCATAACAGCTAAGGTCTTAACTCTTACTCTGGCCTAATAACTAAGGTCTTAGACTCGTACTATGGCCTACAGGTTAAGGTCTTAACTCTCACTCTCGCCTACTGGTTAAGGTCTTACCTCTTACTCTGGCCTAATAGCTAAGGTCTTAACTCTTACTCTGGCCTAATGGTTAAGGTCTTAACTCTTACTCTGGCCTAATAGCTAAGGTCTTAACTCTTACTCTGGCCTAATAGCTAAGGTCTTAGACTCTGGCCTACAGGTTAAGGTTTTAACTCTTACTCTGGCCTACTGGTTAAGGTCTTAACTCTTACTCTGGCCTAATAGCTAAGGTCTTAGACTCATAGTATGGCCTACAGGTTTAGGTCTTAACTCCTACTCTGGCCTACAGGTTAAGGTCTTAACTCTTACTCTGGCCTACTGGTTAAGGTCTTAACTCGTACTCTGGCCTAATAGCTAAGGTCTTAACTCTTACTCAGGCCTAATAGCTAAGGTCTTAATTCTTACTCTGGCCTAATAGCTAAGGTCTTAGACTCGTACTCTGGCCTTATGGTTAAGGTCTTAACTCTTACTCTGGTCTAATAGCTAAGGTCTTAGACTCGTACTCTGGCCTAATGGTTAAGGTCTTCACTCTTACTCTGGCCCAATAGCTAAGGTCTTAACTCTTTCTCTGGCCTAATAGCTAAGGTCTTAGACTCGTACTCTGGACTAATGGTTAAGGTCTTAACTCTTACTCTGGCCTACTGGTTAAGGTCTTAACTCTTACTCTGGCATAATAGCTAAGGTCTTAGACTCGTACTCTGGCCTAATGGTTAAGGTCTTAATTCCTACTCTGGCCTAATAGCTAAGGTCTTAGACTCGTACTCTGGCCTAATGGTTAAGGTCTTAACTCTTACTCTGGCCTAATAGCTAAGGTCTTAACTCTTACTCTGGCATAATGGTTAAGGTCTTAACTCTTACTCTGGCCTAATAGCTAAGGTCTTAACTCTTACTCTGGCCTAATAGCTAAGGTCTTAGACTCGTACTCTGGACTAATGGTTAAGGTCTTAACTCTTACTCTGGCCTACTAGTTAAGGTCTTAACTCTTACTCTGGCATAACAGCTAAGGTCTTAACTCTTACTCTGGCCTAATAACTAAGGTCTTAGACTCATACTCTGGCCTACAGTTTAAGGTCCTAACTCTTACTCTGGCCTAATAGCTAAGGTTTTAGACTCATACTCTGGCCTTATGGTTAAGGTCTTAACTCTTACTCTGGCCTAATGGTTAAGGTATTAACTCTTACTCTGGCCTACTGGTTAAGGTCTTAACTCTTACTCTGGCCTAATAGCTAAGGTCTTAACTCTTACTCTGGCCTAATAGCTAAGGTCTTAGACTCGTACTCTGTACTAATGGTTAAGGTCTTAACTCTTACTCTGGCCTACTTGTTAAGGTCTTAACTCTTACTCTGGCATAACAGCTAAGGTCTTAACTCTTACTCTGGCCTAATAACTAAGGTCTTAGACTCGTACTATGGCCTACAGGTTAAGGTCTTAACTCTCACTCTCGCCTACTGGTTAAGGTCTTACCTCTTACTCTGGCCTAATAGCTAAGGTCTTAACTCTTACTCTGGCCTAATAGCTTAGGTCTTAGACTCGTACTCTGGCCTAATGGTTATGGTCTTAACTCTTACTCTGGCCTAATAGCTAAGGTCTTAACTCTTACTCTGGCCTAATAGCCAAGGTCTTAGACTTGTACTATGGCCTACACGTTAAGGTCCTAACTCTTACTCTGGCCCAATAGTTAAGGTCTTAGACTCGTACTCTGGCCTAATGGTTAATGTCTTAACTCTTACTCTGGCCTAATAGCTAAGGTCTTAACTCTTACTCTGGCCTAATAGCTAAGGTCTTAGACTCGTACTCTGGCCTAATGGATAAGGTCTTAACTCTTACTCTGGCCTAATGGTTAAGGTCTTAACTCTTACTCTGGCCTAATAGCTAAGGTCTTAGACTCGTACTCTGGCCTAATGGTTAAGGTCTTAACTCTTACTCAGGCCTAATAGCTAAGGTCTTAACTCTTACTCTGGCCTAATAGCTAAGGTCTTAGACTCGTACTATGGCCTACAGGTTAAGGTCTTAACTCTTACTCTGGCCTACTGGTTAAGGTCTTAACTCTTACTCTGGCCTAATAGCTAAGGTCTTAGACTCGTACTCTGGACTAATGGTTAAGGTCTTAACTCTTACTCTGGCCTACTTGTTAAGGTCTTAACTCTTACTCTGGCATAACAGCTAAGGTCTTAACTCTTACTCTGGCCTAATAACTAAGGTCTTAGACTCGTACTATGGCCTACAGGTTAAGGTCTTAACTCTCACTCTCGCCTACTGGTTAAGGTCTTACCTCTTACTCTGGCCTAATAGCTAAGGTCTTAACTCTTACTCTGGCCTAATAGCTTAGGTCTTAGACTCGTACTCTGGCCTAATGGTTAAGGTCTTAACTCTTACTCTGGCCTAATAGCTAAGGTCTTAACTCTTACTCTGGCCTAATAGCTAAGGTCTTAGACTCATACTCTGGCCTAATAGCTAAGGTCTTAGACTCGTACTCTGGCCTAATGGTTAAGGTCTTAACTCTTACTCTGGTCTAATAGCTAAGGTCTTAGACTCGTACTCTGGCCTAATGGTTAAGGTTTCACTCTTACTCTGGCCCAATAGCTAAGGTCTTAACTCTTTCTCTGGCCTAATAGCTAAGGTCTTAGACTCGTACTCTGGACTAATGGTTAAGGTCTTAACTCTTACTCTGGCCTACTGGTTAAGGTCTTAACTCTTACTCTGGCATAATAGCTAAGGTCTTAGACTCGTACTCTGGCCTAATGGTTAAGGTCTTAATTCTTACTCTGGCCTAATAGCTAAGGTCTTAGACTCGTACTCTGGCCTAATGGTTAAGGTCTTAACTCTTACTCTGGCCTAATAGCTAAGGTCTTAACTCTTACTCTGGCATAATGGTTAAGGTCTTAACTCTTACTCTGGCCTAATAGCTAAGGTCTTAACTCTTACTCTGGCCTAATAGCTAAGGTCTTAGACTCGTACTCTGGACTAATGGTTAAGGTCTTAACTCTTACTCTGGCCTACTTGTTAAGGTCTTAACTCTTACTCTGGCATAACAGCTAAGGTCTTAACTCTTACTCTGGCCTAATAACTAAGGTCTTAGACTCATACTCTGGCCTACAGTTTAAGGTCCTAACTCTTACTCTGGCCTAATAGCTAAGGTCTTAGACTCATACTCTGGCCTTATGGTTAAGGTCTTAACTCTTACTCTGGCCTAATGGTTAAGGTATTAACTCTTACTCTGGCCTACTGGTTAAGGTCTTAACTCTTACTCTGGCCTAATAGCTAAGGTCTTAACTCTTACTCTGGCCTAATAGCTAAGGTCTTAGACTCGTACTCTGTACTAATGGTTAAGGTCTTAACTCTTACTCTGGCCTACTTGTTAAGGTCTTAACTCTTACTCTGGCATAACAGCTAAGGTCTTAACTCTTACTCTGGCCTAATAACTAAGGTCTTAGACTCGTGCTATGGCCTACAGGTTAAGGTCTTAACTCTCACTCTCGCCTACTGGTTAAGGTCTTACCTCTTACTCTGGCCTAATAGCTAAGGTCTTAACTCTTACTCTGGCCTAATAGCTTAGGTCTTAGACTCGTACTCTGGCCTAATGGTTATGGTCTTAACTCTTACTCTGGCCTAATAGCTAAGGTCTTAACTCTTACTCTGGCCTAATAGCTAAGGTCTTAGACTCGTACTCTGGCCTACAGGTTAAGGTTTTAACTCTTACTCTGGCCTACTGGTTAAGGTCTTAACTCTTACACTGGCCTAATAGCCAAGGTCTTAGACTTGTACTATGGCCTACACGTTAAGGTCCTAACTCTTACTCTGGCCCAATAGCTAAGGTCTTAGACTCGTACTCTGGCCTAATGGTTAATGTCTTAACTCTTACTCTGGCCTAATAGCTAAGGTCTTAACTCTTACTCTGGCCTAATAGCTAAGGTCTTAGACTCGTACTCTGGCCTAATGGATAAGGTCTTAACTCTTACTCTGGCCTAATGGTTAAGGTCTTAACTCTTACTCTGGCCTAATAGCTAAGGTCTTAGACTCGTACTCTGGCCTAATGGTTAAGGTCTTAACTCTTACTCAGGCCTAATAGCTAAGGTCTTAACTCTTACTCTGGCCTAATAGCTAAGGTCTTAGACTCGTACTATGGCCTACAGGTTAAGGTCTTAACTCTTACTCTGGCCTACTGGTTAAGGTCTTAACTCTTACTCTGGCCTAATAGCTAAGGTCTTAGACTCATACTCTGGCCTAATGGTTAATGTCTTAACTCTTACTCTGGCCTAATAGCTAAGGTGTTAGACTCATACTCTGGCCTAATGGTTAAGGTCTTAACTCTTACTCTGGCCTAATAGCTAAGGTCTTAGACTCGTACTCTGGCCTGATGGTTAAGGTCTTAACTCTTAGTCTGGCCTAATAGCTAAGGTCTTAGACTCTTACTCTGACATAATGGTTAAGGTCTTAGACTCTTACTCTGGCCTAATGGTTAAGGTCTTAACTCTTACACTGGCCTAATGGTTAAGGTCTTAGACTCTTAATCTGTCCTAATGGTAAAGGTCTTAACTCTTACTCTGGCCAGACTCTTACTCTGGCCTAATGGTTAAGGTCTTAACTCTTACTCTGGCCTAATGGTTAAGGTCTTAGACTCTTACTCTGGCCTAATGGTTAAGGTCTTAGCTCTTACTCCGGCCTAATGGTTAAGGTCTTAGACTCTTTCTCTGGCCTAATGTTTAAGGTCTTTATTCTTACTCTGGCTTAATGGTTAAAGTCTTAACTCTTACTCTGGCCTAATAGCTAAGGTCTTAACTCTTACTCTGGCCTACTGGTTAAGGTCTTAACTCTTACTCTGGCCTACTGGTTAAGGTCTTAACTCTTACTCTGGCCTAATAGCTAAGGTCTTAGACTCGTACTCTGGCCTAATGGTTAAGGTCTTAACTCTTACTCTGGCCTAATAGCTAAGGTCTTAGACTCGTACTCTGGCCTAATAGCTAAGGTCTTAACTCTTACTCTGGCCTAATAGCTAAGGTCTTAACTCTTACTCTGGCCTAATAGCTAAGGTCTTAGACTCGTACTCTGGCCTATTAGCTAAGGTCTTAGACTCATAGTATGGCCTACAGGTTTAGGTCTTAACTCCTACTCTGGCCTACAGGTTAAGGTCTTAACTCTTACTCTGGCCTACTGGTTAAGGTCTTAACTCTTACTCTGGCCTGATAGCTAAGTTCTTAACTCTTACTCTGGCCTAATAGCTAAGGTCTCATACTCATACTATGGTCTACAGGTTAAGGTCTTAACTCTTACTCTGGCCTAATAGCTAAGGTCTTAGACTCGTACTCTGGCCTAACGGTTAAGGTCTTAACTCTTACTTTAGCCCAATAGCTAAGGTCTTAACTCTTACTCTGGCCTAATAGCTAAGGTCTTAGACTCGTACTCTGGCCTAATGGTTAAGGTCTTAACTCTTACTCTGGCCTAATAGCTAAGGTCTTAACTCTTACTCTGGCCTAATAGCTAAGGTCTTAGTCTCGTACTATGGCCTACAGGTTAAGGTCTTAACTCTTACTCTGGCCTACAGGTTAAGTTCTTAACTCTTACTCTGGCCTACTGGTTAAGGTCTTAACTTTTACTCTGGCCTAATAGCTAAGGTCTTAGACTCGTACTATGGCCTACAGGTTAAGGTCTTAACTCTTACTCTGGCCTACTGCTTAAGGTCTTAACTCTTACTCTGGCCTAATAGCTAAGGTCTTAACTCTTACTCTGGCCTACTGGATAAGGTCTTAACTCTTACCCTGGCCTAATAGCTAAGGTCTTAGACTCGTACTCTGGCCTACAGGTTAAGGTCTTAACTCTTACTCTGGCCTACAGGTTAAGGTCTTAACTCTTACTCTGGCCCACTGGTTAAGGTCTTAACTCTTACTCTGGCCTAAAAGCTAAGGTCTTAGACTCGTACTATGGCCTACAGGTTAAGGTCTTAACTCTTACTCTGGCCTACTGGTTAAGGTCTTAACTCTTACTCTGGCCTAACAGCTAAGGTCTTAGACTCGTACTCTGGCCTACAGGTTACGGTCTTAACTCTTACTCTGGCCTTATGGTTAAGGTCTTAACTCTTACTCTGGCCTAATGGTTAAGGTATTAACTCTCACTCTGGCCTACTGGTTAAGGTCTTAACTCTTACTCTGGCCTAATAGCCAAGGTCTTAACTCTTACTCTGGCCTAATAGCTAAGGTCTTAGACTCGTACTATGGCCTACAGGTTAAGGTTTTAACTCTTACTCTGGCCTATTGGTTAAGGTCTTAACTCTTACTCTGGCCTAATAGCTAAGGTCTTAGACTCGTACTCTGGCCTAATGGTTAAGGTCTTAACTCTTACTCTGGCCTAATAGCTCAGGTCTTAACTCTTACTCTGGCCTAATAGCTAAGGTCTTAGACTCGTACTCTGGCCTACAGGTTAAGGTTTTAACTCTTACTCTGGCCTACTGGTTAAGGACTTAACTCTTACTCTGGCCTAATAGCTAAGGTCTTAGACTCATAGTATGGCCTACAGGTTTAGGTCTTAACTCCTACTCTGGCCTACAGGTTAAGGTCTTAACTCTTACTCTGGCCTACTGGTTAAGGTCTTAACTCGTACTCTAGCCTAATAGCTAAGGTCTTAATTCTTACTCTGGCCTAATAGCTAAGGTCTTAGACTCGTACTCTGGCCTAATGGTTAAGGTGTTAACTCTTACTCTGGTCTAACAGCTAAGGTCTTAGACTCGTACTCTGGCCTAATGGTTAAGGTCTTCACTCTTACACTGGCCCAATAGCTAAGGTCTTAACTCTTTCTGTGGCCTAATAGCTAAGGTCTTAGACTCGTACTCTGGACTAATGGTTAAGGTCTTAACTCTAACTCTGGCCTACTGGTTAAGGTCTTAACTCTTACTCTGGCATAATAGCTAAGGTCTTAGACTCGTACTCTGGCCTAATGGTTAAGGTCTTAACTCTTACTCTGGCCTAATAGCTAAGGTCTTAACTCTTACTCTGGCCTAATAGCTAAGGTCTTAGACTCGTACTCTGGACTAATGGTTAAGGTCTTAACTCTTACTCTGGCCTACTGGTTGAGGTCTTAACACTTACTCTGGCCTAATAGCTAAGGTCTTAGACTCAAACTCTGGCCTAATGGTTAAGGTCTTAACTCTTACTCTGGCCTAATGGTTAAGGTCTTAGACTCTTACTCTGACATAATGGTTAAGGTCTTAGACTCTTACTCTGGCCTAATGGTTAAGGTCTTAACTCTTACTGTGGCCTAATGGTTAAGGTCTTAGACTCTTAATCTGGCCTAATGGTTAAGGTATTAACTCTTACTCTGGCCTAATGGTTAAGGTCTTAGACTCTTACTCTGGCCTAATGGTTAAGGTCTTAGCTCTTACTCCGGCCTAATGGTTAAGGTCTTAGACTCTTTCTCTGGCCTAATGTTTAAGGTCTTTATTCTTACTCTGGCTTAATGGTTAAAGTCTTAACTCTTACTCTGGCCTAATAGCTAAGGTCTTAACTCTTACTCTGGCCTAATAGCTACGGTCTTAGACTCGTACTCTGATCTAATGGTTAAGGTCTTAACTCTTTCTCTGGCCTACTGGTTAAGGTCTTAACTCTTACTCTGGCCTAATAGCTAAGGTCTTAGACTCATACTCTGGCCTACTGGTTAAGGTCTTAACTCTTACTCTGGCCTACTGGTTAAGGTCTTAACTCTTACTCTGGCCTAATAGCTAAGGTCTTAGGTTCGTACTCTGGTCTAATGGTTAAGGTCTTAACTCTTTCTCTGGCCTAATAGCTAAGGTCCTAACTCTTACTCTGGCCTAATAGCTAAGGTCTTAGACTCGTACTATGGCCTACAGGTTAAGTTCTTAACTCTTACTCTGGCCTACTGGTTAAGGTCTTAACTCTTACTCTGGCCTAATAGCTAAGGTCTTAGACTCGTACTCCGGCCTAATGGTTAAGGTCTTAACTCTTACTCTGGCCTAATAGCTAAGGTCTTAACTCTTATTCTGGCCTAATAGCTAAGGTCTTAGTCTCGTACTCTGGCCTAATGGTTAAGGTCTTAACTCTTACTCTGGCCTACTGGTTAAGGTCTTTACTCTTACTCTGGCCTAATAGCTAAGGTCTTAGATTCGTACTCTGGCCTAATGATGAAGGTCTTAACTCTTACTCTGGCCTACTGGTTAAGGTCTTAACTCTTACCCTGGCCTAATAGCTAAGTTCTTAACTCTTACTCTGGCCTAATAGCTAGGGTCTTAGACTCGTACTCTGGCCTAATGGTTAAGGTCTTAACTCTTACTCTGGCCTAATGGTTAAGGTCTTAACTCTTACTCTGGCCTAATAGCTAAGGTCTTAGACTCGTACTCTGGCCTAATGGTTAAGGTCTTAACTCTTACTCTGGCCTAATAGCTAAGGTGTAAGACTTGTACTATGGCCTGATAGCTAAGGTCTTAGACTTGTACTCTGGCCTAATAGCTAAGGTCTTAAACTCGTACTCTGGCCTAATAGCTAAGGTCTTAACTCTTACTCTGGCCTAATAGCTAAGGTCTTAACTCTTACTCTGACCTACTGGTTAAGGTCTTAACCCTTACTCTGGCCTAATAGCCAAGGTCTTAGACTCGTACTCTGGCCTACTGGTTAAGGTCTTAACTCTTACTCTGGCCTAATAGCTAAGGTCTTAGACTCGTACTCTGGCCTAATGGTTAAGGTCTTAACTCTTACTCTGGCCTAAGAGCTAAGGTCTTAGACTCGTACTCTGGCCTAATAGCTAAGGTCTTAGACTCATACTCTGGCCTAATGGTTAAGGTCTTAATTCTTACTCTGGCCTAATAGCTAAGGTCTTAGACTCGTACTCTGGCCTACAGGTTAAGGTCTTAACTCTTACTCTGGCCTAATAGCTAAGGTCTTGACTCTTACTCTGGCCTAATAGCTAAGGTCTTAGACTCGTACTCTGGCCTACAGGTTAAGGTCTTAACTCTTACTCTGGTCTAATAGCTAAGGTCTTGACTCTTACTCTGGCCTAATAGCTAAGGTCTTAGACTCGTACTATGGCCTTCAGGTTAAGGTCTTAACTCTTACTTTGGGCTACTGGTTAAGGTCTTAACTCTTACTCTGGCCTAATAGCTAAGGTCTTAGACTCGTACTCTGGCCTAATGGTGAAGGTCTTAACTCTTACTCTGGCCTACTGGTTAAGGTCTTAACTCTTACCCTGGCCTAATAGCTAAGGTCTTAGACTCGTACTCTGGCCTAATGGTTAAGGTCTTAACTCTTACTCTGGCCTAATAGCTAAGGTCTTAGACTCGTACTCTGGCCTAATAGCTAAGGTCTTAACTCTTACTCTGGCCTAATAGCTAAGGTCTTAACTCTTACTCTGGCCTAATAGCTAAGGTCTTAGACTCTTACTCTGGCCTAATAGCTAAGGTCTTAGACTCGTACTCTGGCCTAATGGTTAAGGTCTTAACTCTTATACTGGCCTACTGGTTAAGGTCTTAACTCTTACTCTGGCCTAATAGCTAAGGTCTTAGACTCGTACTCTGGCCTAATGGTTAAGGTCTTAACTCTTACTCTGGCCTACTGGTTAAGGTCTTAACTTTTACTCTGGCCTAATAGCTAAGGTCTTAACTCTTACTCTGGCCTAATAGCTAAGGTCTTCGACTCGTACTCTGGCCTAATGGTTAAGGTCTTAACTCTTACTCTGGCCTAATAGTTAAGGTCTTAACTCTTACTTTGGCCTAATAGCTAAGGTCTTAGACTCGTACTATGGCCTACAGGTTAAGTTCTTAACTCTTACTCTGGCCTACTGGTTAAGGTCTTAACTCTTACTCGGGCCTAATAGCTAAGGTCTTAGACTCGTACTCCGGCCTAATGGTTAAGGTCTTAACTCTTACTCTGGCCTAATAGCTAAGGTCTTAACTCTTACTCTGGCCTAATAGCTAAGGTCTTAGTCTCGTACTCTGGCCTAATGGTTAAGGTCTTAACTCTTACTCTGGCCTACTGGTTAAGGTCTTAACTCTTACTCTGGCCTAATAGCTAAGGTCTTAGACTCGTACTCTGGCCTAATGGTGAAGGTCTTAACTCTTACTCTGGCCTACTGGTTAAGGTCTTAACTCTTACCCTGGCCTAATAGCTAAGTTCTTAACTCTTACTCTGGCCTAATAGCTAAGGTCTTAGACTCGTACTCTGGCCTAATGGTTAAGGTCTTAACTCTTACTCTGGCCTAATGGTTAAGGTCTTAACTCTTACTCTGGCTTAATAGCTAAGGTCTTAGATTCGTACTCTGGCCTAATGGTTAAGGTCTTAACTCTTACTCTGGCCTAATAGCTAAGGTGTAAGACTCGTACTATGGCCTGATAGCTAAGGTCTTAGACTCGTACTCTGGCCTAATAGCTAAGGTCTTAGACTCGTACTCCGGCCTAATTGTTAAGGTCTTAACTCTTACTCTGGCCTAATAGCTAAGGTCTTAACTCTTACTCTGGCCTAATAGCTAAGGTCTTAGTCTCGTACTCTGGCCTAATGGTTAAGGTCTTAACTCTTACTCTGGCCTACTGGTTAAGGTCTTAACTCTTACTCTGGCCTAATAGCTAAGGTCTTAGACTCGTACTCTGCCCTAATGGTGAAGGTCTTAACTCTTACTCTGGCCTACAGGTTAAGGTCTTAACTCTTACCCTGGCCTAATAGCTAAGTTCTTAACTCTTACTCTGGCCTAATAGCTAAGGTCTTAGACTCGTACTCTGGCCTAATGGTTAAGGTCTTAACTCTTACTCTGGCCTAATGGTTAAGGTCTTAACTCTTACTCTGGCCTAATAGCTAAGGTCTTAGACTCGTACTCTGGCCTAATGGTTAAGGTCTTAACTCTTACTCTGGCCTAATAGCTAAGGTGTAAGACTCGTACTATGGCCTGATAGCTAAGGTCTTAGACTCGTACTCTGGCCTAATAGCTAAGGTCTTAGACTCGTACTCTGGCCTAATAGCTTAGGTCTTAACTCTTACTCTGGCCTAATAGCTAAGGTCTTAACTCTTACTCTGGCCTACTGGTTAAGGTCTTAACCCCTACTCTGGCCTAATAGCCAAGGTCTTAGACTCGTACTCTGGCCTACTGGTTAAGGTCTTAACTCTTACTCTGGCCTAATAGCTAAGGTCTTAGACTCGTACTCTGGCCTAATGGTTAAGGTCTTAACTCTTACTCTGGCCTAATAGCTAAGGTCTTAGACTCGTACTCTGGCCTAATAGCTAAGGTCTTAGACTCATACTCTGGCCTAATGGTTAAGGTCTTAATTCTTACTCTGGCCTAATAGCTAAGGCCTTAGACTCGTACTCTGGCCTACAGGTTAAGGTCTTAACTCTTACTCTGGCCTAATAGCTAAGGTCTTGACTCTTACTCTGGCCTAATAGCTAAGGTCTTAGACTCGTACTCTGGCCTACAGGTTAAGGTCTTAACTCTTACTCTGGCCTAATAGCTAAGGTCTTGACTCTTACTCTGGCCTAATAGCTAAGGTCTTAGACTCGTACTATGGCCTTCAGGTTAAGGTCTTAACTCTTACTCTGGCCTACTGGTTAAGGTCTTAACTCTTACTCTGGCCTAATAGCTAAGGTCTTAGACTCGTACTCTGGCCTAATGGTGAAGGTCTTAACTCTTACTCTGGCCTACTGGTTAAGGTCTTAACTCTTACCCTGACCTAATAGCTAAGGTCTTAGACTCGTACTCTGGCCTAATAGCTAAGGTCTTAACTCTTACTCTGGCCTAATAGCTAAGGTCTTAACTCTTACTCTGGCCTAATAGCTAAGGTCTTAGACTCGTACTCTGGCCTAATAGCTAAGGTCTTAGACTCGTACTCTGGCCTAATGGTTAAGGTCTTAACTCTTACACTGGCCTACTGGTTAAGGTCTTAACTCTTACTCTGGCCTAATAGCTAAGGTCTTAGACTCGTACTCTGGCCTAATGGTGAAGGTCTTAACTCTTACTCTGGCCTACTGGTTAAGGTCTTAACTCTTACCCTGGCCTAATAGCTAAGGTCTTAGACTCGCACTCTGGCCTAATGGTTAAGGTTTTAACTCTTACTCTGGCCTAATAGCTAAGGTCTTAGACTCGTACTCTGGCCTAATAGCTAAGGTCTTAACTCTTACTCTGGCCTAATAGCTAAGGTCTTAACTCTTACTCTGGCCTAATAGCTAAGGTCTTATACTCGTACTCTGGCCTAATAGCTAAGGTCTTAGACTCGTACTCTGGCCTAATGGTTAAGGTCTTAACTCTTATACTGGCCTACTGGTTAAGGTCTTAACTCTTACTCTGGCCTAATAGCTAAGGTCTTAGACTCGTACTCTGGCCTAATGGTTAAGGTCTTAACTCTTACTCTGGCCTACTGGTTAAGGTCTTAACTTTTACTCTGGCCTAATAGCTAAGGTCTTAACTCTTACTCTGGCCTAATAGCTAAGGTCTTAGACTCGTACTCTGGCCTAATGGTTAAGGTCTTAACTCTTACTCTGGCCTAATAGTTAAGGTCTTAACTCTTACTCTGGCCTAATAGCTAAGGTCTTAGACTCGTACGATGGCCTACAGGTTAAGTTCTTAACTCTTACTCTTGCTTACTGGTTAAGGTCTTAACTCTTACTCTGGCTTAATAGCTAAGGTCTTAGACTCGTACTCCGGCCTAATGGTTAAGGTCTTAACTCTTACTCAGGCCTAATAGCTAAGGTCTTAACTCTTACTCTGGCCTAATAGCTAAGGTCTTAGTCTCGTACTCTGGCCTAATAGCTAAGGTCTTAACTCTTACTCTGGCCTAATAGCTAAGGTCTTAACTCTTACTCTGGCCTAATAGCTAAGGTCTTAGACTCTTACTCTGGCCTAATAGCTAAGGTCTTAGACTCGTACTCTGGCCTAATGGTTAAGGTCTTAACTCTTATACTGGCCTACTGGTTAAGGTCTTAACTCTTACTCTGGCCTAATAGCTAAGGTCTTAGACTCGTACTCTGGCCTAATGGTTAAGGTCTTAACTCTTACTCTGGCCTACTGGTTAAGGTCTTAACTTTTACTCTGGCCTAATAGCTAAGGTCTTAACTCTTACTCTGGCCTAATAGCTAAGGTCTTCGACTCGTACTCTGGCCTAATGGTTAAGGTCTTAACTCTTACTCTGGCCTAATAGTTAAGGTCTTAACTCTTACTTTGGCCTAATAGCTAAGGTCTTAGACTCGTACTATGGCCTACAGGTTAAGTTCTTAACTCTTACTCTGGCCTACTGGTTAAGGTCTTAACTCTTACTCGGGCCTAATAGCTAAGGTCTTAGACTCGTACTCCGGCCTAATGGTTAAGGTCTTAACTCTTACTCTGGCCTAATAGCTAAGGTCTTAACTCTTACTCTGGCCTAATAGCTAAGGTCTTAGTCTCGTACTCTGGCCTAATGGTTAAGGTCTTAACTCTTACTCTGGCCTACTGGTTAAGGTCTTAACTCTTACTCTGGCCTAATAGCTAAGGTCTTAGACTCGTACTCTGGCCTAATGGTGAAGGTCTTAACTCTTACTCTGGCCTACTGGTTAAGGTCTTAACTCTTACCCTGGCCTAATAGCTAAGTTCTTAACTCTTACTCTGGCCTAATAGCTAAGGTCTTAGACTCGTACTCTGGCCTAATGGTTAAGGTCTTAACTCTTACTCTGGCCTAATGGTTAAGGTCTTAACTCTTACTCTGGCTTAATAGCTAAGGTCTTAGATTCGTACTCTGGCCTAATGGTTAAGGTCTTAACTCTTACTCTGGCCTAATAGCTAAGGTGTAAGACTCGTACTATGGCCTGATAGCTAAGGTCTTAGACTCGTACTCTGGCCTAATAGCTAAGGTCTTAGACTCGTACTCCGGCCTAATTGTTAAGGTCTTAACTCTTACTCTGGCCTAATAGCTAAGGTCTTAACTCTTACTCTGGCCTAATAGCTAAGGTCTTAGTCTCGTACTCTGGCCTAATGGTTAAGGTCTTAACTCTTACTCTGGCCTACTGGTTAAGGTCTTAACTCTTACTCTGGCCTAATAGCTAAGGTCTTAGACTCGTACTCTGCCCTAATGGTGAAGGTCTTAACTCTTACTCTGGCCTACAGGTTAAGGTCTTAACTCTTACCCTGGCCTAATAGCTAAGTTCTTAACTCTTACTCTGGCCTAATAGCTAAGGTCTTAGACTCGTACTCTGGCCTAATGGTTAAGGTCTTAACTCTTACTCTGGCCTAATGGTTAAGGTCTTAACTCTTACTCTGGCCTAATAGCTAAGGTCTTAGACTCGTACTCTGGCCTAATGGTTAAGGTCTTAACTCTTACTCTGGCCTAATAGCTAAGGTGTAAGACTCGTACTATGGCCTGATAGCTAAGGTCTTAGACTCGTACTCTGGCCTAATAGCTAAGGTCTTAGACTCGTACTCTGGCCTAATAGCTTAGGTCTTAACTCTTACTCTGGCCTAATAGCTAAGGTCTTAACTCTTACTCTGGCCTACTGGTTAAGGTCTTAACCCCTACTCTGGCCTAATAGCCAAGGTCTTAGACTCGTACTCTGGCCTACTGGTTAAGGTCTTAACTCTTACTCTGGCCTAATAGCTAAGGTCTTAGACTCGTACTCTGGCCTAATGGTTAAGGTCTTAACTCTTACTCTGGCCTAATAGCTAAGGTCTTAGACTCGTACTCTGGCCTAATAGCTAAGGTCTTAGACTCATACTCTGGCCTAATGGTTAAGGTCTTAATTCTTACTCTGGCCTAATAGCTAAGGCCTTAGACTCGTACTCTGGCCTACAGGTTAAGGTCTTAACTCTTACTCTGGCCTAATAGCTAAGGTCTTGACTCTTACTCTGGCCTAATAGCTAAGGTCTTAGACTCGTACTCTGGCCTACAGGTTAAGGTCTTAACTCTTACTCTGGCCTAATAGCTAAGGTCTTGACTCTTACTCTGGCCTAATAGCTAAGGTCTTAGACTCGTACTATGGCCTTCAGGTTAAGGTCTTAACTCTTACTCTGGCCTACTGGTTAAGGTCTTAACTCTTACTCTGGCCTAATAGCTAAGGTCTTAGACTCGTACTCTGGCCTAATGGTGAAGGTCTTAACTCTTACTCTGGCCTACTGGTTAAGGTCTTAACTCTTACCCTGACCTAATAGCTAAGGTCTTAGACTCGTACTCTGGCCTAATAGCTAAGGTCTTAACTCTTACTCTGGCCTAATAGCTAAGGTCTTAACTCTTACTCTGGCCTAATAGCTAAGGTCTTAGACTCGTACTCTGGCCTAATAGCTAAGGTCTTAGACTCGTACTCTGGCCTAATGGTTAAGGTCTTAACTCTTACACTGGCCTACTGGTTAAGGTCTTAACTCTTACTCTGGCCTAATAGCTAAGGTCTTAGACTCGTACTCTGGCCTAATGGTGAAGGTCTTAACTCTTACTCTGGCCTACTGGTTAAGGTCTTAACTCTTACCCTGGCCTAATAGCTAAGGTCTTAGACTCGCACTCTGGCCTAATGGTTAAGGTTTTAACTCTTACTCTGGCCTAATAGCTAAGGTCTTAGACTCGTACTCTGGCCTAATAGCTAAGGTCTTAACTCTTACTCTGGCCTAATAGCTAAGGTCTTAACTCTTACTCTGGCCTAATAGCTAAGGTCTTATACTCGTACTCTGGCCTAATAGCTAAGGTCTTAGACTCGTACTCTGGCCTAATGGTTAAGGTCTTAACTCTTATACTGGCCTACTGGTTAAGGTCTTAACTCTTACTCTGGCCTAATAGCTAAGGTCTTAGACTCGTACTCTGGCCTAATGGTTAACGTCTTAACTCTTACTCTGGCCTACTGGTTAAGGTCTTAACTTTTACTCTGGCCTAATAGCTAAGGTCTTAACTCTTACTCTGGCCTAATAGCTAAGGTCTTAGACTCGTACTCTGGCCTAATGGTTAAGGTCTTAACTCTTACTCTGGCCTAATAGTTAAGGTCTTAACTCTTACTCTGGCCTAATAGCTAAGGTCTTAGACTCGTACGATGGCCTACAGGTTAAGTTCTTAACTCTTACTCTTGCTTACTGGTTAAGGTCTTAACTCTTACTCTGGCTTAATAGCTAAGGTCTTAGACTCGTACTCCGGCCTAATGGTTAAGGTCTTAACTCTTACTCAGGCCTAATAGCTAAGGTCTTAACTCTTACTCTGGCCTAATAGCTAAGGTCTTAGTCTCGTACTCTGGCCTAATGGTTAAGGTCTTAACTCTTACTCTGGCCTACTGGTTAAGGTCTTAACTCTTACTCTGGCCTAATAGCTAAGGTCTTAGACTCGTACTCTGGCCTAATGGTGAAGGTCTTAACTCTTACTCTGGCCTACTGGTTAAGGTCTTAACTCTTACCCTGGCCTAATAGCTAAGTTCTTAACTCTTACTCTGGCCTAATAGCTAAGGTCTTAGACTCGTACTCTGGCCTAATGGTTAAGGTCTTAACTCTTACTCTGGCCTAATGGTTAAGGTCTTAACTCTTACTCTGGCCTAATAGCTAAGGTCTTAGATTCGTACTCTGGCCTAATGGTTAAGGTCTTAACTCTTACTCTGGCCTAATAGCTAAGGTGTAAGACTCGTACTATGGCCTGATAGCTAAGGTCTTAGACTCGTACTCTGGCCTAATAGCTAAGGTCTTAGACTCGTACTCCGGCCTAATGGTTAAGGTCTTAACTCTTACTCTGGCCTAATAGCTAAGGTCTTAACTCTTACTCTGGCCTCATAGCTAAGGTCTTAGTCTCGTACTCTGGCCTAATGGTTAAGGTCTTAACTCTTACTCTGGCCTACTGGTTAAGGTCTTAACTCTTACTCTGGCCTAATAGCTAAGGTCTTAGACTCGTACTCTGGCCTAATGGTGAAGGTCTTAACTCTTACTCTGGCCTACTGGTTAAGGTCTTAACTCTTACCCTGGCCTAATAGCTAAGTTCTTAACTCTTACTCTGGCCTAATAGCTAATGTCTTAGACTCGTACTCTGGCCTAATGGTTAAGGTCTTAACTCTTACTCTGGCCTAATGGTTAAGGTCTTAACTCTTTCTCTGGCCTAATAGCTAAGATCTTAGACTCCTACTCTGGCCTAATGTTTAAGGTCTTAACTCTTACTCTGGCCTAATAGCTAAGGTGTAAGACTCGTACTATGGCCTGATAGCTAAGGTCTTAGACTCGTACTCTGGCCTAATAGCTACGGTCTTAGACTCGTACTCTGGCCTAATAGCTTAGGTCTTAACTCTTACTCTGGCCTAATAGCTAAGGTCTTAACTCTTACTCTGGCCTACTGGTTAAGGTCTTAACCCTTACTCTGGCCTAATAGCCAAGGTCTTAGACTCGTACTCTGGCCTACTGGTTAAGGTCTTAACTCTTACTCTGGCCTAATAGCTAAGGTCTTAGACTCGTACTCTGGCCTAATGGTTAAGGTCTTAACTCTTACTCTGGCCTAATAGCTAAGGTCTTAGACTCGTACTCTGGCCTAATAGCTAAGGTCTTAGACTCATACTCTGGCCTAATGGTTAAGGTCTTAATTCTTACTCTGGCCTAATAGCTAAGGCCTTAGACTCGTACTCTGGCCTACAGGTTAAGGTCTTAACTCTTACTCTGGCCTAATAGCTAAGGTCTTGACTCTTACTCTGGCCTAATAGCTAAGGTCTTAGACTCGTACTCTGGCCTACAGGTTAAGGTCTTAACTCTTACTCTGGCCTAATAGCTAAGGTCTTGACTCTTACTCTGGCCTAATAGCTAAGGTCTTAGACTCGTACTATGGCCTTCAGGTTAAGGTCTTAACTCTTACTCTGGCCTACTGGTTAAGGTCTTAACTCTTACTCTGGCCTAATAGCTAAGGTCTTAGACTCGTACTCTGGCCTAATGGTGAAGGTCTTAACTCTTACTCTGGCCTACTGGTTAAGGTCTTAACTCTTACCCTGGCCTAATAGCTAAGGTCTTAGACTCGTACTCTGGCCTAATGGTTAAGGTCTTAACTCTTACTCTGGCCTAATAGCTAAGGTCTTAGACTCGTACTCTGGCCTAATAGCTAAGGTCTTAACTCTTACTCTGGCCTAATAGCTAAGGTCTTAACTCTTACTCTGGCCTAATAGCTAAGGTCTTAGACTCGTACTCTGGCCTAATAGCTAAGGTCTTAGACTCGTACTCTGGCCTAATGGTTAAGGTCTTAACTCTTACACTGGCCTACTGGTTAAGGTCTTAACTCTTACTCTGGCCTAATAGCTAAGGTCTTAGACTCGTACTCTGGCCTAATGGTTAAGGTCTTAACTCTTACTCTGGCCTACTGGTTAAGGTCTTAACTTTTACTCTGGCCTAATAGCTAAGGTCTTAACTCTTACTCTGGCCTAATAGCTAAGGTCTTAGACTCGTACTCTGGCCTAATGGTTAAGGTCTTAACTCTTACTCTGGCCTAATAGCTAAGGTCTTAACTCTTACTCTGGCCTAATAGCTAAGGTCTTAGACTCGTACTATGGCCTACAGGTTAAGTTCTTAACTCTTACTCTGGCCTACTGGTTAAGGTCTTAACTCTTACTCTGGCCTAATAGCTAAGGTCTTAGACTCGTACTCCGGCCTAATGGTTAAGGTCTTAACTCTTACTCTGGCCTAATAGCTAAGGTCTTAACTCTTACTCTGGCCTAATAGCTAAGGTCTTAGTCTCGTACTCTGGCCTAATGGTTAAGGTCTTAACTCTTACTCTGGCCTACTGGTTAAGGTCTTAACTCTTACTCTGGCCTAATAGCTAAGGTCTTAGACTCGTACTCTGGCCTAATGGTGAATGTCTTAACTCTTACTCTGGCCTACTGGTTAAGGTCTTAACTCTTACCCTGGCCTAATAGCTAAGTTCTTAACTCTTACTCTGGCCTAATAGCTAAGGTCTTAGACTCGTACTCTGGCCTAATGGTTAAGGTCTTAACTCTTACTCTGGCCTAATGGTTAAGGTCTTAATTCTTACTCTGGCCTAATAGCTAAGGTCTTAGACTCGTACTCTGGCCTAATGGTTAAGGTCTTAACTCTTACTCTGGCCTAATAGCTAAGGTGTAAGACTCGTACTATGGCCTGATAGCTAAGGTCTTAGACTCGTACTCTGGCCTAATAGCTAAGGTCTTAGACTCGTACTCTAGCCTAATAGCTAAGGTCTTAACTCTTACTCTGGCCTAATAGCTAAGGTCTTAACTCTTACTCTGGCCTACTGGTTAAGGTCTTAACCCTTACTCTGGCCTAATAGCCAAGGTCTTAGACTCGTACTCTGGCCTACTGGTTAAGGTCTTAACTCTTACTCTGGCCTAATAGCTAAGGTCTTATACTCGTACTCTGGCCTAATAGCTAAGGTCTTAGACTCGTACTCTGGCCTAATGGTTAAGGTCTTAACTCTTATACTGGCCTACTGGTTAAGGTCTTAACTCTTACTCTGGCCTAATAGCTAAGGTCTTAGACTCGTACTCTGGCCTAATGGTTAACGTCTTAACTCTTACTCTGGCCTACTGGTTAAGGTCTTAACTTTTACTCTGGCCTAATAGCTAAGGTCTTAACTCTTACTCTGGCCTAATAGCTAAGGTCTTAGACTCGTACTCTGGCCTAATGGTTAAGGTCTTAACTCTTACTCTGGCCTAATAGTTAAGGTCTTAACTCTTACTCTGGCCTAATAGCTAAGGTCTTAGACTCGTACGATGGCCTACAGGTTAAGTTCTTAACTCTTACTCTGGCTTACTGGTTAAGGTCTTAACTCTTACTCTGGCTTAATAGCTAAGGTCTTAGACTCGTACTCCGGCCTAATGGTTAAGGTCTTAACTCTTACTCAGGCCTAATAGCTAAGGTCTTAACTCTTACTCTGGCCTAATAGCTAAGGTCTTAGTCTCGTACTCTGGCCTAATGGTTAAGGTCTTAACTCTTACTCTGGCCTACTGGTTAAGGTCTTAACTCTTACTCTGGCCTAATAGCTAAGGTCTTAGACTCGTACTCTGGCCTAATGGTGAAGGTCTTAACTCTTACTCTGGCCTACTGGTTAAGGTCTTAACTCTTACCCTGGCCTAATAGCTAAGTTCTTAACTCTTACTCTGGCCTAATAGCTAAGGTCTTAGACTCGTACTCTGGCCTAATGGTTAAGGTCTTAACTCTTACTCTGGCCTAATGGTTAAGGTCTTAACTCTTACTCTGGCCTAATAGCTAAGGTCTTAGATTCGTACTCTGGCCTAATGGTTAAGGTCTTAACTCTTACTCTGGCCTAATAGCTAAGGTGTAAGACTCGTACTATGGCCTGATAGCTAAGGTCTTAGACTCGTACTCTGGCCTAATAGCTAAGGTCTTAGACTCGTACTCCGGCCTAATGGTTAAGGTCTTAACTCTTACTCTGGCCTAATAGCTAAGGTCTTAACTCTTACTCTGGCCTCATAGCTAAGGTCTTAGTCTCGTACTCTGGCCTAATGGTTAAGGTCTTAACTCTTACTCTGGCCTACTGGTTAAGGTCTTAACTCTTACTCTGGCCTAATAGCTAAGGTCTTAGACTCGTACTCTGGCCTAATGGTGAAGGTCTTAACTCTTACTCTGGCCTACTGGTTAAGGTCTTAACTCTTACCCTGGCCTAATAGCTAAGTTCTTAACTCTTACTCTGGCCTAATAGCTAATGTCTTAGACTCGTACTCTGGCCTAATGGTTAAGGTCTTAACTCTTACTCTGGCCTAATGGTTAAGGTCTTAACTCTTTCTCTGGCCTAATAGCTAAGATCTTAGACTCCTACTCTGGCCTAATGTTTAAGGTCTTAACTCTTACTCTGGCCTAATAGCTAAGGTGTAAGACTCGTACTATGGCCTGATAGCTAAGGTCTTAGACTCGTACTCTGGCCTAATAGCTACGGTCTTAGACTCGTACTCTGGCCTAATAGCTTAGGTCTTAACTCTTACTCTGGCCTAATAGCTAAGGTCTTAACTCTTACTCTGGCCTACTGGTTAAGGTCTTAACCCTTACTCTGGCCTAATAGCCAAGGTCTTAGACTCGTACTCTGGCCTACTGGTTAAGGTCTTAACTCTTACTCTGGCCTAATAGCTAAGGTCTTAGACTCGTACTCTGGCCTAATGGTTAAGGTCTTAACTCTTACTCTGGCCTAATAGCTAAGGTCTTAGACTCGTACTCTGGCCTAATAGCTAAGGTCTTAGACTCATACTCTGGCCTAATGGTTAAGGTCTTAATTCTTACTCTGGCCTAATAGCTAAGGCCTTAGACTCGTACTCTGGCCTACAGGTTAAGGTCTTAACTCTTACTCTGGCCTAATAGCTAAGGTCTTGACTCTTACTCTGGCCTAATAGCTAAGGTCTTAGACTCGTACTCTGGCCTACAGGTTAAGGTCTTAACTCTTACTCTGGCCTAATAGCTAAGGTCTTGACTCTTACTCTGGCCTAATAGCTAAGGTCTTAGACTCGTACTATGGCCTTCAGGTTAAGGTCTTAACTCTTACTCTGGCATACTGGTTAAGGTCTTAACTCTTACTCTGGCCTAATAGCTAAGGTCTTAGACTCGTACTCTGGCCTAATGGTGAAGGTCTTAACTCTTACTCTGGCCTACTGGTTAAGGTCTTAACTCTTACCCTGGCCTAATAGCTAAGGTCTTAGACTCATACTCTGGCCTAATGGTTAAGGTCTTAACTCTTACTCTGGCCTAATAGCTAAGGTCTTAGACTCGTACTCTGGCCTAATAGCTAAGGTCTTAACTCTTACTCTGGCCTAATAGCTAAGGTCTTAACTCTTACTCTGGCCTAATAGCTAAGGTCTTAGACTCGTACTCTGGCCTAATAGCTAAGGTCTTAGACTCGTACTCTGGCCTAATGGTTAAGGTCTTAACTCTTACACTGGCCTACTGGTTAAGGTCTTAACTCTTACTCTGGCCTAATAGCTAAGGTCTTAGACTCGTACTCTGGCCTAATGGTTAAGGTCTTAACTCTTACTCTGGCCTACTGGTTAAGGTCTTAACTTTTACTCTGGCCTAATAGCTAAGGTCTTAACTCTTACTCTGGCCTAATAGCTAAGGTCTTAGACTCGTACTCTGGCCTAATGGTTAAGGTCTTAACTCTTACTCTGGCCTAATAGCTAAGGTCTTAACTCTTACTCTGGCCTAATAGCTAAGGTCTTAGACTCGTACTATGGCCTACAGGTTAAGTTCTTAACTCTTACTCTGGCCTACTGGTTAAGGTCTTAACTCTTACTCTGGCCTAATAGCTAAGGTCTTAGACTCGTACTCCGGCCTAATGGTTAAGGTCTTAACTCTTACTCTGGCCTAATAGCTAAGGTCTTAACTCTTACTCTGGCCTAATAGCTAAGGTCTTAGTCTCGTACTCTGGCCTAATGGTTAAGGTCTTAACTCTTACTCTGGCCTACTGGTTAAGGTCTTAACTCTTACTCTGGCCTAATAGCTAAGGTCTTAGACTCGTACTCTGGCCTAATGGTGAATGTCTTAACTCTTACTCTGGCCTACTGGTTAAGGTCTTAACTCTTACCCTGGCCTAATAGCTAAGTTCTTAACTCTTACTCTGGCCTAATAGCTAAGGTCTTAGACTCGTACTCTGGCCTAATGGTTAAGGTCTTAACTCTTACTCTGGCCTAATGGTTAAGGTCTTAACTCTTACTCTGGCCTAATAGCTAAGGTCTTAGACTCGTACTCTGGCCTAATGGTTAAGGTCTTAACTCTTACTCTGGCCTAATAGCTAAGGTGTAAGACTCGTACTATGGCCTGATAGCTAAGGTCTTAGACTCGTACTCTGGCCTAATAGCTAAGGTCTTAGACTCGTACTCTAGCCTAATAGCTAAGGTCTTAACTCTTACTCTGGCCTAATAGCTAAGGTCTTAACTCTTACTCTGGCCTACTGGTTAAGGTCTTAACCCTTACTCTGGCCTAATAGCCAAGGTCTTAGACTCGTACTCTGGCCTACTGGTTAAGGTCTTAACTCTTACTCTGGCCTAATAGCTAAGGTCTTAGACTCGTACTCTGGCCTAATGGTTAAGGTCTTAACTCTTACTCTGGCCTAATAGCTAAGGTCTTAGACTCGTACTCTGGCCTAATAGCTAAGGTCTTAGACTCATACTCTGGCCTAATGGTTAAGGTCTTAATTCTTACTCTGGCCTAATAGCTAAGGTCTTAGACTCGTACTCTGGCCTACAGGTTAAGGTCTTAACTCTTACTCTGGCCTAATAGCTAAGGTCTTTACTCTTACTCTGGCCTAATAGCTAAGGTCTTAGACTCGTACTCTGGCCTACAGGTTAAGGTCTTAACTCTTACTCTGGCCTAATAGCTAAGGTCTTGACTCTTACTCTGGCCTAATAGCTAAGGTCTTAGTCTCGTACCATGGCCTTCAGGTTAAGGTCTTAACTCTTACTCTGGCCTACTGGTTAAGGTCTTAACTCTTACTCTGGCCTAATAGCTAAGGTCTTAACTCTTACTCTGGCCTATTAGCTATGGTCTTAGACTCATAGTATGGCCTACAGGTTAAGGTCTTAACTCTTACTCTGGCCTAATAGCTAAGGTCTTAGACTCGTACTCTGGCCTAATGGTTAAGGTCTTAACTCTTACTCTGGCCCAATAGCTAAGGTCTTAACTCTTACTCTGGCCTACTAGCTAAGGTCTTAGACTCTTACTCTGGCCTACTGGTTAAGGTCTTAACTCTTACTCTGGCCTAATAGCTAACGTCTTAGACTCGTACTCTGGCCTAATGGTTAAGGTCTTAACTCTTACTCTGGCCTAATAGCTAAGGTCTTAACTCTTACTCTGGCTAAATAGCTAAGGTCTTAGACTCGTACTCTGGCTTAATGGTTAAGGTCTTAACTCATACTCTGGCCTAATAGCTAAGGTCTTAACTCGTACTCTGGCCTAATAGCTAAGGTCTTAACTCTTACTCTGGCCTAATAGCTAAGGTCTTAACTCTTACTCTGGCCTACTGGTTAAGGTCTTAACCCTTACTCTGGCCTAATAGCCAAGGTCTTAGACTCGTACTCTGGCCTACTGGTTAAGGTCTTAACTCTTACTCTGGCCTAATAGCTAAGGTCTTAGACTCGTACTCTGGCCTAATGGTTAAGGTCTTAACTCTTACTCTGGCCTAATAGCTAAGGTCTTAGACTCGTACTCTGGCCTAATAGCTAAGGTCTTAGACTCATACTCTGGCCTAATGGTTAAGGTCTTAATTCTTACTCTGGCCTAATAGCTAAGGTCTTAGACTCGTACTCTGGCCTACAGGTTAAGGTCTTAACTCTTACTCTGGCCTAATAGCTAAGGTCTTGACTCTTACTCTGGCCTAATAGCTAAGGTCTTAGACTCGTACTCTGGCCTACAGGTTAAGGTCTTAACTCTTACTCTGGCCTAATAGCTAAGGTCTTGACTCTTACTCTGGCCTAATAGCTAAGGTCTTAGACTCGTACTCTGGCCTAATGGTGAAGGTCTTAACTCTTACTCTGGCCTACTGGTTAACGTCTTAACTCTTACCCTGGCCTAATAGCTAAGGTCTTAGACTCGTACTCTGGCCTAATGGTTAAGGTCTTAACTCTTACTCTGGCCTAATAGCTAAGGTCTTAGACTCGTACTCTGGCCTAATAGCTAAGGTCTTAACTCTTACTCTGGCCTAATAGCTAAGGTCTTAACTCTTACTCTGGCCTAATAGCTAAGGTCTTAGACTCGTACTCTGGCCTAATAGCTAAGGTCTTAGACTCGTACTCTGGCCTAATGGTTAAGGTCTTAACTCTTACACTGGCCTACTGGTTAAGGTCTTAACTCTTACTCTGGCCTAATAGCTAAGGTCTTAGACTCGTACACTGGCCTAATGGTAAAGGTCTTAACTCTTACTCTGGCCTACTGGTTAAGGTCTTAACTTTTACTCTGGCCTAATAGCTAAGGTCTTAACTCTTACTCTGGCCTAATAGCTAAGGTCTTAGACTCGTACTCTGGCCTAATGGTTAAGGTCTTAACTCTTACTCTGGCCTAATAGCTAAGGTCTTAACTCTTACTCTGGCCTAATAGCTAAGGTCTTAGACTCGTACTATGGCCTACAGGTTAAGTTCTTAACTCTTACTCTGGCCTACTGGTTAAGGTCTTAACTCTTACTCTGGCCTAATAGCTAAGGTCTTAGACTCGTACTCCGGCCTAATGGTTAAGGTCTTAACTCTTACTCTGGCCTAATAACTAAGGTCTTAACTCTTACTCTGGCCTAATAGCTAAGGTCTTAGTCTCGTACTCTGGCCTACTGGTTAAGGTCTTAACTCTTACTCTGGCCTACTGGTTAAGGTCTTAACTCTTACTCTGGCCTAATAGCTAAGGTCTTAGACTCGTACTCTGGCCTAATGGCCTAAGGTCTTAACTCTTACTCTGGCCTACTGGTTAAGGTCTTAACTCTTACCCTGGCCTAATAGCTAAGTTCTTAACTCTTACTCTGGCCTAATAGCTAAGGTCTTAGACTCGTACTCTGGCCTAATGGTTAAGGTCTTAACTCTTACTCTGGCCTAATGGTTAAGGTCTTAACTCTTACTCTGGCCTAATAGCTAAGGTCTTAGACTCGTACTCTGGCCTAATGGTTAAGGTCTTAACTCTTACTCTGGCCTAATAGCTAATGTGTAAGACTCGTACTATGGCCTGATAGCTAAGGTCTTAGACTCGTACTCTGGCCTAATAGCTAAGGTCTTAGACTCGTACTCCGGCCTAATGGTTAAGGTCTTAACTCTTACTCTGGCCTAATAGCTAAGGTCTTAACTCTTACTCTGGCCTAATAGCTAAGGTCTTAGTCTCGTACTCTGGCCTAATGGTTAAGGTCTTAAATCTTACTCTGGCCTACTGGTTAAGGTCTTAACTCTTACTATGGCCTAATAGCTAAGGTCTTAGACTCGTACTCTGGCCTAATGGTGAAGGTCTTAACTCTTACTCTGGCTACTGGTTAAGGTCTTAACTCTTACCCTGGCCTAATAGCTAAGTTCTTAACTCTTACTCTGGCCTAATAGCTAAGGTCTTAGACTCGTACTCTGGCCTAATGGTTAAGGTCTTAACTCTTACTCTGGCCTAATGGTTAAGGTCTTAACTCTTACTCTGGCCTAATAGCTAAGGTCTTAGACTCGTACTCTGGCCTAATGGTTAAGGTCTTAACTCTTACTCTGGCCTAATAGCTAAGGTGTAAGACTCGTACTATGGCCTGATAGCTAAGGTCTTAGACTCGTACTCTGGCCTAATAGCTAAGGTCTTAGACTCGTACTCTGGCCTAATAGCTTAGGTCTTAACTCTTACTCTGGCCTAATAGCTAAGGTCTTAACTCTTACTCTGGCCTACTGGTTAAGGTCTTAACCCTTACTCTGGCCTAATAGCTAAGGTCTTAGACTCGTACTCTGGCCTAATGGATAAGGTCTTAACTCTTACTCTGGCCTAATGGTTAAGGTCTTAACTCTCACTCTGGCCTAATAGCTAAGGTCTTAGACTCGTACTCTGGCCTAACGGTTAAGGTCTTAACTCTTACTCAGGCCTAATAGCTAAGGTCTTAACTCTTACTCTGGCCTAATAGCTAAGGTCTTAGACTCGTACTCTGGCCTACAGGTTAAGGTCTTAACTCTTACTCTGGCCTAATAGCTAAGGTCTTGACTCTTACTCTGGCCTAATAGCTAAGGTCTTAGACTCGTACTATGGCCTTCAGGTTAAGGTCTTAACTCTTACTCTGGCCTACTGGTTAAGGTCTTAACTCTTACTCTGGCCTAATAGCTAAGGTCTTAACTCTTACTCTGGCCTATTAGCTATGGTCTTGGACTCATAGTATGGCCTACAGGTTTAGGTCTTAACTGCTACTCTGGCCTACAGGTTCAGGTTTTAACTCTTACTCTGGCCTACTGGTTAAGGTCTTAACTCTTACTCTGGCCTGATAGCTAAGTTCTTAACTCTTACTCTGGCCTAATAGCTAAGGTCTTAGACTCGTACTATGGCCTACAGGTTAAGTTCTTAACTCTTACTCTGGCCTACAGGTTAAGGTCTTAACTCTTACTCTGGCCTAATAGCTAAGGTCTTAGACTCGTACTCTGGCCTAATGGTTAAGGTCTTAACTCTTACTCTGGCCCAATAGCTAAGGTCTTAACTCTTACTCTGGCCTAATAGCTAAGGTCTTAGACTCTTACTCTGGCCTACAGGTTAAGGTCTTAACTCTTACTCTGGCCTAATAGCTAAGGTCTTGACTCTTACTCTGGCCTAATAGCTAAGGTCTTAGACTCGTACTCTGGCCTTCAGGTTAAGGTCTTAACTCTTACTCTGGCCTAATAGCTAAGGTCTTGACTCTTACTCTGGCCTAATAGCTAAGGTCTTAGACTCGTACTCTGGCCTAATGGTGAAGGTCTTAACTCTTACTCTGGCCTACTGGTTAACGTCTTAACTCTTACCCTGGCCTAATAGCTAAGGTCTTAGACTCGTACTCTGGCCTAATGGTTAAGGTCTTAACTCTTACTCTGGCCTAATAGCTAAGGTCTTAGACTCGTACTCTGGCCTAATAGCTAAGGTCTTAACTCTTACTCTGGCCTAATAGCTAAGGTCTTAACTCTTACTCTGGCCTAATAGCTAAGGTCTTAGACTCGTACTCTGTCCTAATAGCTAAGGTCTTAGACTCGTACTCTGGCCTAATGGTTAAGGTCTTAACTCTTACACTGGCCTACTGGTTAACGTCTTAACTCTTACTCTGGCCTAATAGCTAAGGTCTTAGACTCGTACTCTGGCCTAATGGTTAAGGTCTTAACTCTTACTCTGGCCTACTGGTTAAGGTCTTAACTTTTACTCTGGCCTAATAGCTAAGGTCTTAACTCTTACTCTGGCCTAATAGCTAAGGTCTTAGACTCGTACTCTGGCCTAATGGTTAAGGTCTTAACTCTTACTCTGGCCTAATAGCTAAGGTCTTAACTCTTACTCTGGCCTAATAGCTAAGGTCTTAGACTCGTACTATGGCCTACAGGTTAAGTTCTTAACTCTTACTCTGGCCTACTGGTTAAGGTCTTAACTCTTACTCTGGCCTAATAGCTAAGGTCTTAGACTCGTACTCCGGCCTAATGGTTAAGGTCTTAACTCTTACTCTGGCCTAATAGCTAAGGTCTTAACTCTTACTCTGGCCTAATAGCTAAGGTCTAAGTCTCGTACTCTGGCCTAATGGTTAAGGTCTTAACTCTTACTCTGGCCTACTGGTTAAGGTCTTAACTCTTACTCTGGCCTAATAGCTAAGGTCTTAGACTCGTACTCTGGCCTAATGGCCTAAGGTCTTAACTCTTACTCTGGCCTACTGGTTAAGGTCTTAACTCTTACCCTGGCCTAATAGCTAAGTTCTTAACTCTTACTCTGGCCTAATAGCTAAGGTCTTAGACTCGTACTCTGGCCTAATGGTTAAGGTCTTAACTCTTACTCTGGCCTAATGGTTAAGGTCTTAACTCTTACTCTGGCCTAATAGCTAAGGTCTTAGACTCGTACTCTGGCCTAATGGTTAAGGTCTTAACTCTTACTCTGGCCTAATAGCTAAGGTGTAAGACTCGTACTATGGCCTGATAGCTAAGGTCTTAGACTCGTACTCCGGCCTAATGGTTAAGGTCTTAACTCTTACTCTGACCTAATAGCTAAGGTCTTAACTCTTACTCTGGCCTAATAGCTAAGGTCTTAGTCTCGTACTCTGGCCTAATGGTTAAGGTCTTAACTCTTACTCTGGCCTACTGGTTAAGGTCTTAACTCTTACTATGGCCTAATAGCTAAGGTCTTAGACTCGTACTCTGGCCTAATGGTGAAGGTCTTAACTCTTACTCTGGCCTACTGGTTAAGGTCTTAACTCTTACCCTGGCCTAATAGCTAAGTTCTTAACTCTTACTCTGGCCTAATAGCTAAGGTCTTAGACTCGTACTCTGGCCTAATGGTTAAGGTCTTAACTCTTACTCTGGCCTAATGGTTAAGGTCTTAACTCTTACTCTGGCCTAATAGCTAAGGTCTTAGACTCGTACTCTGGCCTAATGGTTAAGGTCTTAACTCTTACTCTGGCCTAATAGCTAAGGTGTAAGACTCGTACTATGGCCTGATAGCTAAGGTCTTAGACTCGTACTCTGGCCTAATAGCTAAGGTCTTAGACTCGTACTCTGGCCTAATAGCTTAGGTCTTAACTCTTACTCTGGCCTAATAGCTAAGGTCTTAACTCTTACTCTGGCCTACTGGTTAAGGTCTTAACCCTTACTCTGGCCTAATAGCTAAGGTCTTAGACTCGTACTCTGGCCTAATGGATAAGGTCTTAACTCTTACTCTGGCCTAATGGTTAAGGTCTTAACTCTCACTCTGGCCTAATAGCTAAGGTCTTAGACTCGTACTCTGGCCTAATGGTTAAGGTCTTAACTCTTACTCAGGCCTAATAGCTAAGGTCTTAACTCTTACTCTGGCCTAATAGCTAAGGTCTTAGACTCGTACTCTGGCCTACAGGTTAAGGTCTTAACTCTTACTCTGGCCTAATAGCTAAGGTCTTGACTCTTACTCTGGCCTAATAGCTAAGGTCTTAGACTCGTACTATGGCCTTCAGGTTAAGGTCTTAACTCTTACTCTGGCCTACTGGTTAAGGTCTTAACTCTTACTCTGGCCTAATAGCTAAGGTCTTAACTCTTACTCTGGCCTATTAGCTATGGTCTTAGACTCATAGTATGGCCTACAGGTTTAGGTCTTAACTGCTACTCTGGCCTACAGGTTAAGGTCTTAACTCTTACTCTGGCCTACTGGTTAAGGTCTTAACTCTTACTCTGGCCTGATAGCTAAGTTCTTAACTCTTACTCTGGCCTAATAGCTAAGGTCTTAGACTCGTACTATGGCCTACAGGTTAAGTTCTTAACTCTTACTCTGGCCTACAGGTTAAGGTCTTAACTCTTACTCTGGCCTAATAGCTAAGGTCTTAGACTCGTACTCTGGCCTAATGGTTAAGGTCTTAACTCTTACTCTGGCCCAATAGCTAAGGTCTTAACTCTTACTCTGGCCTAATAGCTAAGGTCTTAGACTCTTACTCTGGCCTACAGGTTAAGGTCTTAACTCTTACTCTGGCCTAATAGCTAAGGTCTTGACTCTTACTCTGGCCTAATAGCTAAGGTCTTAGACTCGTACTCTGGCCTACAGGTTAAGGTCTTAACTCTTACTCTGGCCTAATAGCTAAGGTCTTGACTCTTACTCTGGCCTAATAGCTAAGGTCTTAGACTCGTACTCTGGCCTAATGGTGAAGGTCTTAACTCTTACTCTGGCCTACTGGTTAACGTCTTAACTCTTACCCTGGCCTAATAGCTAAGGTCTTAGACTCGTACTCTGGCCTAATGGTTAAGGTCTTAACTCTTACTCTGGCCTAATAGCTAAGGTCTTAGACTCGTACTCTGGCCTAATAGCTAAGGTCTTAACTCTTACTCTGGCCTAATAGCTAAGGTCTTAACTCTTACTCTGGCCTAATAGCTAAGGTCTTAGACTCGTACTCTGGCCTAATAGCTAAGGTCTTAGACTCGTACTCTGGCCTAATGGTTAAGGTCTTAACTCTTACACTGGCCTACTGGTTAAGGTCTTAACTCTTACTCTGGCCTAATAGCTAAGGTCTTAGACTCGTACTCTGGCCTAATGGTTAAGGTCTTAACTCTTACTCTGGCCTACTGGTTAAGGTCTTAACTTTTACTCTGGCCTAATAGCTAAGGTCTTAACTCTTACTCTGGCCTAATAGCTAAGGTCTTAGACTCGTACTCTGGCCTAATGGTTAAGGTCTTAACTCTTACTCTGGCCTAATAGCTAAGGTCTTAACTCTTACTCTGGCCTAATAGCTAAGGTCTTAGACTTGTACTATGGCCTACAGGTTAAGTTCTTAACTCTTACTCTGGCCTACTGGTTAAGGTCTTAACTCTTACTCTGGCCTAATAGCTAAGGTCTTAGACTCGTACTCCGGCCTAATGGTTAAGGTCTTAACTCTTACTCTGGCCTAATAGCTAAGGTCTTAACTCTTACTCTGGCCTAATAGCTAAGGTCTTAGTCTCGTACTCTGGCCTAATGGTTAAGGTCTTAACTCTTACTCTGGCCTACTGGTTAAGGTCTTAACTCTTACTCTGGCCTAATAGCTAAGGTCTTAGACTCGTACTCTGGCCTAATGGCCTAAGGTCTTAACTCTTACTCTGGCCTACTGGTTAAGGTCTTAACTCTTACCCTGGCCTAATAGCTAAGTTCTTAACTCTTACTCTGGCCTAATAGCTAAGGTCTTAGACTCGTACTCTGGCCTAATGGTTAAGGTCTTAACTCTTACTCTGGCCTAATGGTTAAGGTCTTAACTCTTACTCTGGCCTAATAGCTAAGGTCTTAGACTCGTACTCTGGCCTAATGGTTAAGGTCTTAACTCTTACTCTGGCCTAATAGCTAAGGTGTAAGACTCGTACTATGGCCTGATAGCTAAGGTCTTAGACTCTTACTCTGGCCTAATGGTTAAGGTCTTAACTCTTACTCTGGCCTAATAGCTAAGGTCTTAACTCTTACTCTGGCCTAATAGCTAAGGTCTTAGTCTCGTACTCTGGCCTAATGGTTAAGGTCTTAACTCTTACTCTGGCCTACTGGTTAAGGTCTTAACTCTTACTATGGCCTAATAGCTAAGGTCTTAGACTCGTACTCTGGCCTAATGGTGAAGGTCTTAACTCTTACTCTGGCCTACTGGTTAAGGTCTTAACTCTTACCCTGGCCTAATAGCTAAGTTCTTAACTCTTACTCTGGCCTAATAGCTAAGGTCTTAGACTCGTACTCTGGCCTAATGGTTAAGGTCTTAACTCTTACTCTGGCCTAATGGTTAAGGTCTTAACTCTTACTCTGGCCTAATAGCTAAGGTCTTAGACTCGTACTCTGGCCTAATGGTTAAGGTCTTAACTCTTACTCTGGCCTAATAGCTAAGGTGTAAGACTCGTACTATGGCCTGATAGCTAAGGTCTTAGACTCGTACTCTGGCCTAATAGCTAAGGTCTTAGACTCGTACTCTGGCCTAATAGCTTAGGTCTTAACTCTTACTCTGGCCTAATAGCTAAGGTCTTAACTCTTACTCTGGCCTACTGGTTAAGGTCTTAACCCTTACTCTGGCCTAATAGCTAAGGTCTTAGACTCGTACTCTGGCCTAATGGATAAGGTCTTAACTCTTACTCTGGCCTAATGGTTAAGGTCTTAACTTTCACTCTGGCCTAATAGCTAAGGTCTTAGACTCGTACTCTGGCCTAATGGTTAAGGTCTTAACTCTTACTCAGGCCTAATAGCTAAGGTCTTAACTCTTACTCTGGCCTAATAGCTAAGGTCTTAGACTCGTACTCTCGCCTACAGGTTAAGGTCTTAACTCTTACTCTGGCCTAATAGCTAAGGTCTTGACTCTTACTCTGGCCTAATAGCTAAGGTCTTAGACTCGTACTATGGCCTTCAGGTTAAGGTCTTAACTCTTACTCTGGCCTACTGGTTAAGGTCTTAACTCTTACTCTGGCCTAATAGCTAAGGTCTTAACTCTTACTCTGGCCTATTAGCTATGGTCTTAGACTCATAGTATGGCCTACAGGTTTAGGTCTTAACTCCTACTCTGGCCTACAGGTTAAGGTCTTAACTCTTACTCTGGCCTAATAGCTAAGGTCTTAGACTCGTACTCTGGCCTAATGGTTAAGGTCTTAACTCTTACTCTGGCCCAATAGCTAAGGTCTTAACTCTTACTCTGGCCTAATAGCTAAGGTCTTAGACTCTTACTCTGGCCTACTGGTTAAGGTCTTAACTCTTACTCTGGCCTAATAGCTAACGTCTTAGACTCGTACTCTGGCCTAATGGTTAAGGTCTTAACTCTTACTCTGGCTTAATAGCTAAGGTCTTAACTCTTACTCTGGCTAAATAGCTAAGGTCTTAGACTCGTACTCTGGCTTAATGGTTAAGGTCTTAACTCATACTCTGGCCTAATAGCTAAGGTCTTCACTCTTACTCTGGCCTAATAGCTAAGGTCTTAGACTCGTACTCTGGCCTACTGGTTAAGGTCTTAACTCTTACTCTGGCCTACTGGTTAAGGTCTTAACTCTTACTCTGGCCTAATAGCTAAGGTCTTAGACTCGTACTCTGGCCTACTGCTTAAGGTCTTAACTCTTACTCTGGCCTAATAGCTAAAGTCTTAACTCTTACTCTGGCCTACTGGATAAGGTCTTAACTCTTACCCTGGCCTAATAGCTAAGGTCTTAGACTCGTACTCTGGCCTACAGGTTAAGGTCTTAACTCTTACTCTGGCCTACAGGTTAAGGTCTTAACTCTTACTCTGGCCTACTGGTTAAGGTCTTAACTCTTACTCTGGCCTAATAGCTAAGGTCTTAGACTCGTACTATGGCCTACAGGTTAAGGTCTTAACTCTTACTCTGGCCTACTTGTTAAGGTCTTAACTCTTACTCTGGCCTAACAGCTAAGGTCTTAACTCTTACTCTGGCCTAATAACTAAGGTCTTAGACTCGTACTCTGGCCTACAGTTTAAGGTCTTAACTCTTACTCTGGCCTAATAGCTAAGGTCTTAGACTCATACTCTGGCCTTATGGTTAAGGTTTTAACTCTTACTCTGGCCTAATGGTTGAGGTATTAACTCTTACTCTGGCCTGCTGGTTAAGGTCTTAACTCTTACTCTGGCCTAATAGCCAAGGTCTTAACTCTTACTCTGGCCTAATAGCTAAGGTCTTAGACTTGTACTATGGCCTACAGGTTAAGGTCTTAACTCTCACTCTCGCCTACTGGTTAAGGTCTTACCTCTTACTCTGGCCTAATAGCTAAGGTCTTAACTCTTACTCTGGCCTAATAGCTTAGGTCTTAGACTCGTACTCTGGCCTACAGGTTAAGGTTTTAACTCTTACTCTGGCCTACTGGTTAAGGTCTTAACTCTTACTCTGGCCTAATAGCTAAGGTCTTAACTCTTACTCTGGCCTAATAGCTAAGGTCTTAGACTCGTACTCTGGCCTACAGGTTAAGGTTTTAACTCTTACTCTGGCCTACTGGTTAAGGTCTTAACTCTTACTCTGGCCTAATAGCTAAGGTCTTAGACTCGTACTATGGCCTACAGGTTAAGGTCTTAACTCTTACTCTGGCCCAATAGCTAAGGTCTTAGACTCGTACTCTGTCCTAATGGTTAATGTCTTAACTCTTACTCTGGCCTAATAGCTAAGGTCTTAACTCTTACTCTGGCCTAATAGCTAAGGTCTTAGTCTCGTACTCTGGCCTAATGGTTAAGGTCTTAACTCTTACTCTGGCCTACTGGTTAAGGTCTTAACTCTTACGATGGCCTAATAGCTAAGGTCTTAGACTCGTACTCTGGCCTAATGGTGAAGGTCTTAACTCTTACTCTGGCCTACTGGTTAAGGTCTTAACTCTTACCCTGGCCTAATAGCTAAGTTCTTAACTCTTACTCTGGCCTAATAGCTAAGGTCTTAGACTCGTACTCTGGCCTAATGGTTAAGGTCTTAACTCTTACTCTGGCCTAATGGTTAAGGTCTTAACTCTTACTCTGGCCTAATAGCTAAGGTCTTAGACTCGTACTCTGGCCTAATGGTTAAGGTCTTAACTCTTACTCTGGCCTAATAGCTAAGGTGTAAGACTCGTACTATGGCCTGATAGCTAAGGTCTTAGACTCGTACTCTGGCCTAATAGCTAAGGTCTTAGACTCGTACTCTGGCCTAATAGCTTAGGTCTGAACTCTTACTCTGGCCTAATAGCTAAGGTCTTAACTCTTACTCTGGCCTACTGGTTAAGGTCTTAACCCTTACTCTGGCCTAATAGCTAAGGTCTTAGACTCGTACTCTGGCCTAATGGATAAGGTCTTAACTCTTACTCTGGCCTAATGGTTAAGGTCTTAACTCTCATTCTGGCCTAATAGCTAAGGTCTTAGACTCGTACTCTGGCCTAATGGTTAAGGTCTTAACTCTTACTCAGGCCTAATAGCTAAGGTCTTAACTCTTACTCTGGCCTAATAGCTAAGGTCTTAGACTCGTACTCTGGCCTACAGGTTAAGGTCTTAACTCTTACTCTGGCCTAATAGCTAAGGTCTTGACTCTTACTCTGGCCTAATAGCTAAGGTCTTAGACTCGTACTATGGCCTTCAGGTTAAGGTCTTAACTCTTACTCTGGCCTACTGGTTAAGGTCTTAACTCTTACTCTGGCCTAATAGCTAAGGTCTTAACTCTTACTCTGGCCTATTAGCTATGGTCTTAGACTCATAGTATGGCCTACAGGTTTAGGTCTTAACTGCTACTCTGGCCTACAGGTTAAGGTCTTAACTGCTACTCTGGCCTACAGGTTAAGGTCTTAACTCTTACTCTGGCCTACTGGTTAAGGTCTTAACTCTTACTCTGGCCTGATAGCTAAGTTCTTAACTCTTACTCTGGCCTAATAGCTAAGGTCTTAGACTCGTACTATGGCCTACAGGTTAAGTTCTTAACTCTTACTCTGGCCTACAGGTTAAGGTCTTAACTCTTACTCTGGCCTAATAGCTAAGGTCTTAGACTCGTACTCTGGCCTAATGGTTAAGGTCTTAACTCTTACTCTGGCCCAATAGCTAAGGTCTTAACTCTTACTCTGGCCTAATAGCTAAGGTCTTAGACTCTTACTCTGGCCTACAGGTTAAGGTCTTAACTCTTACTCTGGCCTAATAGCTAAGGTCTTGACTCTTACTCTGGCCTAATAGCTAAGGTCTTAGACTCGTACTCTGGCCTACAGGTTAAGGTCTTAACTCTTACTCTGGCCTAATAGCTAAGGTCTTGACTCTTACTCTGGCCTAATAGCTAAGGTCTTAGACTCGTACTCTGGCCTAATGGTGAAGGTCTTAACTCTTACTCTGGCCTACTGGTTAACGTCTTAACTCTTACCCTGGCCTAATAGCTAAGGTCTTAGACTCGTACTCTGGCCTAATGGTTAAGGTCTTAACTCTTACTCTGGCCTAATAGCTAAGGTCTTAGACTCGTACTCTGGCCTAATAGCTAAGGTCTTAACTCTTACTCTGGCCTAATAGCTAAGGTCTTAACTCTTACTCTGGCCTAATAGCTAAGGTCTTAGACTCGTACTCTGGCCTAATAGCTAAGGTCTTAGACTCGTACTCTGGCCTAATGGTTAAGGTCTTAACTCTTACACTGGCCTACTGGTTAAGGTCTTAACTCTTACTCTGGCCTAATAGCTAAGGTCTTAGACTCGTACTCTGGCCTAATGGTTAAGGTCTTAACTCTTACTCTGGCCTACTGGTTAAGGTCTTAACTTTTACTCTGGCCTAATAGCTAAGGTCTTAACTCTTACTCTGGCCTAATAGCTAAGGTCTTAGACTCGTACTCTGGCCTAATGGTTAAGGTCTTAACTCTTACTCTGGCCTAATAGCTAAGGTCTTAACTCTTACTCTGGCCTAATAGCTAAGGTCTTAGACTCGTACTATGGCCTACAGGTTAAGTTCTTAACTCTTACTCTGGCCTACTGGTTAAGGTCTTAACTCTTACTCTGGCCTAATAGCAAAGGTCTTAGACTCGTACTCCGGCCTAATGGTTAAGGTCTTAACTCTTACTCTGGCCTAATAGCTAAGGTCTTAACTCTTACTCTGGCCTAATAGCTAAGGTCTTAGTCTCGTACTCTGGCCTAATGGTTAAGGTCTTAACTCTTACTCTGGCCTACTGGTTAAGGTCTTAACTCTTACTCTGGCCTAATAGCTAAGGTCTTAGACTCGTACTCTGGCCTAATGGCCTAAGGTCTTAACTCTTACTCTGGCCTACTGGTTAAGGTCTTAACTCTTACCCTGGCCTAATAGCTAAGTTCTTAACTCTTACTCTGGCCTAATAGCTAAGGTCTTAGACTCGTACTCTGGCCTAATGGTTAAGGTCTTAACTCTTACTCTGGCCTAATGGTTAAGGTCTTAACTCTTACTCTGGCCTAATAGCTAAGGTCTTAGACTCGTACTCTGGCCTAATGGTTAAGGTCTTAACTCTTACTCTGGCCTAATAGCTAAGGTGTAAGACTCGTACTATGGCCTGATAGCTAAGGTCTTAGACTCTTACTCTGGCCTAATGGTTAAGGTCTTAACTCTTACTCTGGCCTAATAGCTAAGGTCTTAACTCTTACTCTGGCCTAATAGCTAAGGTCTTAGTCTCGTACTCTGGCCTAATGGTTAAGGTCTTAACTCTTACTCTGGCCTACTGGTTAAGGTCTTAACTCTTACTATGGCCTAATAGCTAAGGTCTTAGACTCGTACTCTGGCCTAATGGTGAAGGTCTTAACTCTTACTCTGGCCTACTGGTTAAGGTGTTAACTCTTACCCTGGCCTAATAGCTAAGTTCTTAACTCTTACTCTGGCCTAATAGCTAAGGTCTTAGACTCGTACTCTGGCCTAATGGTTAAGGTCTTAACTCTTACTCTGGCCTAATGGTTAAGGTCTTAACTCTTACTCTGGCCTAATAGCTAAGGTCTTAGACTCGTACTCTGGCCTAATGGTTAAGGTCTTAACTCTTACTCTGGCCTAATAGCTAAGGTGTAAGACTCGTACTATGGCCTGATAGCTAAGGTCTTAGACTCGTACTCTGGCCTAATAGCTAAGGTCTTAGACTCGTACTCTGGCCTAATAGCTTAGGTCTTAACTCTTACTCTGGCCTAATATCTAAGGTCTTAACTCTTACTCTGGCCTACTGGTTAAGGTCTTAACCCTTACTCTGGCCTAATAGCTAAGGTCTTAGACTCGTACTCTGGCCTAATGGATAAGGTCTTAACTCTTACTCTGGCCTAATGGTTAAGGTCTTAACTCTCACTCTGGCCTAATAGCTAAGGTCTTAGACTCGTACTCTGGCCTAATGGTTAAGGTCTTAACTCTTACTCAGGCCTAATAGCTAAGGTCTTAACTCTTACTCTGGCCTAATAGCTAAGGTCTTAGACTCGTACTCTGGCCTACAGGTTAAGGTCTTAACTCTTACTCTGGCCTAATAGCTAAGGTCTTGACTCTTACTCTGGCCTAATAGCTAAGGTCTTAGACTCGTACTATGGCCTTCAGGTTAAGGTCTTAACTCTTACTCTGGCCTACTGGTTAAGGTCTTAACTCTTACTCTGGCCTAATAGCTAAGGTCTTAACTCTTACTCTGGCCTATTAGCTACGGTCTTAGACTCATAGTATGGCCTACAGGTTTAGGTCTTAACTCCTACTCTGGCCTACAGGTTAAGGTCTTAACTCTTACTCTGGCCTACTGGTTAAGGTCTTAACTCTTACTCTGGCCTGATAGCTAAGTTCTTAACTCTTACTCTGGCCTAATAGCTAAGGTCTTAGACTCGTACTATGGCCTACAGGTTAAGTTCTTAACTCTTACTCTGGCCTACAGGTTAAGGTCTCAACTCTTACTCTGGCCTAATAGCTAAGGTCTTAGACTCGTACTCTGGCCTAATGGTTAAGGTCTTAACTCTTACTCTGGCCCAATAGCTAAGGTCTTAACTCTTACTCTGGCCTAATAGCTAAGGTCTTAGACTCTTACTCTGGCCTACTGGTTAAGGTCTTAACTCTTACTCTGGCCTAATAGCTAACGTCTTAGACTCGTACTCTGGCCTAATGGTTAAGGTCTTAACTCTTACTCTGGCTTAATAGCTATGGTCTTAACTCTTACTCTGGCTAAATAGCTAAGGTCTTAGACTCGTACTCTGGCTTAATGGTTAAGGTCTTAACTCATACTCTGGCCTAATAGCTAAGGTCTTCACTCTTACTCTGGCCTAATAGCTAAGGTCTTAGACTCGTACTCTGGCCTACTGGTTAAGGTCTTAACTCTTACTCTGGCCTACTGGTTAAGGTCTTAACTCTTACTCTGGCCTAATAGCTAAGGTCTTAGACTCGTACTCTGGCCTACTGCTTAAGGTCTTAACTCTTACTCTGGCCTAATAGCTAAAGTCTTAACTCTTACTCTGGCCTACTGGATAAGGTCTTGACTCTTACCCTGGCCTAATAGCTAAGGTCTTAGACTCGTACTCTGGCCTACAGGTTAAGGTCTTAACTCTTACTCTGGCCTACAGGTTAAGGTCTTAACTCTTACTCTGGCCTACTGGTTAAGGTCTTAACTCTTACTCTGGCCTAATAGCTAAGGTCTTAGACTCGTACTATGGCCTACAGGTTAAGGTCTTAACTCTTACTCTGGCCTACTTGTTAAGGTCTTAACTCTTACTCTGGCCTAACAGCTAAGGTCTTAACTCTTACTCTGGCCTAATAACTAAGGTCTTAGACTCATACTCTGGCCTACAGTTTAAGGTCTTAACTCTTACTCTGGCCTAATAGCTAAGGTCTTAGACTCATACTCTGGCCTTATGGTTAAGGTTTTAACTCTTACTCTGGCCTAATGGTTGAGGTATTAACTCTTACTCTGGCCTGCTGGTTAAGGTCTTAACTCTTACTCTGGCCTAATAGCCAAGGTCTTAACTCTTAATCTGGCCTAATAGCTAAGGTCTTAGACTTGTACTATGGCCTACAGGTTAAGGTCTTAACTCTCACTCTCGCCTACTGGTTAAGGTCTTACCTCTTACTCTGGCCTAATAGCTAAGGTCTTAACTCTTACTCTGGCCTAATAGCTTAGGTCTTAGGCTCGTACTCTGGCCTACAGGTTAAGGTTTTAAATCTTACTCTGGCCTACTGGTTAAGGTCTTAACTCTTACTCTGGCCTAATAGCTAAGGTCTTAACTCTTACTCTGGCCTAATAGCTAAGGTCTTAGACTCGTACTCTGGCCTACAGGTTAAGGTTTTAACTCTTACTCTGGCCTACTGGTTAAGGTCTTAACTCTTACTCTGGCCTAATAGCTAAGGTCTTAGACTCGTACTATGGCCTACAGGTTAAGGTCTTAACTCTTACTCTGGCCCAATAGCTAAGGTCTTAGACTCGTACTCTGTCCTAATGGTTAATGTCTTAACTCTTACTCTGGCCTAATAGCTAAGGTCTTAACTCTTACTCTGGCCTAATAGCTAAGGTCTTAGACTCGTACTCTGGCCTAATGGATAAGGTCTTAACTCTTACTCTGGCCTAATGGTTAAGGTCTTAACTCTTACTCTGGCCTAATAGCTAAGGTCTTAGACTCGTACTCTGGCCTAATGGTTAAGGTCTTAACTCTTACTCAGGCCTAATAGCTAAGGTCTTAACTCTTACTCTGGCCTAATAGCTAAGGTCTTAGACTCGTACTATGGCCTACAGGTTAAGGTCTTAACTCTTACTCTGGCCTACTGGTTAAGGTCTTAACTCTTACTCTGGCCTAATAGCTAAGGTCTTAGACTCGTACTCTGGCCTAATGGTTAATGTCTTAACTCTTACTCTGGCCTAATAGCTAAGGTCTTAGACTCTTACTCTGACATAATGGTTAAGGTCTTAGACTCTTACTCTGGCCTAATGGTTAAGGTCTTAACTCTTACTCTGGCCTAATGGTTAAGGTCTTAGACTCTTAATCTGGCCTAATGGTGTGGAAATGTGGATTTTCCTGATCAGTTATGTCCCCTATCTTGGACCCCAACGGTTCTATATGCATGTTACAAGTACATGTATGTTCCCTCCAGTTCCAGTTTCAAAGACGCAAATACATGTGCGTCCACCGTCAACATGTCCTCTGTCAGATCCGCCATTAATGGGCTGGATATTCGATTCCTAAGTATGAAAGGCCACCGACTTTATATGGCTAAGTTACTCCATTTTTACAGTTCAGGCGAAGTAGGCCCGATTCTGCCATTGAATTCTTTCCCTGCTCTCTGCCTCTGACAAGCGTCAGCTTGAGCTCGCATCTGTATCCATGAACTTTGTCCTATTTCCTGTGCAGCTAACGGTGCCTGCCTCGGCCAGTTTCGCCTGCCTGCCAAGAAGCTGTATTTCACCTTCGAATTATCTACTTTGCTCTTCAGCCGATGCATTCCTGTCTAGTAGTTTAGGTAAACATTTCCTTTAGCTCCCGAGCAAAGGGGTTTGGCTTTTCTGTCCTCATGCAAGTAATTCATAGCCCAGTTGCCATGGAAAGTTTTCTGCCTCATTGCATCTCATATAGACACTTAGACGCTTGTGCACGCACACACAGTCAGTATAGAATAGATTTTGTCCGAGAGTCCTTCCTTGTGGATAACATAGTTCTTTAAACATAGGATGTTAGATATGATTTGGGATTAGGTTGACTTGACCCCCCAGACTTTTCGTTTCCACATGTAGAGCTAAATGTCAAGTCCCCTTCACCCCCTAGTTGCACGTCAATTACACGTCATGCTGCTGCGCGCGCATCTATGCCAAGTATTATCTTATAGATCCACCTATGCATGAAATCATAACCAATCATGTTTCTTTTTACCCCTAATTACGCCTAGTTTCGGTTACGTATTAGCAGTGTCGTTTCTCTTATCAATTGTTACGCCTTCTACATTTGTTTCATTGTAATGTATGTTCTATAAAAGCAATTTCCTGTCAATAAAATATCGTACTTCACTTCCTGAACCTTCATGGTGACGGAACCTGAAGGCCGCCACTCGAGTCGGCCATTTTGGAATAAAGCCCATTCAGAAACCTCTTATACCACGGATTCTGCCTCTTATTATTCTGAGCTATTTTGTTTAAGATCCAGTATGAAATTCAGTCCAGGTAATATTTTATTTACCACATAATGGCGCCCGAATAGGGACACTTTCTCATCTCACGCGCCGGCGGTGCGTTGCAGGCCCGGTCTCCTGCCACAGCTGGACGGACCATAACGCGTACCAGCAGGATTTCCTGTAGCTCCCTCCGGTCAAGCGGGGGCGACTGAGGCTGCGATCAACCCAGACGAGGCGGTGAGAAGCGCGAAGTATCCCGACCAGAGCCTAGCTGAGAGAGCAAGATCCGAGGTATACAGAGGCCCACCAGGTTTTCGAAGTCCCGATGTCCAGAGGGTCCGATGTCCGTAGTCGAGTCCAGTCCATTCTCCGAGGCCTTTCGTTTTGAGCTACTCGGTGAGTACCATCGCCGGGGAGGCGTGTTGACGCGCACATAGGTTGTGCCGGTCAAGACGGATTTGGGTACACAAATCCGGTCTGCACTGTTTAGCAGTGTATATGTACTGTTTAGCAGTATATCAAGTATTCCGAAGTATCTAGTTATTGTCAAGAATTCAGCTTGGTGATTAGTTATGCAGACTGTCATCATTGTTGGTCATTTTTAAAAATGTTTTAATGTTTAATGTGTTAAAATGTCCTGCATATTGTGGTATGAATGATTGTTCATTGTTCACTGTTCATTATTGTGTTTTTTCCGTATTAAGTGTGTTCAAGATTAAGTATCAGATCAGTTGTCAAATATGCCGCTCTTTTCGAAGCTAAGACAGATCACTACTAGAAAAGGGGTGCTTGAAGAGGCAGTTCCTATTCCTCCTAGGGACACTCCAGGGCACTTTATGTATCACAAGCATGGCTTAGACGCCATATTATTCCTAGATCTATGGGTGGACTACACCAAAGAGTTACCAGAAAGTCAGAGATGGCCCGTCGCTGGGACCTGGGATGCAGAATGTATCATGAAAGTAGAAGAAGAGTTGTGGAAGAGGAAAGCCAGACAGTCACAGAAAGACGCTGTTGAATTATGGCGTAAAGAATCGCATAGGCGCACTGAAAAAGCGCTAAGACAGGAAGAGAGAAGTAAAGAAAATGCAAATAAGGTTCGAGAGAATTTATTGATTGAAGAAGGTACCCGAGTACAAGCAGAACAAACAGAAAGACAAAGAAATGCCCTTATAAAAGGAATGTATCCCCTTCTGGCCGAAGGATTGCCTAAAGCTACTGCGGCCATACCAAAAGACTTGCCACCCCCATTGTTTCCGATAAAGGTACATCCTAAAGGACATCCCAGAACCGCAGAAGATATTTTTCTTTCTTCATATCTAGATGACGCAGTTCCCGAATATGCTAACCCCGCACCACATAGACCGTCTGCTGGGGGGGTTCAACGTCAAGATCAGGTATCTGTCACTGTGCCACAGCAAGCTCCGGCACAAGTCCCGATACAAGCCCTGGCAAGTACATCTGCTTCCGCGTCTGTCCCCGCAACCGATTCTGCAGCTGTGTCCACACCTGTAGTGGCTGTAGCACGTTCAACGAATCCTTTCACGTCTGACACCTTAGAGGGGGCTACTGGAGGTGCTACTAGCCTTCATTTCACGCCACCCCGAGGGAGTAAATTTTCTTTCCAAGAATCAGTACATGCACGTACACCCAAACTTATAAATACCCGCATGCTTAAGGATCTTATGATAGATTGTAGATATGATCCGGTGCCCGGAAAAGAGGACGAAATGGTCCTGGCATCATTACGCGTCAGACGAGCTGCATCGTTTTTAGGGAGGCTACCAGGAATGGCTATGCATTTAGATAGCATATACCATTTTGTCCAAACAGGGAAAGATCCTGAATGCATTAACAGAGCTATGGAATATCAGAAAGTAGAGATACAGGGAGAATTGTTACGTTTTCTTGTAAATTGTGAGATCAGAAATCAAGACCGACCGGGGGTAGACCCGGAAATAATGCAAACCCTTACTAAATGGAGTCAGAATATATCAGACGGAAAACATGATAAACAAGGAAGTATAGTAGCCATGTGCCGAAAAATTAGGAAAGAAGTAGAACGTATACATGAAGAAAGATTGGAAACAGACGAGTTTGAGCCAGATGAAGCGTCCGAATCAGGGGATTCCGTAAGACAGCCAGACACCATAGCCTATGTGGGTAGAGGAAGGTCCTGTAATAATGCTAGATGTTTTTCTGATCCAATACACTCTGTATGTCCAAACAATAGCAGAACCTATCCGACGCATATAATAAATATGAAGTCTCCCGAACGTTTGTTTCAAGCCGCAGATAAAATACTCCGGGAACGAAGGGGTTACCACCTCCTCGATTCTATGGACGAGCAAGAATTAGCAAGGTCAGCTGTTCATTGGATGGACAGTCCCGGAAAATATGGTGATGTGACAGTCGCACACACGTTTTTAAACCTCAGTCCAGATGAACAACGTTTAGCTGGGATCTATATGATTCAGCAACTTCTTATATTATATAAGAGCCAACATGCTGATCCTGGTCCCTTACCTGATATATTAACCGAACTACTCGCGAATAGATGGAGAGGTTCTAGTAACAAGTTAATTAAAGAAATACTAATGTCACGTAAACAGTACGTTCTTTTTGTAAGCCCAGATCCTTTCTCGATCCCCAACAAAGAAGGAACACCGTACTACATGGATAGACAGAATCCCTTGCGAGAAGTGCACCCAATAAAAGGCGAAGACAGTCAGTTTCACCGTGTATTTGTATACACACCCATAACAAAAATCGAATTGTTAGAAATGAAGAAAGTAGTACCCAGTCATGACAAAGACCCAGCGGGTTTTCACCGGGAAATTAAAGACATGTTACTGATGGGAGAGTACACCTATCCTGATATTATGACGATATTAAAGGTGCTAATGCCTGCTGGCATTTATGAAAAACTGAAAGAAAAAGAGTGGGAAGTGGGAGACCAAAAGATAGATTGGACAGCATTAGAAGCAGAAGAAAAAGCCCGAACTGCAGGTTCAGGACTCGGGGATAAAGTTAAAGCATTACCAGGTTTACTAGTACAGGTACTGCCACGTTTATTGACTACGAAAAAGGAAGATTGGGGTGCAATCACAGCCTGCAAACAAAAGCATGATGAAGACACGAGTGATTATTATGCCCGATTTGAAAAATGTTTTGGTATAAATAGTGGTATAAAAGCAAGTAGTGACTCATATCCACATTTATTTGTGACAAAATTAGTAGAAAATGCATTGCCTCCAGTGAAGAATAGAATATTGAAATTCGAGAGTACCTGGCAAAGTAACACACCGTCACAAATGCTACAAATGCTACAGTATCATCACAATAGAATTAGAGATGAACAAGAACACGAGCAAAGACGTATGAAGGATACTAAAATGAAAATGCTAGTTTCCCAGACAGTACCAGCGGATGGTCACAAAAAGGGTGTGACACATTCCGGAGATTCAGCAGTTCCTGTAAAAGGAACCTGCAATTACTGTAAACAACTAGGCCACTATGTGCACGATTGTCAAGTTCTGAAGCGTAATATAGCCATAGGTATTGCAAAAGAAAGACCAAGACTAGTCAGACAGGATCAGAATGAACAAGGAGCTACGCAGCATGGACAGGCCATGCCAGCTCAGCAACAGTCTATGCCAGCCTCACAACAGCCCATACAGTTTGTGCCAGCTGCACCGCCGTTGCCTGCTGCTGCCACACAAACAACTACACGACAAATGTACCAGACTGCACAGTATGAATATCCTGAATATCAGCGTTACACATGAAACAGCCTAGAGAGGGAAGTTGACTTACCCCTTATTGAGATCCCGGTAGATCAAGGAGGACCTTATGTACATAGTGAATTATTAGGTCAAGACAGAAAATTTTTACTCGATACAGGGGCAAGTCGAACAACCATAAAACGTAGTGAAGTTCCAGGGGCACCCCTCTCAGGCTCTCAAAATGTTTCCCTTGGTTTTTCAGGAAAGCCTATTGTTAATGAAGTATCACAGCCACTTCCACTTACGATTGGTCCCTTGACACGAACTACTGATTTATTGCTTACCAAATCATGTCCAGAAAACTTGTTAGGTATAAAAACATTGAAAGCCCTAGGGGCTATTATCTGTTGTTCTCCGGAAGGAGTAAGATTGTTTTTACGTGATTTTAAAGGTCATTATGTATCCAGAGACATGGATCCCCGACTACAGAGCTTACCCGCACATCTATGGGCACAAGGCCCTACTGATGTTGGTTGCATGAACATTACACCATATCGAGTCACATTAAAGGCAGGAGTGGTATTACCACGAATGCGACAATACAAGTTACCGCAAGATGCTGTAGCGGCTTTACTGAAAATCATTGACGAGCTTGTTGCCCAAGGAGTGGTTGTGGAAACCGACTCCAATATATGTAATTCACCGATCATTCCGATTCTTAAACGAACTGATCCAATGAACCCGCCAGTATATCGATTAGTTATTGATTTGCGCGAATTAAACAAGTGCATTGTGCCACAATTTCCTGTGGTCCCCGACATCTCGTCATTACTGACAGCTATTGATTCTCAAGCTACATTCTTTACAGTAATTGATCTCAAGAATGCCTTTTTCAGCGTCCCAATAGATCCAGAAAGCCAATATCTGTTCGGATTTAGTTTGAATGGACGAAGCTTTAAATTCACACGCGCTCCTCAAGGATTTACAGAAAGTCCCAGCATCTATAGCCAAGCACTGAAACGAGAACTTGACAGTATACACATGCCAGTTAACACTGCACTGCTTCAATACGTCGATGATCTGCTGATCACCGCCCGAAGCGAACCAGAATGTGAAAAAGCATCACTGACAGTTTTACATTTTCTAGCTGACAAGGGGCACAAGGTATCTCCTTCTAAGCTGCAATTCTGTGCCCAGCGAGTTATTTATCTTGGTCACTCGCTGTCCAAGGAGGGAAGGCAGCTTACACCTGATCGCATTCAGTTAATTGCAAACATGCCAATACCCAAGACACAAAAGGAAGTGCGGGCTTTCATAGGCCTCACTTCGTACTGTAGGCAGTGGATCCCTCAATATGCATTTCTAGCGAAACCACTCATTCAGTTGACAACACAGGAGGCAGCCACGTCGACTGTCCTCCCTTGGACTCAGGAACACACACTAGCTTTTGAAAGCTTAAAGAAAGCTCTATGTCAAGCACCTGTTTTAGCGACACCATGTTACAGCAAACATTTTACACTCTTTGTTACAGAACGTGAAGGTACTGCCTTGTCAGTGCTCACTCAGGAACAAGCAGGATCACGCAAGCCATGTGCTTATTTTTCCAGTACATTAGATCCCGTAGCTCAGGCTCTGCCTGCGTGTCTGAAATCAGTAGCAGCAACAGCTTTAGCAATCAGACAAAGCGATGCCATAGTGTTAGGGCATCCATTGACAGTACAAGTACCACATGCAGTAGAGGTTCTTGTGAACCGGACGCAAACACAACACTTGACCGTAGCTAGACTTACAGGGTATGAGTTGACATTGTTTCAGCCACACATAGAAATCAGACGTTGTAATACATTGAATCCTGCCACACTCTTACCCGTAATGGGTACAGACCCACTAGCTCATGATTGTGTTGAAGTTATTGAGATAAAGACGAGACCCAGACAAGACTTAACAGACGTTCCATTGTTAGATCCAGACCTGACGTTGTATGTAGATGGTTCATGCATGAGAACAAGTACAGGAAATTTAGTGGCCGCGTACGCAGTCACAACAGACACTGAAGTTATTGAAACAAACTGTATAGACACGTTGTCAGCCCAAGCAGCAGAGCTTATTGCTCTAACACAAGCCTGTATTCAAGCCACAGACAAGAAAGTCAACATATATACTGATTCACGTTATGCATTCGGAGTCGTACATGACTTCGGGGTGCTTTGGCGAGAGAGGGGTTATTTAACTTCTCATGGAACCCATATTCAGCACGGGTCCCTCATTCATGCTTTGTTAGACGCAATTCATTTACCGACTGCAATATCGATTATGAAATGCAAAGCACACACGAAGGTTACTGATATCATTTCTCAAGGCAATGATTTAGCTGACAGAACAGCTAAACAGACTGCTCAGACTCGTACATCCGACATGACAAAGCCAATAGTTCCGACACCAACACAGTGTATGACGATTAAGGATCCCGCACTTGACGTAATTGACATACAGACACATGCCACAGCAGAAGAAATAAAGAAATGGACTGAACTAGGAGGGATCCAAACAGATCAGGGATGGATGACGAAGGAGAAATCTGTATGGTTCCTTCCTGATTCTATGGTCCAAGCAGTTATAGCTACAATTCACAGTCCAGCACATTTAGGAGAGAAAGCTATGCTAGACAGCATTCAGCACATTTGGTTCAACAAACATCTACGAGCAGCAGCTAAACAAAAAGTCCGTACCTGTATGATATGTTGCCAGTTTAACCCAGGAAAGAGTGTTCCCGTAGAGCAGGGTGGATTTCAGCCTCCTGACCATCCTTTTGAAGTCCTCCAGATGGATTACATCCAGATGGAACGATGTCGAGGATTCAAATATGTTCTCGTAGTTGTCTGTGCTCTTTCCCGGTGGACTGAAGCATACCCAGTATCAGATTACACTGCCCCGACTACTGCTAAGCAGCTAGTTCGAGAATTCTTCCCACGGTATGGTTTACCACGTGTTGTATATTCAGATAACGGCCAGCCTTTCTCATCCGAATTAATGAAACATGTTTCACTCTTGCTAGGATATCAGTGGAAATTCCATTGTGTCCGACACCCCGAGGCAGCAGGTCTCGTGGAACGACATAATCAACTTTTGAAAATCAGATTGTCTAAAATATGTCAGGAAAAAGGTGTGGACTGGATAGTAGCCTTACCAGTTGCACTGTTTTACATGAGAATGGTAGCGCACTCTCGAACAGGGCTATCCCCTTATGAGGTGATCTTTGGCAGACCACCGAATATGTGGGGGACGCCTATACCCCGTAAAATAACTGATGTTGACTGTAATATGCTGACAGATTACCTGGCTTCCTTGATGTCTGCACTACAATCTTGTCGTTCACAGGTAGTCGCAGCTTTTCCTGACAACACTGAGGTGAAACCCCATGACGTAATCCCCGGCGATTTCGTCCTTGTCAGGAATTTCGACCGAAAGACTCAGCTGGAGCCCAGGTGGAAGACTCCTAAGTTGGTCCTGCTGACGACAAGGACAGCTGTGAAGATCGAGGGCAGGAAAGGCTGGGTCCATTCCAGCCACATCAAGAAATTTCATGGACTTCCTTCAGATATAAACAGTCCTCCCCGTGTGTCTTCCCCCATTGACTCAAAGCTACCTTTGGCTGAGGCCAGTAGCACCGAACTCTATAAACTGAAACTCAGATCCAGATCCAAGCTGTCGGACGATTTGATTGTTTAAGTCCTCTCCAAGGTGAAGCGGTTGAATTTGTCCCGACATGTATCCCTTAGGTCTGAATCATGAACAATCCAGAACCATATTGAAACGACATGCATACTGTAAATTACTGCGTAGCCACTGTATTGTGACTTTATTAATTTTGTTTTTCTTGAGTTTTATAATAATTACTGCAAGTATATTGTTGCATATATATTATCCCGTTTCTAAACATGTTCTCAATGTAACCGATGAACATTCTTTTAGTGACCTACCCCCACATGAGTTGTCCTATAGACTTGCGCTGCGTAACAACACTTTCATTAGTATGTTACATCACTCCCATCAGACTAGTAATGCTACGAATTGTTGGGTGTGTGGCCGACTCCCTCCATATCAGAATAACAAAGGAGTTCTGCCTTTCTTTCCACATCCATTCACACATAATGGCTCCTGTGGAGCATGGTTCAGTTTAATCAATTCTATAGATTCAGATACAGCAGTTTATCAACACCATTGGATATGGGGAAATCTGAATATAGTGTTATACAAAGTCTGTTACCCTGACAAGAAGGGTCACCCCAGTAGAACAGGAACGGATCTAGAAAATGAAGTATATAGATTAGGTAATTTTACACCTAATCTCATGATTCTGAATGTCGAATCCGAAGTTGAGCTAATTTTGCCCACCATGTCAGTATTTCCAGTTAAAGGTGAATTATGTATAAGAAAAGTTGGTTCCATACATATGGGCCATAGCAAATGCACCATTACAGTAGAATTTAGTGATGAAGGCAAATCTTCATTTAGAGCTTCACGCCACTCCTACTTCATATGTGGTCAGACTGCATACATGGGTCTACCACCAGACTGGGATGGTACCTGTTACATAGCATTCCTTTTGCCACCTGTTTTTCTAGCTCCTCCTGATTATTATCGAAATGTTCATTTAGTACACAATAGAGAGCGAAGAGATCTCCCAGTTGTCGATTATACTGAGACAGCATGGGACAAGTATGTAGATTTCAATAAAGGTATCTTTCCCTATATAGGTACAATTTCAAATAGTAAGCTGATACGTAGACTAACCAAGACTCTTGAAGCCGTAGTGAATGAGACTATAGCCGCCCTAGGCAATCTGACAGAGGAACAATCAGTGATGAGAATTGTTGTTCTTCAAAATCGGCTTGTCCTTGACGTCATCTTGGCCGATAGGGGCGGAGCTTGTAGGGTCATCGGATCAAGCTGCTGCGTATTCATACCAGAAAATTCGCCATCTGTATATAAAGCTATAACACGCCTTCATAAGATTGTGAGCCAGATACACGAGAATCCAGGCACTTGGACTTGGTCCGGGTGGTTTTGGAGTGTGATATCAGCCTGGGGATGGAGGGTTCTATCCTTCCTAGGTATTGGCCTTCTTATACTCTTCAGTTGCTGTCTATGTCTGCAATGTGGACCAGCGATTTGTGGTTTGTGTGCCACATCGTGTATTCCACATCAAGGTTTTCGTTCAAAATCCCGGAAGAAGAAAGAAGAAGAAATGACGCTCCATGAGCAAATCGATGGATTAATGAAGATTGATGTTTCTTGACGGGCAAGTAGGGGACAAGGAGGGAATGTGGAAATGTGGATTTTCCTGATCAGTTATGTCCCCTATCTTGGACCCCAACGGTTCTATATGCATGTTACAAGTACATGTATGTTCCCTCCAGTTCCAGTTTCAAAGACGCAAATACATGTGCGTCCACCGTCAACATGTCCTCTGTCAGATCCGCCATTAATGGGCTGGATATTCGATTCCTAAGTATGAAAGGCCACCGACTTTATATGGCTAAGTTACTCCATTTTTACAGTTCAGGCGAAGTAGGCCCGATTCTGCCATTGAATTCTTTCCCTGCTCTCTGCCTCTGACAAGCGTCAGCTTGAGCTCGCATCTGTATCCATGAACTTTGTCCTATTTCCTGTGCAGCTAACGGTGCCTGCCTCGGCCAGTTTCGCCTGCCTGCCAAGAAGCTGTATTTCACCTTCGAATTATCTACTTTGCTCTTCAGCCGATGCATTCCTGTCTAGTAGTTTAGGTAAACATTTCCTTTAGCTCCCGAGCAAAGGGGTTTGGCTTTTCTGTCCTCATGCAAGTAATTCATAGCCCAGTTGCCATGGAAAGTTTTCTGCCTCATTGCATCTCATATAGACACTTAGACGCTTGTGCACGCACACACAGTCAGTATAGAATAGATTTTGTCCGAGAGTCCTTCCTTGTGGATAACATAGTTCTTTAAACATAGGATGTTAGATATGATTTGGGATTAGGTTGACTTGACCCCCCAGACTTTTCGTCTCCACATGTAGAGCTAAATGTCAAGTCCCCTTCACCCCCTAGTTGCACGTCAATTACACGTCATGCTGCTGCGCGCGCATCTATGCCAAGTATTATCTTATAGATCCACCTATGCATGAAATCATAACCAATCATGTTTCTTTTTACCCCTAATTACGCCTAGTTTCGGTTACGTATTAGCAGTGTCGTTTCTCTTATCAATTGTTACGCCTTCTACATTTGTTTCATTGTAATGTATGTTCTATAAAAGCAATTTCCTGTCAATAAAATATCGTACTTCACTTCCTGAACCTTCATGGTGACGGAACCTGAAGGCCGCCACTCGAGTCGGCCATTTTGGAATAAAGCCCATTCAGAAACCTCTTATACCACGGATTCTGCCTCTTATTATTCTGAGCTATTTTGTTTAAGATCCAGTATGAAATTCAGTCCAGGTAATATTTTATTTACCACAATGGTAAAGGTCTTAACTCTTACTCTGGCCAGACTCTTACTCTGGCCTAATGGTTAAGGTCTTAACTCTTACTCTGGCCTAATGGTTAAGGTCTTAGACTCTTACTCTGGCCTAATGGTTAAGGTCTTAGCTCTTACTCCGGCCTAATGGTTAAGGTCTTAGACTCTTTCTCTGGCCTGATGTTTAAGGTCTTTATTCTTACTCTGGCTTAATGGTTAAAGTCTTAACTCTTAGTCTGGCCTAATAGCTAAGGTCTTAGACTCGTACTCTGGTCTAATGGTTAGGATCTTAACTCTTACTCTGGCCTAATAGCTAAGGTCTTAGACTCGTACTCTGGCCTACTGGTTAAGGTCTTAACTCTTACTCTGGCCTACTGGTTAAGGTCTTAACTCTTACTCTGGCCTAATAGCTAAGGTCTTAGATTCGTACTCTGGCCTAATGGTTAAGGTCTTAACTCATACTCTGGCCTACTGGTTAAGGTCTTAACTCTTACTCTGGCCTAATAGCTAAGGTCTTAGACTCGTACTCTGGCCTAATAGCTAAGGTCTTAACTCTTAGTCTGGCCTAATAGCTAAGGTCTTAGACTCGTACTCTGACCTAATGTTTAAGGTCTTAACTCTTACTCTGGCCTAATAGCTAAGGTGTTAGACTCGTACTCTGGCCTAATGGTTAAGGTCTTAACTCTTACTCTGGCCTAATAGCTAAGGTCTTAGACTCGTACTATGGCCTACAGGTTAAGGTCTTAACTCTTACTCTGGCCTACTGGTTAGGGTCTTAACTCTTACTCTGGCCTAATAGCTAAGGTCTTAGACTCGTACTCTGGCCTACTGGTTAAGGTCTTAACTCTTACTCTGGCCTAATAGCTAAGGTCTTAGACTCGTACTCTGGCCTAATGGTTAAGGTCTTAACTCTTACTCTGGCCTAATAGCTAAGGTCTTAGACTCGTACTCTGGCCTAATAGCTAAGGTCTTAGACTCATACTCTGGCCTAATAATTAAGGTCTTAATTCTTACTCTGGCCTAATAGCTAAGGTCTTAGACTCGTACTCTGGCCTACAGGTTAAGGTCTTAACTCTTACTCTGGCCTACTGGTTAAGGTCTTAACTCTTACTCTGGCCTAATAGCTAAGGTCTTGACTCTTACTCTGGCCTAATATCTAAGGTCTTAGACTCGTACTGTGGCCTTCAGGTTAAGGTCTTAACTCTTACTCTGGCCTACTGGTTAAGGTCTTAACTCTTACTCTGGCCTAATAGCTAAGGTCTTAACTCTTACTCTGGCCTATTAGCTAAGGTCTTAGACTCATAGTATGGCCTACAGGTTTAGGTCTTAACTCCTACTCTGGCCTACAGGTTAAGGTCTTAACTCTTACTCTGGCCTACTGGTTAAGGTTTTAACTCTTACTCTGGCCTGATAGCTAAGTTCTTAACTCTTACTCTGGCCTAATAGCTAAGGTCTTAGACTCGTACTCTGGCCTACAGGTTAAGGTTTTAACTCTTACTCTGGCCTACTGGTTAAGGTCTTAACTCTTACTCTGGCCTAATAGCTAAGGTCTTAGACTCGTACTCTGGCCTAACGGTTAAGGTCTTAACTCTTACTCTAGCCCAATAGCTAAGGTCTTAACTCTTACTCTGGCCTAATAGCTAAGGTCTTAGACTCGTACTCTGGCCTAATGGTTAAGGTTTTAACTCTTACTCTGGCCTAATAGCTAAGGTCTTAACTCTTACTCTGGCCTAATAGCTAAGGTCTTAGTCTCGTACTATGGCCTACAGGTTAAGGTCTTAACTCTTACTCTGGCCTACAGGTTAAGTTCTTAACTCTTACTCTGGCCTACTGGTTAAGGTCTTAACTTTTACTCTGGCCTAATAGCTAAGGTCTTAGACTCGTACTATGGCCTACAGGTTAAGGTCTTAACTCTTACTCTGGCCTACTGCTTAAGGTCTTAACTTTTACTCTGGCCTAATAGCTAAGGTCTTAACTCTTACTCTGGCCTACTGGATAAGGTCTTAACTCTTACCCTGGCCTAATAGCTAAGGTCTTAGACTCGTACTCTGGCCTACAGGTTAAGGTCTTAACTCTTACTCTGGCCTACAGGTTAAGGTCTTAACTCTTACTCTGGCCCACTGGTTAAGGTCTTAACTCTTACTCTGGCCTAATAGCTAAGGTCTTAGACTCGTACTATGGCCTACAGGTTAAGGTCTTAACTCTTACTCTGGCCTACTGGTTAAGGTCTTAACTCTTACTCTGGCCTAACAGCTAAGGTCTTAGACTCGTACTCTGGCCTAATGGTTAAGGTCTTAGCTCTTACTCCGGCCTAATGGTTAAGGTCTTAGACTCTTTCTCTGGCCTGATGTTTAAGGTCTTTATTCTTACCTTGGCTTAATGGTTAAAGTCTTAACTCTTAGTCTGGCCTAATAGCTAAGGTCTTAGACTCGTACTCTGGTCTAATGGTTAGGATCTTAACTCTTACTCTGGCCTAATAGCTAAGGTCTTAGACTCGTACTCTGGCCTACTGGTTAAGGTCTTAACTCTTACTCTGGCCTACTGGTTAAGGTCTTAACTCTTACTCTGGCCTAATAGCTAAGGTCTTAGATTCGTACTCTGGCCTAATGGTTAAGGTCTTAACTCATACTCTGGCCTACTGGTTAAGGTCTTAACTCTTACTCTGGCCTAATAGCTAAGGTCTTAGACTCGTACTCTGGCCTAATAGCTAAGGTCTTAACTCTTAGTCTGGCCTAATAGCTAAGGTCTTAGACTCGTACTCTGACCTAATGTTTAAGGTCTTAACTCTTACTCTGGCCTAATAGCTAAGGTGTTAGACTCGTACTCTGGCCTAATGGTTAAGGTCTTAACTCTTACTCTGGCCTAATAGCTAAGGTCTTAGACTCGTACTATGGCCTACAGGTTAAGGTCTTAACTCTTACTCTGGCCTACTGGTTAGGGTCTTAACTCTTACTCTGGCCTAATAGCTAAGGTCTTAGACTCGTACTCTGGCCTACTGGTTAAGGTCTTAACTCTTACTCTGGCCTAATAGCTAAGGTCTTAGACTCGTACTCTGGCCTAATGGTTAAGGTCTTAACTCTTACTCTGGCCTAATAGCTAAGGTCTTAGACTCGTACTCTGGCCTAATAGCTAAGGTCTTAGACTCATACTCTGGCCTAATAATTAAGGTCTTAATTCTTACTCTGGCCTAATAGCTAAGGTCTTAGACTCGTACTCTGGCCTGCAGGTTAAGGTCTTAACTCTTACTCTGGCCTACTGGTTAAGGTCTTAACTCTTACTCTGGCCTAATAGCTAAGGTCTTGACTCTTACTCTGGCCTAATATCTAAGGTCTTAGACTCGTACTGTGGCCTTCAGGTTAAGGTCTTAACTCTTACTCTGGCCTACTGGTTAAGGTCTTAACTCTTACTCTGGCCTAATAGCTAAGGTCTTAACTCTTACTCTGGCCTATTAGCTAAGGTCTTAGACTCATAGTATGGCCTACAGGTTTAGGTCTTAACTCCTACTCTGGCCTACAGGTTAAGGTCTTAACTCTTACTCTGGCCTACTGGTTAAGGTTTTAACTCTTACTCTGGCCTGATAGCTAAGTTCTTAACTCTTACTCTGGCCTAATAGCTAAGGTCTTAGACTCGTACTCTGGCCTACAGGTTAAGGTTTTAACTCTTACTCTGGCCTACTGGTTAAGGTCTTAACTCTTACTCTGGCCTAATAGCTAAGGTCTTAGACTCGTACTCTGGCCTAACGGTTAAGGTCTTAACTCTTACTCTAGCCCAATAGCTAAGGTCTTAACTCTTACTCTGGCCTAATAGCTAAGGTCTTAGACTCGTACTCTGGCCTAATGGTTAAGGTTTTAACTCTTACTCTGGCCTAATAGCTAAGGTCTTAACTCTTACTCTGGCCTAATAGCTAAGGTCTTAGTCTCGTACTATGGCCTACAGGTTAAGGTCTTAACTCTTACTCTGGCCTACAGGTTAAGTTCTTAACTCTTACTCTGGCCTACTGGTTAAGGTCTTAACTTTTACTCTGGCCTAATAGCTAAGGTCTTAGACTCGTACTATGGCCTACAGGTTAAGGTCTTAACTCTTACTCTGGCCTACTGCTTAAGGTCTTAACTTTTACTCTGGCCTAATAGCTAAGGTCTTAACTCTTACTCTGGCCTACTGGATAAGGTCTTAACTCTTACCCTGGCCTAATAGCTAAGGTCTTAGACTCGTACTCTGGCCTACAGGTTAAGGTCTTAACTCTTACTCTGGCCTACAGGTTAAGGTCTTAACTCTTACTCTGGCCCACTGGTTAAGGTCTTAACTCTTACTCTGGCCTAATAGCTAAGGTCTTAGACTCGTACTATGGCCTACAGGTTAAGGTCTTAACTCTTACTCTGGCCTACTGGTTAAGGTCTTAACTCTTACTCTGGCCTAACAGCTAAGGTCTTAGACTCGTACTCTGGCCTACAGGTTAAGGTCTTAACTCTTACTGTGGCCTAATAGCTAAGGTCTTAGACTCATACTCTGGCCTTATGGTTAAGGTCTTAACTCTTACTCTGGCCTAATGGTTAAGGTATTAACTCTTACTATGGCCTACTGGTTAAGGTCTTAACTCTTACTCTGGCCTAATAGCCAAGGTCTTAACTCTTACTCTGGCCTAATAGCTAAGGTCTTAGACTCGTACTATGGCCTACAGGTTAAGGTCTTAATTCTCACTCTCGCCTACTGGTGAAGGTCTTAACTCTTACTCTGGCCTAATAGCTAAGGTCTTAACTCTTACTCTGGCCTAATAGCTTAGGTCTTAGACTCGTACTCTGGCCTAATGGTTAAGGTCTTAACTCTTACTCTGGCCTAATAGCTAAGGTCTTAACTCTTACTCTGGCCTAATAGCTAAGGTCTTATACTCGTACTCTGGCCTACAGGGTAAGGTTTTAACTCTTACTCTGGCCTACTGGTTAAGGTCTTAACTCTTACTCTGGCCTAATAGCTAAGGTTTTAGACTCGTACCATGGCCTACAGGTTAAGGTCTTAACTCTTACTCTGGCCTACTGGTTAAGGTCTTAGCTCTTACTCTGGCCTAATAGCTAAGGTCTTAACTCTTACTCTGGCCTAATAGCTAAGGTCTTAGACTCATAGTATGGCCTACAGGTTTAGGTCTTAACTCCTACTCTGGCCTACAGGTTAAGGTCTTAACTCTTACTCTGGCTTACTGGTTAAGGTCTTAACTCGTACTCTGGCCTAATAGCTAAGGTCTTAACTCTTACTCAGGCCTAATAGCTAAGGTCTTATTTCTTACTCTGGCCTAATAGCTAAGGTCTTAGACTCGTACTCTGGCCTAATGGTTAAGGTCTTAACTCTTACTCTGGTCTAATAGCTAAGGTCTTAGACTCGTACTCTGGCCTAATGGTTAAGGTCTTCACTTTTACTCTGGCCCAATAGCTAAGGTCTTAACTCTTTCTCTGGCCTAATAGCTAAGGTCTTAGACTCGTACTCTGGACTAATGGTTAAGGTCTTAACTCTTACTCTGGCCTACTGGTTAAGGTCTTAACTCTTACTCTGGCATAATAGCTAAGGTCTTAGACTCGTACTCTGGCCTAATGGTTAAGGTCTTAACTCTTACTCTGGCCTAATAGCTAAGGTCTTAACTCTTACTCTGGCATAATGGTTAAGGTCTTAACTCTTACTCTGGCGTAATAGCTAAGGTCTTAACTCTTACTCTGGCCTAATAGCTAAGGTCTTAACTCTTACTCTGGACTAATGGTTAAGGTCTTAACTCTTACTCTGGCATAATGGTTAAGGTCTTAACTCTTACTCTGGCCTAATAGCTAAGGTCTTAACTCTTACTCTGGCCTAATAGCTAAGGTCTTAGACTCAAACTCTGGCCTAATGGTTAAGGTCTTAACTCTTACTCTGGCCTAATAGTTAAGGTCTTAGACTCTTACTCTGACATAATGGTTAAGGTCTTAGACTCTTACTCTGGCCTAATGGTTAAGGTCTTAACTCTTACTCTGGCCTAATGGTTAAGGTCTTAGACTCTTAATCTGGCCTAATGGTTAAGGTCTTAACTCTTACTCTGGCCTAATGGTTAAGGTCTTAGACTCTTACTCTGGCCTAATGGTTAAGGTCTTAGCTCTTACTCCGGCCTAATGGTTAAGGTCTTAGACTCTTTCTCTGGCCTAATGTTTAAGGTCTTTATTCTTACTCTGGCTTAATGGTTAAAGTCTTAACTCTTACTCTGGCCTAATAGCTAAGGTCTTAACTCTTACTCTGGCCTAATAGCTACGGTCTTAGACTCGTACTCTGATCTAATGGTTAAGGTCTTAACTCTTTCTCTGGCCTACTGGTTAAGGTCTTAACTCTTATTCTGGCCTAATAGCTAAGGTCTTAGACTCATACTCTGGCCTACTGGTTAAGGTCTTAACTCTTACTCTGGCCTACTGGTTAAGGTCTTAACTCTTACTCTGGCCTAATAGCTAAGGTCTTAGATTCGTACTCTGGTCTAATGGTTAAGGTCTTAACTCTTTCTCTGGCCTACTGGTTAAGGTCTTAACTCTTACTCTGGCCTAATAGCTAAGGTGTTAGACTCGTACTCTGGCCTCCTGGTTAAGGTCTTAACTCTTACTCTGGCCGACTGGTTAAGGTCTTAACTCTTACTCTGGCCTAATAGCTAAGGTCTTAGACTCGTACTCTGGCCTAATGGTGAAGGTCTTAACTCTTACTCTGGCCTACTGGTTAAGGTCTTAACTCTTACTCTGGCCTAATAGCTAAGGTCTTAACTCTTACTCTGGCCTAATAACTAAGGTCTTGACTCTTACTCTGGCCTAATAGCTAAGGTCTTAGACTCGTACTATGGCCTTCAGGTTAAGGTCTTAACTCTTACTCTGGCCTACTGGTTAAGGTCTTAACTCTTACTCTGGCCTAATAGCTAAGGTCTTAGACTCGTACTCTGGCCTAATGGTGAAGGTCTTAACTCTTACTCTGGCCTACTGGTTAAGGTCTTAACTCTTACCCTGGCCTAATAGCTAAGGTCTTAGACTCGTACTCTGGCCTAATGGTTAAGGTCTTAACTCTTACTCTGGCCTAATAGCTAAGGTCTTAGACTCGTACTCTGGCCTAATAGCTAAGGTCTTAACTCTTACTCTGGCCTAATAGCTAAGGTCTTAACTCTTACTCTGGCCTAATAGCTAAGGTCTTAGACTCGTTCTCTGGCCTAATAGCTAAGGTCTTAGACTCGTACTCTGGCCTAATGGTTAAGGTCTTAACTCTTACACTGGCCTACTGGTTAAGGTCTTAACTCTTACTCTGGCCTAATAGCTAAGGTCTTAGACTCGTACTCTGGCCTAATGGTTAAGGTCTTAACTCTTACTCTGGCCTACTGGTTAAGGTCTTAACTTTTACTCTGGCCTAATAGCTAAGGTCTTAACTCTTACTCTGGCCTAATAGCTAAGGTCTTAGACTCGTACTCTGGCCTAATGGTTAAGGTCTTAACTCTTACTCTGGCCTACTGGTTAAGGTCTTAACTCTTACTCTGGCCTAATAGCTAAGGTCTTAGACTCGTACTCCGGCCTAATGGTTAAGGTCTTAACTCTTACTCTGGCCTAATAGCTAAGGTCTTAACTCTTACTCTGGCCTAATAGCTAAGGTCTTAGTCTCGTACTCTGGCCTACAGTTTAAGGTCTTAACTCTTACTCTGGCCTAATAGCTAAGGTCTTAGACTCATACTCTGGCCTTATGGTTAAGGTTTTAACTCTTACTCTGGCCTAATGGTTGAGGTATTAACTCTTACTCTGGCCTACTGGTTAAGGTCTTAACTCTTACTCTGGCCTAATAGCCAAGGTCTTAACTCTTACTCTGGCCTAATAGCTAAGGTCTTAGACTCGTACTATGGCCTACAGGTTAAGGTCTTAACTCTCACTCTCGCCTACTGGTTAAGGTCTTACCTCTTACTCTGGCCTAATAGCTAAGGTCTTAACTCTTACTCTGGCCTAATAGCTTAGGTCTTAGACTCGTACTCTGGCCTAATGGTTAAGGTCTTAACTCGTACTCTGGCCTACTGGTTAAGGTCTTAACTCTTACTCTGGCCGACTGGTTAAGGTCTTAACTCTTACTCTGGCCTAATAGCTAAGGTCTTAGACTCGTACTCTGGCCTAATTGTGAAGGTCTTAACTCTTACTCCGGCCTACTGGTTAAGGTCTTAACTCTTACTCTGGCCTAATAGCTAAGGTCTTAACTCTTACTCTGGCCTAATAGCTAAGGTCTTGACTCTTACTCTGGCCTAATAGCTAAGGTCTTAGACTCGTACTATGGCCTTCAGGTTAAGGTCTTAACTCTTACTCTGGCCTACTGGTTAAGGTCTTAACTCTTACTCTGGCCTAATAGCTAAGGTCTTAGACTCGTACTCTGGCCTAATGGTGAAGGTCTTAACTCTTACTCTGGCCTACTGGTTAAGGTCTTAACTCTTACCCTGGCCTAATAGCTAAGGTCTTAGACTCGTACTCTGGCCTAATGGTTAAGGTCTTAACTCTTACTCTGGCCTAATAGCTAAGGTCTTAGACTCGTACTCTGGCCTAATAGCTAAGGTCTTAACTCTTACTCTGGCCTAATAGCTAAGGTCTTAACTCTTACTCTGGCCTAATAGCTAAGGTCTTAGACTCGTACTCTGGCCTAATAGCTAAGGTCTTAGACTCGTACTCTGGCCTAATGGTTAAGGTCTTAACTCTTACACTGGCCTACTGGTTAAGGTCTTAACTCTTACTTTGGCCTAATAGCTAAGGTCTTAGACTCGTACTCTGGCCTAATGGTTAAGGTCTTAACTCTTACTCTGGCCTACTGGTTAAGGTCTTAACTTTTACTCTGGCCTAATAGCTAAGGTCTTAACTCTTACTCTGGCCTAATAGCTAAGGTCTTAGACTCGTACTCTGGCCTAATGGTTAAGGTCTTAACTCTTACTCTGGCCTAATAGCTAAGGTCTTAACTCTTACTCTGGCCTAATAGCTAAGGTCTTAGACTCGTACTATGGCCTACAGGTTAAGTTCTTAACTCTTACTCTGGCCTACTGGTTAAGGTCTTAACTCTTACTCTGGCCTAATAGCTAAGGTCTTAGACTCGTACTCCGGCCTAATGGTTAAGGTCTTAACTCTTACTCGGGCCTAATAGCTAAGGTCTTAACTCTTACTCTGGCCTAATAGCTAAGGTATTAGTCTCGTACTCTGGCCTACAGTTTAAGGTCTTAACTCTTACTCTGGCCTAATAGCTAAGGTCTTAGACTCATACTCTGGCCTTATGGTTAAGGTTTTAACTCTTACTCTGGCCTAATGGTTGAGGTATTAACTCTTACTCTGGCCTACTGGTTAAGGTCTTAACTCTTACTCTGGCCTAATAGCCAAGGTCTTAACTCTTACTCTGGCCTAATAGCTAAGGTCTTATACTCGTACTATGGCCTACAGGTTAAGGTCTTAACTCTCACTCTCGCCTACTGGTTAAGGTCTTACCTCTTACTCTGGCCTAATAGCTAAAGTCTTAACTCTTACTCTGGCCTAATAGCTTAGGTCTTAGACTCGTACTCTGGCCTAATGGTTAAGGTCTTAACTCTTACTCTGGCCTAATAGCTAAGGTCTTAACTCTTACTCTGGCCTAATAGCTAAGGTCTTAGACTCGTACTCTGGCCTACAGGTTAAGGTTTTAACTCTTACTCTGGCCTACTGGTTAAGGTCTTAACTCTTACTCTGGCCTAATAGCTAAGGTCTTAGACTCGTACTATGGCCTACAGGTTAAGGTCTTAACTCTTACTCTGGCCCAATAGCTACGGTCTTAGACTCGTACTCTGTCCTAATGGTTAATGTCTTAACTCTTACTCTGGCCTAATAGCTAAGGTCTTAACTCTTACTCTGGCCTAATAGCTAAGGTCTTAGACTCGTACTCTGGCCTAATGGATAAGGTCTTAACTCTTACTCTGGCCTAATGGTTAAGGTCTTAACTCTTACTCTGGCCTAATAGCTAAGGTCTTAGACTCGTACTCTGGCCTAATGGTTAAGGTCTTAACTCTTACTCAGGCCTAATAGCTAAGGTCTTAACTCTTACTCTGGCCTAATAGCTAAGGTCTTAGACTCGTACTATGGCCTACAGGTTAAGGTCTTAACTCTTACTCTTGCCTACTGGTTAAGGTCTTAACTCTTACTCTGGCCTAATAGCTAAGGTCTTAGACTCATTCTCTGGCCTAATGGTTAATGTCTTAACTCTTACTCTGGCCTAATAGCTAAGGTGTTAGACTCGTACTCTGGCCTAATGGTTAAGGTCTTAACTCTTACTCTGGCCTAATAGCTAAGGTCTTAGACTCGTACTCTGGCCTAATGGTTAAGGTCTTAACTCTTAGTCTGGCCTAATAGCTAAGGTCTTAGACTCTTACTCTGACATAATGGTTAAGGTCTTAGACTCTTACTCTGGCCTAATGGTTAAGGTCTTAACTCTTACTCTGGCCTAATGGTTAAGGTCTTAGACTCTTAATCTGGCCTAATGGTAAAGGTCTTAACTCTTACTCTGGCCAGACTCTTACTCTGGCCTAATGGTTAAGGTCTTAGACTCTTACTCTGGCCTAATGGTTAAGGTCTTAGCTCTTACTCCGGCCTAATGGTTAAGGTCTTAGACTCTTTCTCTGGCCTGATGTTTAAGGTCTTTATTCTTACTCTGGCTTAATGGTTAAAGTCTTAACTCTTAGTCTGGCCTAATAGCTAAGGTCTTAGACTCGTACTCTGGTCTAATGGTTAGGATCTTAACTCTTACTCTGGCCTAATAGCTAAGGTCATAGACTCGTACTCTGGCCTACTGGTTAAGGTCTTAACTCTTACTCTGGCCTACTGGTTAAGGTCTTAACTCTTACTCTGGCCTAATAGCTAAGGTCTTAGACTCGTACTCTGGCCTAATGGTTAAGGTCTTAACTCATACTCTGGCCTACTGGTTAAGGTCTTAACTCTTACTCTGGCCTAATAGCTAAGGTCTTAGACTCGTACTCTGGCCTAATAGCTAAGGTCTTAACTCTTAGTCTGGCCTAATAGCTAAGGTCTTAGACTCGTACTCTGACCTAATGTTTAAGGTCTTAACTCTTACTCTGGCCTAATAGCTAAGGTGTTAGACTCGTACTCTGGCCTAATGGTTAAGGTCTTAACTCTTACTCTGGCCTAATAGCTAAGGTCTTAGACTCGTACTATGGCCTACAGGTTAAGGTCTTAGACTCATTCTCTGGCCTAATGGTTAATGTCTTAACTCTTACTCTGGCCTAATAGCTAAGGTGTTAGACTTGTACTCTGGCCTAATGGTTAAGGTCTTAACTCTTACTCTGGCCTAATAGCTAAGGTCTTAGACTCGTACTCTGGCCTAATGGTTAAGGTCTTAACTCTTAGTCTGGCCTAATAGCTAAGGTCTTAGACTCTTACTCTGACATAATGGTTAAGGTCTTAGACTCTTACTCTGGCCTAATGGTTAAGGTCTTAACTCTTACTCTGGCCTAATGGTTAAGGTCTTAGACTCTTAATCTGGCCTAATGGTAAAGGTCTTAACTCTTACTCTGGCCAGACTCTTACTCTGGCCTAATGGTTAAGGTCTTAACTCTTACTCTGGCCTAATGGTTAAGGTCTTAGACTCTTACTCTGGCCTAATGGTTAAGGTCTTAGCTCTTACTCCGGCCTAATGGTTAAGGTCTTAGACTCTTTCTCTGGCCTGATGTTTAAGGTCTTTATTCTTACTCTGGCTTAATGGTTAAAGTCTTAACTCTTAGTCTGGCCTAATAGCTAAGGTCTTAGACTCGTACTCTGGTCTAATGGTTAGGATCTTAACTCTTACTCTGGCCTAATAGCTAAGGTCATAGACTCGTACTCTGGCCTACTGGTTAAGGTCTTAACTCTTACTCTGGCCTACTGGTTAAGGTCTTAACTCTTACTCTGGCCTAATAGCTAAGGTCTTAGACTCGTACTCTGGCCTAATGGTTAAGGTCTTAACTCATACTCTGGCCTACTGGTTAAGGTCTTAACTCTTACTCTGGCCTAATAGCTAAGGTCTTAGACTCGTACTCTGGCCTAATAGCTAAGGTCTTAACTCTTAGTCTGGCCTAATAGCTAAGGTCTTAGACTCGTACTCTGACCTAATGTTTAAGGTCTTAACTCTTACTCTGGCCTAATAGCTAAGGTGTTAGACTCGTACTCTGGCCTAATGGTTAAGGTCTTAACTCTTACTCTGGCCTAATAGCTAAGGTCTTAGACTCGTACTATGGCCTACAGGTTAAGGTCTTAACTCTTACTCTGGCCTACTGGTTAAGGTCTTAACTCTTACTCTGGCCTAATAGCTAAGGTCTTAGACTCGTACTCTGGCCTACTGGTTAAGGTCTTAACTCTTACTCTGGCCTAATAGCTAAGGTCTTAGACTCATACTCTGGCCTAATGGTTAAGGTCTTAACTCTTACTCTGGCCTAATAGCTAAGGTCTTAGACTCGTACTCTGGCCTAATAGCTAAGGTCTTAGACTCATACTCTGGCCTAATGATTAAGGTCTTAATTCTTACTCTGGCCTAATAGCTAAGGTCTTAGACTCGTACTCTGGCCTACAGGTTAAGGTCTTAACTCTTACTCTGGCCTACTGGTTAAGGTCTTAACTCTTACTCTGGCCTAATAGCTAAGGTCTTGACTCTTACTCTGGCCTAATATCTAAGGTCTTAGACTCGTACTGTGGCCTTCAGGTTAAGGTCTTAACTCTTACTCTGGCCTACTGGTTAAGATCTTAACTCTTACTCTGGCCTAATAGCTAAGGTCTTAACTCTTACTCTGGCCTATTAGCTAAGGTCTTAGACTTATAGTATGGCTTACAGGTTTAGGTCTTAACTCCTACTCTGGCCTACAGGTTAAGGTCTTAACTCTTACTCTGGCCTACTGGTTAAGGTCTTAACTCTTACTCTGGCCTGATAGCTAAGTTCTTAACTCTTACTCTGGCCTAATAGCTAAGGTCTTAGACTCGTACTCTGGCCTAATAGTTAAGGTTTTAACTCTTACTCTGGCCTAATAGCTAAGGTCTTAACTCTTACTCTGGCCTAATAGCTAAGGTCTTAGACTCGTACTCTGGCCTAACGGTTAAGGTCTTAACTCTTACTCTAGCCCAATAGCTAAGGTCTTAACTCTTACTCTGGCCTAATAGCTAAGGTCTTAGACTCGTACTCTGGCCTAATGGTTAAGGTTTTAACTCTTACTCTGGCCTAATAGCTAAGGTCTTAACTCTTACTCTGGCCTAATAGCTAAGGTCTTAGTCTCGTACTATGGCCTACAGGTTAAGGTCTTAACTCTTACTCTGGCCTACAGGTTAAGTTCTTAACTCTTACTCTGGCCTACTGGTTAAGGTCTTAACTTTTACTCTGGCCTAATAGCTAAGGTCTTAGACTCGTACTATGGCCTACAGGTTAAGGTCTTAACTCTTACTCTGGCCTACTGCTTAAGGTCTTAACTTTTACTCTGGCCTAATAGCTAAGGTCTTAACTCTTACTCTGGCCTACTGGATAAGGTCTTAACTCTTACCCTGGCCTAATAGCTAAGGTCTTAGACTCGTACTCTGGCCTACAGGTTAAGGTCTTAACTCTTACTCTGGCCTACAGGTTAAGGTCTTAACTCTTACTCTGGCCCACTGGTTAAGGTCTTAACTCTTACTCTGGCCTAATAGCTAAGGTCTTAGACTCGTACTATGGCCTACAGGTTAAGGTCTTAACTCTTACTCTGGCCTACTGGTTAAGGTCTTAACTCTTACTCTGGCCTAACAGCTAAGGTCTTAGACTTGTACTCTGGCCTACAGGTTAAGGTCTTAACTCTTACTCTGGCCTAATAGCTAAGGTCTTAGACTCATACTCTGGCCTTATGGTTAAGGTCTTAACTCTTACTCTGGCCTAATGGTTAAGGTATTAACTCTTACTCTGGCCTAATCGTTAAGGTCTTAGACTCTTACTCTGGCCTAATGGTTAAGGTCTTAGCTCTTACTCCGGCCTAATGGTTAAGGTCTTAGACTCTTTCTCTGGCCTAATGTTTAAGGTCTTTATTCTTACTCTGGCTTAATGGTTAAAGTCTTAACTCTTACTCTGGCCTAATAGCTAAGGTCTTAACTCTTACTCTGGCCTAATAGCTACGGTCTTAGACTCGTACTCTGATCTAATGGTTAAGGTCCTAACTCTTTCTCTGGCCTACTGGTTAAGGTCTTAACTCTTACTCTGGCCTAATAGCTAAGGTCTTAGACTCATACTCTGGCCTACTGGTTAAGGTCTTAACTCTTACTCTGGCCTACTGGTTAAGGTCTTAACTCTTACTATGGCCTAATAGCTAAGGTCTTAGATTCGTACTCTGGTCTAATGGTTAAGGTCTTAACTCTTTCTCTGGCCTACTGGTTAAGGTCTTAACTCTTACTCTGGCCTTATAGCTAAGGTGTTAGACTCGTACTCTGGCCTACTGGTTAAGGTCTTAACTCTTACTCTGGCCGACTGGTTAAGGTCTTAACTCTTACTCTGGCCTAATAGCTAAGGTCTTAGACTCGTACTCTGGCCTAATGGTGAAGGTCTTAACTCTTACTCTGGCCTACTGGTTAAGGTCTTAACTCTTACTCTGGCCTAATAGCTAAGGTCTTAACTCTTACTCTGGCCTAATAGCTAAGGTCTTGACTCTTACTCTGGCCTAATAGCTAAGGTCTTAGACTCGTACTATGGCCTTCAGGTTAAGGTCTTAACTCTTACTCTGGCCTACTGGTTAAGGTCTTAACTCTTACTCTGGCCTAATAGCTAAGGTCTTAGACTCGTACTCTGGCCTAATGGTGAAGGTCTTAACTCTTACTCTGGCCTACTGGTTAAGGTCTTAACTCTTACCCTGGCCTAATAGCTAAGGTCTTAGACTCGTACTCTGGCCTAATGGTTAAGGTCTTAACTCTTACTCTGGCCTAATAGCTAAGGTCTTAGACTCGTACTCTGGCCTAATAGCTAAGGTCTTAACTCTTACTCTGGCCTAATAGCTAAGGTCTTAACTCTTACTCTGGCCTAATAGCTAATGTCTTAGACTCGTACTCTGGCCTAATAGCTAAGGTCTTAGACTCGTACTCTGGCCTAATGGTTAAGGTCTTATCTCTTACACTGGCCTACTGGTTAAGGTCTTAACTCTTACTCTGGCCTAATAGCTAAGGTCTTAGACTCGTACTCTGGCCTAATGGTTAAGGTCTTAACTCTTACTCTGGCCTACTGGTTAAGGTCTTAACTTTTACTCTGGCCTAATAGCTAAGGTCTTAACTCTTACTCTGGCCTAATAGCTAAGGTCTTAGACTCGTACTCTGGCCTAATGGTTAAGGTCTTAACTCTTACTCTGGCCTAATAGCTAAGGTCTTAACTCTTACTCTGGCCTAATAGCTAAGGTCTTAGACTCGTACTATGGCCTACAGGTTAAGTACTTAACTCTTACTCTGGCCTACTGGTTAAGGTCTTAACTCTTACTCTGGCCTAATAGCTAAGGTCTTAGACTCGTACTCCGGCCTAATGGTTAAGGTCTTAACTCTTACTCTGGCCTAATAGCTAAGGTCTTAACTCTTACTCTGGCCTAATAGCTAAGGTCTTAGTCTCGTACTCTGGCCTACAGTTTAAGGTCTTAACTCTTACTCTGGCCTAATAGCTAAGGTCTTAGACTCATACTCTGGCCTTATGGTTAAGGTTTTAACTCTTACTCTGGCCTAATGGTTGAGGTATTAACTCTTACTCTGGCCTACTGGTTAAGGTCTTAACTCTTACTCTGGCCTAATAGCCAAGGTCTTAACTCTTACTCTGGCCTAATAGCTAAGGTCTTAGACTCGTACTATGGCCTACAGGTTAAGGTCTTAACTCTCACTCTCGCCTACTGGTTAAGGTCTTACCTCTTACTCTGGCCTAATAGCTAAGGTCTTAACTCTTACTCTGGCCTAATAGCTTAGGTCTTAGACTCGTACTCTGGCCTAATGGTTAAGGTCTTAACTCGTACTCTGGCCTACTGGTTAAGGTCTTAACTCTTACTCTGGCCGACTGGTTAAGGTCTTAACTCTTACTCTGGCCTAATAGCTAAGGTCTTAGACTCGTACTCTGGCCTAATTGTGAAGGTCTTAACTCTTACTCTGGCCTACTGGTTAAGGTCTTAACTCTTACTCTGGCCTAATAGCTAAGGTCTTAACTCTTACTCTGGCCTAATAGCTAAGGTCTTGACTCTTACTCTGGCCTAATAGCTAAGGTCTTAGACTCGTACTATGGCCTTCAGGTTAAGGTATTAACTCTTACTCTGGCCTACTGGTTAAGGTCTTAACTCTTACTCTGGCCTAATAGCTAAGGTCTTAGACTCGTACTCTGGCCTAATGGTGAAGGTCTTAACTCTTACTCTGGCCTACTGGTTAAGGTCTTAACTCTTACCCTGGCCTAATAGCTAAGGTCTTAGACTCGTACTCTGGCCTAATGGTTAAGGTCTTAACTCTTACTCTGGCCTAATAGCTAAGGTCTTAGACTCGTACTCTGGCCTAATAGCTAAGGTCTTAACTCTTACTCTGGCCTAATAGCTAAGGTCTTAACTCTTACTCTGGCCTAATAGCTAAGGTCTTAGACTCGTACTCTGGCCTAATAGCTAAGGTCTTAGACTCGTACTCTGGCCTAATGGTTAAGGTCTTAACTCTTACACTGGCCTACTGGTTAAGGTCTAAACTCTTACTTTGGCCTAATAGCTAAGGTCTTAGACTCGTACTCTGGCCTAATGGTTAAGGTCTTAACTCTTACTCTGGCCTAATAGCTAAGGTCTTAGACTCGTACTCTGGCCTAATAGCTAAGGTCTTAGACTCATACTCTGGCCTAATGGTTAAGGTCTTAACTCTTACTCAGGCCTAATAGCTAAGGTCTTAACTCTTACTCTGGCCTAATAGCTAAGGTCTTAGACTCGTATTATGGCCTACAGGTTAAGGTTTTAACTCTTACTCTGGCCTACTGGTTAAGGTCTTAACTCTTACTCTGGCCTAATAGCTAAGGTCTTAGACTCGTACTATGGCCTACAGGTTAAGGTCTTAACTCTTACTCTGGCCCAATAGCTAGGGTCTTAGACTCGTACTCTGTCCTAATGGTTAATGTCTTAACTCTTACTGTGGCCTAATAGCTAAGGTCTTAACTCTTACTCTGGCCTAATAGCTAAGGTCTTAGACTCGTACTCTGGCCTAATGGATAAGGTCTTAACTCTTACTCTGGCCTAATGGTTAAGGTCTTAACTCTTACTCTGGCCTAATAGCTAAGGTCTTAGACTCGTACTCTGGCCTAATGGTTAAGGTCTTAACTCTTACTCAGGCCTAATAGCTAAGGTCTTAACTCTTACTCTGGCCTAATAGCTAAGGTCTTAGACTCGTACTATGGCCTACAGGTTAAGGTCTTAACTCTTACTCTGGCCTACTGGTTAAGGTCTTAACTCTTACTCTGGCCTAATAGCTAAGGTCTTAGACTCATACTCTGGCCTAATGGTTAATGTCTTAACTCTTACTCTGGCCTAATAGCTAAGGTGTTAGACTCGTACTCTGGCCTAATGGTTAAGGTCTTAACTCTTACTCTGGCCTAATAGCTAAGGTCTTAGACTCGTACTCTGGCCTAATGGTTAAGGTCTTAACTCTTAGTCTGGCCTAATAGCTAAGGTCTTAGACTCTTACTCTGACATAATGGTTAAGGTCTTAGACTCTTACTCTGGCCTAATGGTTAAGGTCTTAACTCTTACTCTGGCCTAATGGTTAAGGTCTTAGACTCTTAATCTGGCCTAATGGTAAAGGTCTTAACTCTTACTCTGGCCAGACTCTTACTCTGGCCTAATGGTTAAGGTCTTAACTCTTACTCTGGCCTAATGGTTAAGGTCTTAGACTCTTACTCTGGCCTAATGGTTAAGGTCTTAGCTCTTACTCCGGCCTAATGGTTAAGGTCTTAGACTCTTTCTCTGGCCTGATGTTTAAGGTCTTTATTCTTACTCTGGCTTAATGGTTAAAGTCTTAACTCTTAGTCTGGCCTAATAGCTAAGGTCTTAGACTCGTACTCTGGTCTAATGGTTAGGATCTTAACTCTTACTCTGGCCTAATAGCTAAGGTCTTAGACTCGTACTCTGGCCTACTGGTTAAGGTCTTAACTCTTACTCTGGCCTACTGGTTAAGGTCTTAACTCTTACTCTGGCCTAATAGCTAAGGTCTTAGACTCGTACTCTGGCCTAATGGTTAAGGTCTTAACTCATACTCTGGCCTACTGGTTAAGGTCTTAACTCTTACTCTGGCCTAATAGCTAAGGTCTTAGACTCGTACTCTGGCCTAATAGCTAAGGTCTTAACTCTTAGTCTGGCCTAATAGCTAAGGTCTTAGACTCGTACTCTGACCTAATGTTTAAGGTCTTAACTCTTACTCTGGCCTAATAGCTAAGGTGTTAGACTCGTACTCTGGCCTAATGGTTAAGGTCTTAACTCTTACTCTGGCCTAATAGCTAAGGTCTTAGACTCGTACTATGGCCTACAGGTTAAGGTCTTAACTCTTACTCTGGCCTACTGGTTAAGGTCTTAACTCTTACTCTGGCCTAATAGCTAAGGTCTTAGACTCGTACTCTGGCCTACTGGTTAAGGTCTTAACTCTTACTCTGGCCTAATAGCTAAGGTCTTAGACTCGTACTCTGGCCTAATGGTTAAGGTCTTAACTCTTACTCTGGCCTAATAGCTAAGGTCTTAGACTCGTACTCTGGCCTAATAGCTAAGGTCTTAGACTCATACTCTGGCCTAATGATTAAGGTCTTAATTCTTACTCTGGCCTAATAGCTAAGGTCTTAGACTCGTACTCTGGCCTACAGGTTAAGGTCTTAACTCTTACTCTGGCCTAATAGCTAAGGTCTTAACTCTTACTCTGGCCTAATAGCTAAGGTCTTAGACTCGTACTATGGCCTACAGGTTAAGTACTTAACTCTTACTCTGGCCTACTGGTTAAGGTCTTAACTCTTACTCTGGCCTAATAGCTAAGGTCTTAGACTCGTACTCCGGCCTAATGGTTAAGGTCTTAACTCTTACTCTGGCCTAATAGCTAAGGTCTTAACTCTTACTCTGGCCTAATAGCTAAGGTCTTAGTCTCGTACTCTGGCCTACAGTTTAAGGTCTTAACTCTTACTCTGGCCTAATAGCTAAGGTCTTAGACTCATACTCTGGCCTTATGGTTAAGGTTTTAACTCTTACTCTGGCCTAATGGTTGAGGTATTAACTCTTACTCTGGCCTACTGGTTAAGGTCTTAACTCTTACTCTGGCCTAATAGCCAAGGTCTTAACTCTTACTCTGGCCTAATAGCTAAGGTCTTAGACTCGTACTATGGCCTACAGGTTAAGGTCTTAACTCTCACTCTCGCCTACTGGTTAAGGTCTTACCTCTTACTCTGGCCTAATAGCTAAGGTCTTAACTCTTACTCTGGCCTAATAGCTTAGGTCTTAGACTCGTACTCTGGCCTAATGGTTAAGGTCTTAACTCGTACTCTGGCCTACTGGTTAAGGTCTTAACTCTTACTCTGGCCGACTGGTTAAGGTCTTAACTCTTACTCTGGCCTAATAGCTAAGGTCTTAGACTCGTACTCTGGCCTAATTGTGAAGGTCTTAACTCTTACTCTGGCCTACTGGTTAAGGTCTTAACTCTTACTCTGGCCTAATAGCTAAGGTCTTAACTCTTACTCTGGCCTAATAGCTAAGGTCTTGACTCTTACTCTGGCCTAATAGCTAAGGTCTTAGACTCGTACTATGGCCTTCAGGTTAAGGTATTAACTCTTACTCTGGCCTACTGGTTAAGGTCTTAACTCTTACTCTGGCCTAATAGCTAAGGTCTTAGACTCGTACTCTGGCCTAATGGTGAAGGTCTTAACTCTTACTCTGGCCTACTGGTTAAGGTCTTAACTCTTACCCTGGCCTAATAGCTAAGGTCTTAGACTCGTACTCTGGCCTAATGGTTAAGGTCTTAACTCTTACTCTGGCCTAATAGCTAAGGTCTTAGACTCGTACTCTGGCCTAATAGCTAAGGTCTTAACTCTTACTCTGGCCTAATAGCTAAGGTCTTAACTCTTACTCTGGCCTAATAGCTAAGGTCTTAGACTCGTACTCTGGCCTAATAGCTAAGGTCTTAGACTCGTACTCTGGCCTAATGGTTAAGGTCTTAACTCTTACACTGGCCTACTGGTTAAGGTCTAAACTCTTACTTTGGCCTAATAGCTAAGGTCTTAGACTCGTACTCTGGCCTAATGGTTAAGGTCTTAACTCTTACTCTGGCCTAATAGCTAAGGTCTTAGACTCGTACTCTGGCCTAATAGCTAAGGTCTTAGACTCATACTCTGGCCTAATGGTTAAGGTCTTAACTCTTACTCAGGCCTAATAGCTAAGGTCTTAACTCTTACTCTGGCCTAATAGCTAAGGTCTTAGACTCGTATTATGGCCTACAGGTTAAGGTTTTAACTCTTACTCTGGCCTACTGGTTAAGGTCTTAACTCTTACTCTGGCCTAATAGCTAAGGTCTTAGACTCGTACTATGGCCTACAGGTTAAGGTCTTAACTCTTACTCTGGCCCAATAGCTAGGGTCTTAGACTCGTACTCTGTCCTAATGGTTAATGTCTTAACTCTTACTCTGGCCTAATAGCTAAGGTCTTAACTCTTACTCTGGCCTAATAGCTAAGGTCTTAGACTCGTACTCTGGCCTAATGGATAAGGTCTTAACTCTTACTCTGGCCTAATGGTTAAGGTCTTAACTCTTACTCTGGCCTAATAGCTAAGGTCTTAGACTCGTACTCTGGCCTAATGGTTAAGGTCTTAACTCTTACTCAGGCCTAATAGCTAAGGTCTTAACTCTTACTCTGGCCTAATAGCTAAGGTCTTAGACTCGTACTATGGCCTACAGGTTAAGGTCTTAACTCTTACTCTGGCCTACTGGTTAAGGTCTTAACTCTTACTCTGGCCTAATAGCTAAGGTCTTAGACTCATACTCTGGCCTAATGGTTAATGTCTTAACTCTTACTCTGGCCTAATAGCTAAGGTGTTAGACTCGTACTCTGGCCTAATGGTTAAGGTCTTAACTCTTACTCTGGCCTAATAGCTAAGGTCTTAGACTCGTACTCTGGCCTAATGGTTAAGGTCTTAACTCTTAGTCTGGCCTAATAGCTAAGGTCTTAGACTCTTACTCTGACATAATGGTTAAGGTCTTAGACTCTTACTCTGGCCTAATGGTTAAGGTCTTAACTCTTACTCTGGCCTAATGGTTAAGGTCTTAGACTCTTAATCTGGCCTAATGGTAAAGGTCTTAACTCTTACTCTGGCCAGACTCTTACTCTGGCCTAATGGTTAAGGTCTTAACTCTTACTCTGGCCTAATGGTTAAGGTCTTAGACTCTTACTCTGGCCTAATGGTTAAGGTCTTAGCTCTTACTCCGGCCTAATGGTTAAGGTCTTAGACTCTTTCTCTGGCCTGATGTTTAAGGTCTTTATTCTTACTCTGGCTTAATGGTTAAAGTCTTAACTCTTAGTCTGGCCTAATAGCTAAGGTCTTAGACTCGTACTCTGGTCTAATGGTTAGGATCTTAACTCTTACTCTGGCCTAATAGCTAAGGTCTTAGACTCGTACTCTGGCCTACTGGTTAAGGTCTTAACTCTTACTCTGGCCTACTGGTTAAGGTCTTAACTCTTACTCTGGCCTAATAGCTAAGGTCTTAGACTCGTACTCTGGCCTAATGGTTAAGGTCTTAACTCATACTCTGGCCTACTGGTTAAGGTCTTAACTCTTACTCTGGCCTAATAGCTAAGGTCTTAGACTCGTACTCTGGCCTAATAGCTAAGGTCTTAACTCTTAGTCTGGCCTAATAGCTAAGGTCTTAGACTCGTACTCTGACCTAATGTTTAAGGTCTTAACTCTTACTCTGGCCTAATAGCTAAGGTGTTAGACTCGTACTCTGGCCTAATGGTTAAGGTCTTAACTCTTACTCTGGCCTAATAGCTAAGGTCTTAGACTCGTACTATGGCCTACAGGTTAAGGTCTTAACTCTTACTCTGGCCTACTGGTTAAGGTCTTAACTCTTACTCTGGCCTAATAGCTAAGGTCTTAGACTCGTACTCTGGCCTACTGGTTAAGGTCTTAACTCTTACTCTGGCCTAATAGCTAAGGTCTTAGACTCGTACTCTGGCCTAATGGTTAAGGTCTTAACTCTTACTCTGGCCTAATAGCTAAGGTCTTAGACTCGTACTCTGGCCTAATAGCTAAGGTCTTAGACTCATACTCTGGCCTAATGATTAAGGTCTTAATTCTTACTCTGGCCTAATAGCTAAGGTCTTAGACTCGTACTCTGGCCTACAGGTTAAGGTCTTAACTCTTACTCTGGCCTACAGGTTTAGGTCTTAACTCCTACTCTGGCCTACAGGTTAAGGTCTTAACTCTTACTCTGGCCTACTGGTTAAGGTCTTAACTCTTACTCTGGCCTGATAGCTAAGTTCTTAACTCTTACTCTGGCCTAATAGCTAAGGTCTTAGACTCGTACTCTGGCCTAATGGTTAAGGTTTTAACTCTTACTCTGGCCTAATAGCTAAGGTCTTAACTCTTACTCTGGCCTAATAGCTAAGGTCTTAGACTCGTACTCTGGCCTAACGGTTAAGGTCTTAACTCTTACTCTAGCCCAATAGCTAAGGTCTTAACTCTTACTCTGGCCTAATAGCTAAGGTCTTAGACTCGTACTCTGGCCTAATGGTTAAGGTTTTAACTCTTACTCTGGCCTAATAGCTAAGGTCTTAACTCTTACTCTGGCCTAATAGCTAAGGTCTTAGTCTCGTACTATGGCCTACAGGTTAAGGTCTTAACTCTTACTCTGGCCTACAGGTTAAGTTCTTAACTCTTACTCTGGCCTACTGCTTAAGGTCTTAACTTTTACTCTGGCCTTATAGCTAAGGTCTTAGACTCGTACTATGGCCTACAGGTTAAGGTCTTAACTCTTACTCTGGCCTACTGCTTAAGGTCTTAACTTTTACTCTGGCCTAATAGCTAAGGTCTTAACTCTTACTCTGGCCTACTGGATAAGGTCTTAACTCTTACCCTGGCCTAATAGCTAAGGTCTTAGACTCGTACTCTGGCCTACAGGTTAAGGTCTTAACTCTTACTCTGGCCTACAGGTTAAGGTCTTAACTCTTACTCTGGCCCACTGGTTAAGGTCTTAACTCTTACTCTGGCCTAATAGCTAAGGTCTTAGACTCGTACTATGGCCTACAGGTTAAGGTCTTAACTCTTACTCTGGCCTACTGGTTAAGGTCTTAACTCTTACTCTGGCCTAACAGCTAAGGTCTTAGACTCGTACTCTGGCCTACAGGTTAAGGTCTTAACTCTTACTCTGGCCTAATAGCTAAGGTCTTAGACTCATACTCTGGCCTTATGGTTAAGGTCTTAACTCTTACTCTGGCCTAATGGTTAAGGTATTAACTCTTACTCTAGCCTAATGGTTAAGGTCTTAGACTCTTACTCTGGCCTAATGGTTAAGGTCTTAGCTCTTACTCCGGCCTAATGGTTAAGGTCTTAGACTCTTTCTCTGGCCTAATGTTTAAGGTCTTTATTCTTACTCTGGCTTAATGGTTAAAGTCTTAACTCTTACTCTGGCCTAATAGCTAAGGTCTTAACTCTTACTCTGGCCTAATAGCTACGGTCTTAGACTCGTACTCTGATCTAATGGTTAAGGTCTTAACTCTTTCTCTGGCCTACTGGTTAAGGTCTTAACTCTTACTCTGGCCTAATAGCTAAGGTCTTAGACTCATACTCTGGCCTACTGGTTAAGGTCTTAACTCTTACTCTGGCCTACTGGTTAAGGTCTTAACTCTTACTCTGGCCTAATAGCTAAGGTCTTAGATTCGTACTCTGGTCTAATGGTTAAGGTCTTAACTCTTACTCAGGCCTAATAGCTAAGGTCTTAACTCTTACTCTGGCCTAATAGCTAAGGTCTTAGACTCGTACTATGGCCTACAGGTTAAGGTCTTAACTCTTACTCTGGCCTACTGGTTAAGGTCTTAACTCTTACTCTGGCCGACTGGTTAAGGTCTTAACTCTTACTCTGGCCTAATAGCTAAGGTCTTAGACTCGTACTCTGGCCTAATGGTGAAGGTCTTAACTCTTACTCTGGCCTACTGGTTAAGGTCTTAACTCTTACTCTGGCCTAATAGCTAAGGTCTTAACTCTTACTCTGGCCTAATAGCTAAGGTCTTGACTCTTACTCTGGCCTAATAGCTAAGGTCTTAGACTCGTACTATGGCCTTCAGGTTAAGGTCTTAACTCTTACTCTGGCCTACTGGTTAAGGTCTTAACTCTTACTCTGGCCTAATAGCTAAGGTCTTAGACTCGTACTCTGGCCTAATGGTTAAGGTCTTAACTCTTACTCTGGCCTACTGGTTAAGGTCTTAACTCTTACCCTGGCCTAATAGCTAAGGTCTTAGACTCGTACTCTGGCCTAATGGTTAAGGTCTTAACTCTTACTCTGGCCTAATAGCTAAGGTCTTAACTCTTACTCTGGCCTAATAGCTAAGGTCTTAGACTCGTACTCTGGCCTAATAGCTAAGGTATTAGACTCGTACTCTGGCCTAATGGTTAAGGTCTTAACTCTTACACTGGCCTACTGGTTAAGGTCTTAACTCTTACTCTGGCCTAATAGCTAAGGTCTTAGACTCGTACTCTGGCCTAATGGTTAAGGTCTTAACTCTTACTCTGGCCTACTGGTTAAGGTCTTAACTTTTACTCTGGCCTAATAGCTAAGGTCTTAACTCTTACTCTGGCCTAATAGCTAAGGTCTTAGACTCGTACTATGGCCTACAGGTTAAGGTCTTAACTCTCACTCTCGCCTACTGGTTAAGGTCTTACCTCTTACTCTGGCCTAATAGCTAAGGTCTTAACTCTTACTCTGGCCTAATAGCTTAGGTCTTAGACTCGTACTCTGGCCTAATGGTTAAGGTCTTAACTCGTACTCTGGCCTACTGGTTAAGGTCTTAACTCTTACTCTGGCCGACTGGTTAAGGTCTTAACTCTTACTCTGGCCTAATAGCTAAGGTCTTAGACTCGTACTCTGGCCTAATTGTGAAGGTCTTAACTCTTACTCTGGCCTACTGGTTAAGGTCTTAACTCTTACTCTGGCCTAATAGCTAAGGTCTTAACTCTTACTCTGGCCTAATAGCTAAGGTCTTGACTCTTACTCTGGCCTAATAGCTAAGGTCTTAGACTCGTACTATGGCCTTCAGGTTAAGGTCTTAACTCTTACTCTGGCCTACTGGTTAAGGTCTTAACTCTTACTCTGGCCTAATAGCTAAGGTCTTAGACTCGTACTCTGGCCTAATGGTGAAGGTCTTAACTCTTACTCTGGCCTACTGGTTAAGGTCTTAACTCTTACCCTGGCCTAATAGCTAAGGTCTTAGACTCGTACTCTGGCCTAATGGTTAAGGTCTTAACTCTTACTCTGGCCTAATAGCTAAGGTCTTAGACTCGTACTCTGGCCTAATAGCTAAGGTCTTAACTCTTACTCTGGCCTAATAGCTAAGGTCTTAACTCTTACTCTGGCCTAATAGCTAAGGTCTTAGACTCGTACTCTGGCCTAATAGCTAAGGTCTTAGACTCGTACTCTGGCCTAATGGTTAAGGTCTTAACTCTTACACTGGCCTACTGGTTAAGGTCTTAACTCTTACTTTGGCCTCATAGCTAAGGTCTTAGACTCGTACTCTGGCCTAATGGTTAAGGTCTTAACTCTTACTCTGGCCTACTGGTTAAGGTCTTAACTTTTACTCTGGCCTAATAGCTAAGGTTTTAACTCTTACTCTGGCCTAATAGCTAAGGTCTTAGACTCGTACTCTGGCCTAATGGTTAAGGTCTTAACTCTTACTCTGGCCTAATAGCTAAGGTCTTAACTCTTACTCTGGCCTAATAGCTAAGGTCTTAGACTCGTACTATGGCCTACAGGTTAAGTTCTTAACTCTTACTCTGGCCTACTGGTTAAGGTCTTAACTCTTACTCTGGCCTAATAGCTAAGGTCTTAGACTCGTACTCCGGCCTAATGGTTAAGGTCTTAACTCTTACTCTGGCCTAATAGCTAAGGTCTTAACTCTTACTCTGGCCTAATAGCTAAGGTCTTAGTCTCGTACTCTGGCCTACAGTTTAAGGTCTTAACTCTTACTCTGGCCTAATAGCTAAGGTCTTAGACTCATACTCTGGCCTTATGGTTAAGGTTTTAACTCTTACTCTGGCCTAATGGTTGAGGTATTAACTCTTACTCTGGCCTACTGGTTAAGGTCTTAACTCTTACTCTGGCCTAATAGCCAAGGTCTTAACTCTTACTCTGGCCTAATAGCTAAGGTCTTAGACTCGTACTATGGCCTACAGGTTAAGGTCTTAACTCTCACTCTCGCCTACTGGTTAAGGTCTTACCTCTTACTCTGGCCTAATAGCTAAGGTCTTAACTCTTACTCTGGCCTAATAGCTTAGGTCTTAGACTCGTACTCTGGCCTAATGGTTAAGGTCTTAACTCTTACTCTGGCCTAATAGCTAAGGTCTTAACTCTTACTCTGGCCTAATAGCTAAGGTCTTAGACTCGTACTCTGGCCTACAGGTTAATGTTTTAACTCTTACTCTGGCCTACTGGTTAAGGTCTTAACCCTTACTCTGGCCTAATAGCTAAGGTCTTAGACTCGTACTATGGCCTACAGGTTAAGGTCTTAACTCTTACTCTGGCCCAATAGCTAAGGTCTTAGACTCGTACTCTGTCCTAATGGTTAATGTCTTAACTCTTACTCTGGCCTAATAGCTAAGGTCTTAACTCTTACTCTGGCCTAATAGCTAAGGTCTTAGACTCGTACTCTGGCCTAATGGATAAGGTCTTAACTCTTACTCTGGCCTAATGGTTAAGGTCTTAACTCTTACTCTGGCCTAATAGCTAAGGTCTTAGACTCGTACTCTGGCCTAATGGTTAAGGTTTTAACTCTTACTCTGGCCTAATAGCTAAGGTCTTAACTCTTACTCTGGCCTAATAGCTAAGGTCTTAGACTCGTACTCTGGCCTAACGGTTAAGGTCTTAACTCTTACTCTAGCCCAATAGATAAGGTCTTAACTCTTACTCTGGCCTAATAGCTAAGGTCTTAGACTCGTACTCTGGCCTAATGGTTAAGGTTTTAACTCTTACTCTGGCCTAATAGCTAAGGTCTTAACTCTTACTCTGGCCTAATAGCTAAGGTCTTAGTCTCGTACTATGGCCTACAGGTTAAGGTCTTAACTCTTACGCTGGCCTACAGGTTAAGTTCTTAACTCTTACTCTGGCCTACTGGTTAAGGTCTTAACTTTTACTCTGGCCTAATAGCTAAGGTCTTAGACTCGTACTATGGCCTACAGGTTAAGGTCTTAACTCTTACTCTGGCCTACTGCTTAAGGTCTTAACTTTTACTCTGGCGTAATAGCTAAGGTCTTAACTCTTACTCTGGCCTACTGGATAAGGTCTTAACTCTTACCCTGGCCTAATAGCTAAGGTCTTAGACTCGTACTCTGGCATTCAGGTTAAGGTCTTAACTCTTACTCTGGCCTACAGGTTAAGGTCTTAACTCTTACTCTGGCCCACTGGTTAAGGTCTTAACTCTTACTCTGGCCTAATAGCTAAGGTCTTAGACTCGTACTATGGCCTACAGGTTAAGGTCTTAACTCTTACTCTGGCCTACTGGTTAAGGTCTTAACTCTTACTCTGGCCTAACAGCTAAGGTCTTAGACTCGTACTCTGGCCTACAGGTTAAGGTCTTAACTCTTACTCTGGCCTAATAGCTAAGGTCTTAGACTCATACTCTGGCCTTATGGTTAAGGTCTTAACTCTTACTCTGGCCTAATGGTTAAGGTATTAACTCTTACTCTGGCCTAATGGTTAAGGTCTTAGACTCTTACTCTGGCCTAATGGTTAAGGTCTTAGCTCTTACTCCGGCCTAATGGTTAAGGTCTTAGACTCTTTCTCTGGCCTAATGTTTAAGGTCTTTATTCTTACTCTGGCTTAATGGTTAAAGTCTTAACTCTTACTCTGGCCTAATAGCTAAGGTCTTAACTCTTACTCTGGCCTAATAGCTACGGTCTTAGACTCGTACTCTGATCTAATGGTTAAGGTCTTAACTCTTTCTCTGGCCTACTGGTTAAGGTCTTAACTCTTACTCTGGCCTAATAGCTAAGGTCTTAGACTCATACCCTGGCCTACTGGTTAAGGTCTTAACTCTTACTCTGGCCTACTGGTTAAGGTCTTAACTCTTACTCTGGCCTAATAGCTAAGGTCTTAGATTCGTACTCTGGTCTAATGGTTAAGGTCTTAACTCTTTCTCTGGCCTACTGGTTAAGGTCTTAACTCTTACTCTGGCCTAATAGCTAAGGTGTTAGACTCGTACTCTGGCCTACTGGTTAAGGTCTTAACTCTTACTCTGGCCGACTGGTTAAGGTCTTAACTCTTACTCTGGCCTAATAGCTAAGGTCTTAGACTCGTACTCTGGCCTAATGGTGAAGGTCTTAACTCTTACTCTGGCCTACTGGTTAAGGTCTTAACTCTTACTCTGGCCTAATAGCTAAGGTCATAACTCTTACTCTGGCCTAATAGCTAAGGTCTTGACTCTTACTCTGGCCTAATAGCTAAGGTCTTAGACTCGTACTATGGCCTTCAGGTTAAGGTCTTAACTCTTACTCTGGCCTACTGGTTAAGGTCTTAACTCTTACTCTGGCCTAATAGCTAAGGTCTTAGACTCGTACTCTGGCCTAATGGTGAAGGTCTTAACTCTTACTCTGGCCTACTGGTTAAGGTCTTAACTCTTACCCTGGCCTAATAGCTAAGGTCTTAGACTCGTACTCTGGCCTAATGGTTAAGGTCTTAACTCTTACTCTGGCCTAATAGCTAAGGTCTTAGACTCGTACTCTGGCCTAATAGCTAAGGTCTTAACTCTTACTCTGGCCTAATAGCTAAGGTCTTAACTCTTACTCTGGCATAATAGCTAAGGTCTTAGACTCGTACTCTGGCCTAATAGCTAAGGTCTTAGACTCGTACTCTGGCCTAATGGTTAAGGTCTTAACTCTTACACTGGCCTACTGGTTAAGGTCTTAACTCTTACTCTGGCCTAATAGCTAAGGTCTTAGACTCGTACTCTGGCCTAATGGTTAAGGTCTTAACTCTTACTCTGGCCTACTGGTTAAGGTCTTAACTTTTACTCTGGCCTAATAGCTAAGGTCTTAACTCTTACTCTGGCCTAATAGCTAAGGTCTTAGACTCGTACTCTGGCCTAATGGTTAAGGTCTTAACTCTTACTCTGGCCTAATAGCCAAGGTCTTAACTCTTACTCTGGCCTAATAGCTAAGGTCTTAGACTCGTACTATGGCCTACAGGTTAAGTTCTTAACTCTTACTCTGGCCTACTGGTTAAGGTCTTAACTCTTACTCTGGCCTAATAGCTAAGGTCTTAGACTCGTACTCCGGCCTAATGGTTAAGGTCTTAACTCTTACTCTGGCCTAATAGCTAAGGTCTTAACTCTTACTCTGGCCTAATAGCTAAGGTCTTAGTCTCGTACTCTGGCCTACAGTTTAAGGTCTTAACTCTTACTCTGGCCTAATAGCTAAGGTCTTAGACTCATACTCTGGCCTTATGGTTAAGGTTTTAACTCTTACTCTGGCCTAATGGTTGAGGTATTAACTCTTACTCTGGCCTACTGGTTAAGGTCTTAACTCTTACTCTGGCCTAATAGCCAAGGTCTTAACTCTTACTCTGGCCTAATAGCTAAGGTCTTAGACTCGTACTATGGCCTACAGGTTAAGGTCTTAACTCTCACTCTCGCCTACTGGTTAAGGTCTTACCTCTTACTCTGGCCTAATAGCTAAGGTCTTAACTCTTACTCTGGCCTAATAGCTTAGGTCTTAGACTCGTACTCTGGCCTAATGGTTAAGGTCTTAACTCGTACTCTGGCCTACTGGTTAAGGTCTTAACTCTTACTCTGGCCGACTGGTTAAGGTCTTAACTCTTACTCTGGCCTAATAGCTAAGGTCTTAGACTCGTACTCTGGCCTAATTGTGAAGGTCTTAACTCTTACTCTGGCCTACTGGTTAAGGTCTTAACTCTTACTCTGGCCTAATAGCTAAGGTCCTAACTCTTACTCTGGCCTAATAGCTAAGGTCTTGACTCTTACTCTGGCCTAATAGCTAAGGTCTTAGACTCGTACTATGGCCTTCAGGTTAAGGTATTAACTCTTACTCTGGCCTACTGGTTAAGGTCTTAACTCTTACTCTGGCCTAATAGCTAAGGTCTTAGACTCGTACTCTGGCCTAATGGTGAAGGTCTTAACTCTTACTCTGGCCTACTGGTTAAGGTCTTAACTCTTACCCTGGCCTAATAGCTAAGGTCTTAGACTCGTACTCTGGCCTAATGGTTAAGGTCTTAACTCTTACTCTGGCCTAATAGCTAAGGTCTTAGACTCGTACTCTGGCCTAATAGCTAAGGTCTTAACTCTTACTCTGGCCTAATAGCTAAGGTCTTAACTCTTACTCTGGCCTAATAGCTAAGGTCTTAGACTCGTACTCTGGCCTAATAGCTAAGGTCTTAGACTCGTACTCTGGCCTAATGGTTAAGGTCTTAACTCTTACACTGGCCTACTGGTTAAGGTCTTAACTCTTACTTTGGCCTAATAGCTAAGGTCTTAGACTCGTACTCTGGCCTAATGGTTAAGGTCTTAACTCTTACTCTGGCCTAATAGCTAAGGTCTTAGACTCGTACTCTGGCCTAATAGCTAAGGTCTTAGACTCATACTCTGGCCTAATGGTTAAGGTCTTAACTCTTACTCAGGCCTAATAGCTAAGGTCTTAACTCTTACTCTGGCCTAATAGCTAAGGTCTTAGACTCGCATTATGGCCTACAGGTTAAGGTTTTAACTCTTACTCTGGCCTACTGGTTAAGGTCTTAACTCTTACTCTGGCCTAATAGCTAAGGTCTTAGACTTGTACTATGGCCTACAGGTTAAGGTCTTAACTCTTACTCTGGCCCAATAGCTAAGGTCTTAGACTCGTACTCTGTCCTAGTGGTTAATGTCTTAACTCTTACTCTGGCCTAATAGCTAAGGTCTTAACTCTTACTCTGGCCTAATAGCTAAGGTCTTAGACTCGTACTCTGGCCTAATGGATAAGGTCTTAACTCTGACTCTGGCCTAATGGTTAAGGTCTTAACTCTTACTCTGGCCTAATAGCTAAGGTCTTAGACTCGTACTCTGGCCTAATGGTTAAGGTCTTAACTCTTACTCAGGCCTAATAGCTAAGGTCTTAGACTCGTACTATGGCCTACAGGTTAAGGTCTTAACTCTTACTCTGGCCTACTGGTTAAGGTCTTAACTCTTACTCTGGCCTAATAGCTAAGGTCTTAGACTCGTACTCTGGCCTAATGGTTAAGGTCTTAACTCTTAGTCTGGCCTAATAGCTAAGGTCTTAGACTCTTACTCTGACATAATGGTTAAGGTCTTAGACTCTTACTCTGGCCTAATGGTTAAGGTCTTAACTCTTACTCTGGCCTAATGGTTAAGGTCTTAGACTCTTAATCTGGCCTAATGGTAAAGGTCTTAACTCTTACTCTGGCCAGACTCTTACTCTGGCCTAATGGTTAAGGTCTTAACTCTTACTCTGGCCTAATGGTTAAGGTCTTAGACTCTTACTCTGGCCTAATGGTTAAGGTCTTAGCTCTTACTCCGGCCTAATGGTTAAGGTCTTAGACTCTTTCTCTGGCCTGATGTTTAAGGTCTTTATTCTCACTCTGGCTTAATGGTTAAAGTCTTAACTCTTAGTCTGGCCTAATAGCTAAGGTCTTAGACTCGTACTCTGGTCTAATGGTTAGGATCTTAACTCTTACTCTGGCCTAATAGCTAAGGTCTTAGACTCATACTCTGGCCTTATGGTTAAGGTCTTAACTCTTACTCTGGCCTAATGGTTAAGGTATTAACTCTAACTCTGGCCTAATGGTTAAGGTCTTAGACTCTTACTCTGGCCTAATGGTTAAGGTCTTAGCTCTTACTCCGGCCTAATGGTTAAGGTCTTAGACTCTTTCTCTGGCCTAATGTTTAAGGTCTTTATTCTTACTCTGGCTTAATGGTTAAAGTCTTAACTCTTACTCTGGCCTAATAGCTAAGGTCTTAACTCTTACTCTGGCCTAATAGCTACGGTCTTAGACTCGTACTCTGATCTAATGGTTAAGGTCTTAACTCTTTCTCTGGCCTACTGGTTAAGGTCTTAACTCTTACTCTGGCCTAATAGCTAAGGTCTTAGACTCATACTCTGGCCTACTGGTTAAGGTCTTAACTCTTACTCTGGCCTAATGGTTAAGGTATTAACTCTTACTCTGGCCTAATGGTTAAGGTCTTAGACTCTTACTCTGGCCTAATGGTTAAGGTCTTAGCTCTTACTCCGGCCTAATGGTTAAGGTCTTAGACTCTTTCTCTGGCCTAATGTTTAAGGTCTTTATTCTTACTCTGGCTTAATGGTTAAAGTCTTAACTCTTACTCTGGCCTAATAGCTAAGGTCTTAACTCTTACTCTGGCCTAATAGCTACGGTCTTAGACTCGTACTCTGATCTAATGGTTAAGGTCTTAACTCTTTCTCTGGCCTACTGGTTAAGGTCTTAACTCTTACTCTGGCCTAATAGCTAAGGTCTTAGACTCATACCCTGGCCTACTGGTTAAGGTCTTAACTCTTACTCTGGCCTACTGGTTAAGGTCTTAACTCTTACTCTGGCCTAATAGCTAAGGTCTTAGATTCGTACTCTGGTCTAATGGTTAAGGTCTTAACTCTTTCTCTGGCCTACTGGTTAAGGTCTTAACTCTTACTCTGGCCTAATAGCTAAGGTGTTAGACTCGTACTCTGGCCTACTGGTTAAGGTCTTAACTCTTACTCTGGCCGACTGGTTAAGGTCTTAACTCTTACTCTGGCCTAATAGCTAAGGTCTTAGACTCGTACTCTGGCCTAATGGTGAAGGTCTTAACTCTTACTCTGGCCTACTGGTTAAGGTCTTAACTCTTACTCTGGCCTAATAGCTAAGGTCTTAACTCTTACTCTGGCCTAATAGCTAAGGTCTTGACTCTTACTCTGGCCTAATAGCTAAGGTCTTAGACTCGTACTATGGCCTTCAGGTTAAGGTCTTAGACTCGTACTCTGGCCTAATGGTTAAGGTCTTAACTCTTACTCTGGCCTAATAGCTAAGGTCTTAGACTCGTACTCTGGCCTAATAGCTAAGGTCTTAACTCTTACTCTGGCCTAATAGCTAAGGTCTTAACTCTTACTCTGGCATAATAGCTAAGGTCTTAGACTCGTACTCTGGCCTAATAGCTAAGGTCTTAGACTCGTACTCTGGCCTAATGGTTAAGGTCTTAACTCTTACACTGGCCTACTGGTTAAGGTCTTAACTCTTACTCTGGCCTAATAGCTAAGGTCTTAGACTCGTACTCTGGCCTAATGGTTAAGGTCTTAACTCTTACTCTGGCCTACTGGTTAAGGTCTTAACTTTTACTCTGGCCTAATAGCTAAGGTCTTAACTCTTACTCTGGCCTAATAGCTAAGGTCTTAGACTCGTACTCTGGCCTAATGGTTAAGGTCTTAACTCTTACTCTGGCCTAATAGCTAAGGTCTTAACTCTTACTCCGGCCTAATAGCTAAGGTCTTAGACTCGTACTATGGCCTACAGGTTAAGTTCTTAACTCTTACTCTGGCCTACTGGTTAAGGTCTTAACTCTTACTCTGGCCTAATAGCTAAGGTCTTAGACTCGTACTCCGGCCTAATGGTTAAGGTCTTAACTCTTACTCTTACTCTGGCCTAATAGCTAAGGTCTTAGTCTCGTACTCTGGCCTACAGTTTAAGGTCTTAACTCTTACTCTGGCCTAATAGCTAAGGTCTTAGACTCATACTCTGGCCTTATGGTTAAGGTTTTAACTCTTACTCTGGCCTAATGGTTGAGGTATTAACTCTTACTCTGGCCTACTGGTTAAGGTCTTAACTCTTACTCTGGCCTAATAGCCAAGGTCTTAACTCTTACTCTGGCCTAATAGCTAAGGTCTTAGACTCGTACTATGGCCTACAGGTTAAGGTCTTAAGTCTCACTCTCGCCTACTGGTTAAGGTCTTACCTCTTACTCTGGCCTAATAGCTAAGGTCTTAACTCTTACTCTGGCCTAATAGCTTAGGTCTTAGACTCGTACTCTGGCCTAATGGTTAAGGTCTTAACTCGTACTCTGGCCTACTGGTTAAGGTCTTAACTCTTACTCTGGCCGACTGGTTAAGGTCTTAACTCTTACTCTGGCCTAATAGCTAAGGTCTTAGACTCGTACTCTGGCCTAATTGTGAAGGTCTTAACTCTTACTCTGGCCTACTGGTTAAGGTCTTAACTCTTACTCTGGCCTAATAGCTAAGGTCCTAACTCTTACTCTGGCCTAATAGCTAAGGTCTTGACTCTTACTCTGGCCTAATAGCTAAGGTCTTAGACTCGTACTATGGCCTTCAGGTTAAGGTATTAACTCTTACTCTGGCCTACTGGTTAAGGTCTTAACTCTTACTCTGGCCTAATAGCTAAGGTCTTAGACTCGTACTCTGGCCTAATGGTGAAGGTCTTAACTCTTACTCTGGCCTACTGGTTAAGGTCTTAACTCTTACCCTGGCCTAATAGCTAAGGTCTTAGACTCGTACTCTGGCCTAATGGTTAAGGTCTTAACTCTTACTCTGGCCTAATAGCTAAGGTCTTAGACTCGTACTCTGGCCTAATAGCTAAGGTCTTAACTCTTACTCTGGCCTAATAGCTAAGGTCTTAACTCTTACTCTGGCCTAATAGCTAAGGTCTTAGACTCGTACTCTGGCCTAATAGCTAAGGTCTTAGACTCGTACTCTGGCCTAATGGTTAAGGTCTTAACTCTTACACTGGCCTACTGGTTAAGGTCTTAACTCTTACTTTGGCCTAATAGCTAAGGTCTTAGACTCGTACTCTGGCCTAATGGTTAAGGTCTTAACTCTTACTCTGGCCTAATAGCTAAGGTCTTAGACTCGTACTCTGGCCTAATAGCTAAGGTCTTAGACTCATACTCTGGCCTAATGGTTAAGGTCTTAACTCTTACTCAGGCCTAATAGCTAAGGTCTTAACTCTTACTCTGGCCTAATAGCTAAGGTCTTAGACTCGCATTATGGCCTACAGGTTAAGGTTTTAACTCTTACTCTGGCCTACTGGTTAAGGTCTTAACTCTTACTCTGGCCTAATAGCTAAGGTCTTAGACTTGTACTATGGCCTACAGGTTAAGGTCTTAACTCTTACTCTGGCCCAATAGCTAAGGTCTTAGACTCGTACTCTGTCCTAGTGGTTAATGTCTTAACTCTTACTCTGGCCTAATAGCTAAGGTCTTAACTCTTACTCTGGCCTAATAGCTAAGGTCTTAGACTCGTACTCTGGCCTAATGGATAAGGTCTTAACTCTTACTCAGGCCTAATGGTTAAGGTCTTAACTCTTACTCTGGCCTAATAGCTAAGGTCTTAGACTCGTACTCTGGCCTAATGGTTAAGGTCTTAACTCTTACTCAGGCCTAATAGCTAAGGTCTTAGACTCGTACTATGGCCTACAGGTTAAGGTCTTAACTCTTACTCTGGCCTACTGGTTAAGGTCTTAACTCTTACTCTGGCCTAATAGCTAAGGTCTTAGACTCGTACTCTGGCCTAATGGTTAAGGTCTTAACTCTTAGTCTGGCCTAATAGCTAAGGTCTTAGACTCTTACTCTGACATAATGGTTAAGGTCTTAGACTCTTACTCTGGCCTAATGGTTAAGGTCTTAACTCTTACTCTGGCCTAATGGTTAAGGTCTTAGACTCTTAATCTGGCCTAATGGTAAAGGTCTTAACTCTTACTCTGGCCAGACTCTTACTCTGGCCTAATGGTTAAGGTCTTAACTCTTACTCTGGCCTAATGGTTAAGGTCTTAGACTCTTACTCTGGCCTAATGGTTAAGGTCTTAACTCTTACTCTGGCCTAATAGCTAAGGTGTTAGACTCGTACTCTGGCCTAATGGTTAAGGTCTTAACTCTTACTCTGGCCTAATAGCTAAGGTCTTAGACTCGTACTATGGCCTACAGGTTAAGGTCTTAACTCTTACTCTGGCCTACTGGTTAAGGTCTTAACTCTTACTCTGGCCTAATAGCTAAGGTCTTAGACTCGTACTCTGGCCTACTGGTTAAGGTCTTAACTCTTACTCTGGCCTAATAGCTAAGGTCTTAGACTCGTACTCTGGCCTAATGGTTAAGGTCTTAACTCTTACTCTGGCCTAATAGCTAAGGTCTTAGACTCGTACTCTGGCCTAATAGCTAAGGTCTTAGACTCATACTCTGGCCTAATGATTAAGGTCTTAATTCTTACTCTGGCCTAATAGCTAAGGTCTTAGACTCGTACTCTGGCCTACAGGTTAAGGTCTTAACTCTTACTCTGGCCTACAGGTTTAGGTCTTAACTCCTACTCTGGCCTACAGGTTAAGGTCTTAACTCTTACTCTGGCCTACTGGTTAAGGTCTTAACTCTTACTCTGGCCTGATAGCTAAGTTCTTAACTCTTACTCTGGCCTAATAGCTAAGGTCTTAGACTCGTACTCTGGCCTAATGGTTAAGGTTTTAACTCTTACTCTGGCCTAATAGCTATGGTCTTAACTCTTACTCTGGCCTAATAGCTAAGGTCTTAGACTCGTACTCTGGCCTAACGGTTAAGGTCTTAACTCTTACTCTAGCCCAATAGCTAAGGTCTTAACTCTTACTCTGGCCTAATAGCTAAGGTCTTAGACTCGTACTCTGGCCTAATGGTTAAGGTTTTAACTCTTACTCTGGCCTAATAGCTAAGGTCTTAACTCTTACTCTGGCCTAATAGCTAAGGTCTTAGTCTCGTACTATGGCCTACAGGTTAAGGTCTTAACTCTTACTCTGGCCTACAGGTTAAGTTCTTAACTCTTACTCTGGCCTACTGCTTAAGGTCTTAACTTTTACTCTGGCCTTATAGCTAAGGTCTTAGACTCGTACTATGGCCTACAGGTTAAGGTCTTAACTCTTACTCTGGCCTACTGCTTAAGGTCTTAACTTTTACTCTGGCCTAATAGCTAAGGTCTTAACTCTTACTCTGGCCTACTGGATAAGGTCTTAACTCTTACCCTGGCCTAATAGCTAAGGTCTTAGACTCGTACTCTGGCCTACAGGTTAAGGTCTTAACTCTTACTCTGGCCTACAGGTTAAGGTCTTAACTCTTACTCTGGCCCACTGGTTAAGGTCTTAACTCTTACTCTGGCCTAATAGCTAAGGTCTTAGACTCGTACTATGGCCTACAGGTTAAGGTCTTAACTCTTACTCTGGCCTACTGGTTAAGGTCTTAACTCTTACTCTGGCCTAACAGCTAAGGTCTTAGACTCGTACTCTGGCCTACAGGTTAAGGTCTTAACTCTTACTCTGGCCTAATAGCTAAGGTCTTAGACTCATACTCTGGCCTTATGGTTAAGGTCTTAACTCTTACTCTGGCCTAATGGTTAAGGTATTAACTCTTACTCTGGCCTAATGGTTAAGGTCTTAGACTCTTACTCTGGCCTAATGGTTAAGGTCTTAGCTCTTACTCCGGCCTAATGGTTAAGGTCTTAGACTCTTTCTCTGGCCTAATGTTTAAGGTCTTTATTCTTACTCTGGCTTAATGGTTAAAGTCTTAACTCTTACTCTGGCCTAATAGCTAAGGTCTTAACTCTTACTCTGGCCTAATAGCTACGGTCTTAGACTCGTACTCTGATCTAATGGTTAAGGTCTTAACTCTTTCTCTGGCCTACTGGTTAAGGTCTTAACTCTTACTCTGGCCTAATAGCTAAGATCTTAGACTCATACTCTGGCCTACTGGTTAAGGTCTTAACTCTTACTCTGGCCTACTGGTTAAGGTCTTAACTCTTACTCTGGCCTAATAGCTAAGGTCTTAGATTCGTACTCTGGTCTAATGGTTAAGGTCTTAACTCTTACTCAGGCCTAATAGCTAAGGTCTTAACTCTTACTCTGGCCTAATAGCTAAGGTCTTAGACTCGTACTATGGCCTACAGGTTAAGGTCTTAACTCTTACTCTGGCCTACTGGTTAAGGTCTTAACTCTTACTCTGGCCGACTGGTTAAGGTCTTAACTCTTACTCTGGCCTAATAGCTAAGGTCTTAGACTCGTACTCTGGCCTAATGGTGAAGGTCTTAACTCTTACTCTGGCCTACTGGTTAAGGTCTTAACTCTTACTCTGGCCTAATAGCTAAGGTCTTAACTCTTACTCTGGCCTAATAGCTAAGGTCTTGACTCTTACTCTGGCCTAATAGCTAAGGTCTTAGACTCGTACTATGGCCTTCAGGTTAAGGTCTTAACTCTTACTCTGGCCTACTGGTTAAGGTCTTAACTCTTACTCTGGCCTAATAGCTAAGGTCTTAGACTCGTACTCTGGCCTAATGGTTAAGGTCTTAACTCTTACTCTGGCCTACTGGTTAAGGTCTTAACTCTTACCCTGGCCTAATAGCTAAGGTCTTAGACTCGTACTCTGGCCTAATGGTTAAGGTCTTAACTCTTACTCTGGCCTAATAGCTAAGGTCTTAACTCTTACTCTGGCCTAATAGCTAAGGTCTTAGACTCGTACTCTGGCCTAATAGCTAAGGTATTAGACTCGTACTCTGGCCTAATGGTTAAGGTCTTAACTCTTACACTGGCCTACTGGTTAAGGTCTTAACTCTTACTCTGGCCTAATAGCTAAGGTCTTAGACTCGTACTCTGGCCTAATGGTTAAGGTCTTAACTCTTACTCTGGCCTACTGGTTAAGGTCTTAACTTTTACTCTGGCCTAATAGCTAAGGTCTTAACTCTTACTCTGGCCTAATAGCTAAGGTCTTAGACTCGTACTATGGCCTACAGGTTAAGGTCTTAACTCTCACTCTCGCCTACTGGTTAAGGTCTTACCTCTTACTCTGGCCTAATAGCTAAGGTCTTAACTCTTACTCTGGCCTAATAGCTTAGGTCTTAGACTCGTACTCTGGCCTAATGGTTAAGGTCTTAACTCGTACTCTGGCCTACTGGTTAAGGTCTTAACTCTTACTCTGGCCGACTGGTTAAGGTCTTAACTCTTACTCTGGCCTAATAGCTAAGGTCTTAGACTCGTACTCTGGCCTAATTGTGAAGGTCTTAACTCTTACTCTGGCCTACTGGTTAAGGTCTTAACTCTTACTCTGGCCTAATAGCTAAGGTCTTAACTCTTATTCTGGCCTAATAGCTAAGGTCTTGACTCTTACTCTGGCCTAATAGCTAAGGTCTTAGACTCGTACTATGGCCTTCAGGTTAAGGTCTTAACTCTTACTCTGGCCTACTGGTTAAGGTCTTAACTCTTACTCTGGCCTAATAGCTAAGGTCTTAGACTCGTACTCTGGCCTAATGGTGAAGGTCTTAACTCTTACTCTGGCCTACTGGTTAAGGTCTTAACTCTTACCCTGGCCTAATAGCTAAGGTCTTAGACTCGTACTCTGGCCTAATGGTTAAGGTCTTAACTCTTACTCTGGCCTAATAGCTAAGGTCTTAGACTCGTACTCTGGCCTAATAGCTAAGGTCTTAACTCTTACTCTGGCCTAATAGCTAAGGTCTTAACTCTTACTCTGGCCTAATAGCTAAGGTCTTAGACTCGTACTCTGGCCTAATAGCTAAGGTCTTAGACTCGTACTCTGGCCTAATGGTTAAGGTCTTAACTCTTACACTGGCCTACTGGTTAAGGTCTTAACTCTTACTTTGGCCTCATAGCTAAGGTCTTAGACTCGTACTCTGGCCTAATGGTTAAGGTCTTAACTCTTACTCTGGCCTACTGGTTAAGGTCTTAACTTTTACTCTGGCCTAATAGCTAAGGTTTTAACTCTTACTCTGGCCTAATAGCTAAGGTCTTAGACTCGTACTCTGGCCTAATGGTTAAGGTCTTAACTCTTACTCTGGCCTAATAGCTAAGGTCTTAACTCTTACTCTGGCCTAATAGCTAAGGTCTTAGACTCGTACTATGGCCTACAGGTTAAGTTCTTAACTCTTACTCTGGCCTACTGGTTAAGGTCTTAACTCTTACTCTGGCCTAATAGCTAAGGTCTTAGACTCGTACTCCGGCCTAATGGTTAAGGTCTTAACTCTTACTCTGGCCTAATAGCTAAGGTCTTAACTCTTACTCTGGCCTAATAGCTAAGGTCTTAGTCTCGTACTCTGGCCTACAGTTTAAGGTCTTAACTCTTACTCTGGCCTAATAGCTAAGGTCTTAGACTCATACTCTGGCCTTATGGTTAAGGTTTTAACTCTTACTCTGGCCTAATGGTTGAGGTATTAACTCTTACTCTGGCCTACTGGTTAAGGTCTTAACTCTTACTCTGGCCTAATAGCCAAGGTCTTAACTCTTACTCTGGCCTAATAGCTAAGGTCTTAGACTCGTACTATGGCCTACAGGTTAAGGTCTTAACTCTCACTCTCGCCTACTGGTTAAGGTCTTACCTCTTACTCTGGCCTAATAGCTAAGGTCTTAACTCTTACTCTGGCCTAATAGCTTAGGTCTTAGACTCGTACTCTGGCCTAATGGTTAAGGTCTTAACTCTTACTCTGGCCTAATAGCTAAGGTCTTAACTCTTACTCTGGCCTAATAGCTAAGGTCTTAGACTCGTACTCTGGCCTACAGGTTAATGTTTTAACTCTTACTCTGGCCTACTGGTTAAGGTCTTAACCCTTACTCTGGCCTAATAGCTAAGGTCTTAGACTCGTACTATGGCCTACAGGTTAAGGTCTTAACTCTTACTCTGGCCCAATAGCTAAGGTCTTAGACTCGTACTCTGTCCTAATGGTTAATGTCTTAACTCTTACTCTGGCCTAATAGCTAAGGTCTTAACTCTTACTCTGGCCTAATAGCTAAGGTCTTAGACTCGTACTCTGGCCTAATGGATAAGGTCTTAACTCTTACTCTGGCCTAATGGTTAAGGTCTTAACTCTTACTCTGGCCTAATAGCTAAGGTCTTAGACTCGTACTCTGGCCTAATGGTTAAGGTTTTAACTCTTACTCTGGCCTAATAGCTAAGGTCTTAACTCTTACTCTGGCCTAATAGCTAAGGTCTTAGACTCGTACTCTGGCCTAACGGTTAAGGTCTTAACTCTTACTCTAGCCCAATAGCTAAGGTCTTAACTCTTACTCTGGCCTAATAGCTAAGGTCTTAGACTCGTACTCTGGCCTAATGGTTAAGGTTTTAACTCTTACTCTGGCCTAATAGCTAAGGTCTTAACTCTTACTCTGGCCTAATAGCTAAGGTCTTAGTCTCGTACTATGGCCTACAGGTTAAGGTCTTAACTCTTACGCTGGCCTACAGGTTAAGTTCTTAACTCTTACTCTGGCCTACTGGTTAAGGTCTTAACTTTTACTCTGGCCTAATAGCTAAGGTCTTAGACTCGTACTATGGCCTACAGGTTAAGGTCTTAACTCTTACTCTGGCCTACTGCTTAAGGTCTTAACTTTTACTCTGGCCTAATAGCTAAGGTCTTAACTCTTACTCTGGCCTACTGGATAAGGTCTTAACTCTTACCCTGGCCTAATAGCTAAGGTCTTAGACTCGTACTCTGGCCTACAGGTTAAGGTCTTAACTCTTACTCTGGCCTACAGGTTAAGGTCTTAACTCTTACTCTGGCCCACTGGTTAAGGTCTTAACTCTTACTCTGGCCTAATAGCTAAGGTCTTAGACTCGTACTATGGCCTACAGGTTAAGGTCTTAACTCTTACTCTGGCCTACTGGTTAAGGTCTTAACTCTTACTCTGGCCTAACAGCTAAGGTCTTAGACTCGTACTCTGGCCTACAGGTTAAGGTCTTAACTCTTACTCTGGCCTAATAGCTAAGGTCTTAGACTCATACTCTGGCCTTATGGTTAAGGTCTTAACTCTTACTCTGGCCTAATGGTTAAGGTATTAACTCTTACTCTGGCCTAATGGTTAAGGTCTTAGACTCTTACTCTGGCCTAATGGTTAAGGTCTTAGCTCTTACTCCGGCCTAATGGTTAAGGTCTTAGACTCTTTCTCTGGCCTAATGTTTAAGGTCTTTATTCTTACTCTGGCTTAATGGTTAAAGTCTTAACTCTTACTCTGGCCTAATAGCTAAGGTCTTAACTCTTACTCTGGCCTAATAGCTACGGTCTTAGACTCGTACTCTGATCTAATGGTTAAGGTCTTAACTCTTTCTCTGGCCTACTGGTTAAGGTCTTAACTCTTACTCTAGCCTAATAGCTAAGGTCTTAGACTCATACCCTGGCCTACTGGTTAAGGTATTAACTCTTACTCTGGCCTACTGGTTAAGGTCTTAACTCTTACTCTGGCCTAATAGCTAAGGTCTTAGATTCGTACTCTGGTCTAATGGTTAAGGTCTTAACTCTTTCACTGGCCTACTGGTTAAGGTCTTAACTCTTACTCTGGCCTAATAGCTAAGGTGTTAGACTCGTACTCTGGCCTACTGGTTAAGGTCTTAACTCTTACTCTGGCCGACTGGTTAAGGTCTTAACTCTTACTCTGGCCTAATAGCTAAGGTCTTAGACTCGTACTCTGGCCTAATGGTGAAGGTCTTAACTCTTACTCTGGCCTACTGGTTAAGGTCTTAACTCTTACTCTGGCCTAATAGCTAAGGTCTTAACTCTTACTCTGGCCTAATAGCTAAGGTCTTGACTCTTACTCTGGCCTAATAGCTAAGGTCTTAGACTCGTACTATGGCCTTCAGGTTAAGGTCTTAACTCTTACTCTGGCCTACTGGTTAAGGTCTTAACTCTTACTCTGGCCTAATAGCTAAGGTCTTAGACTCGTACTCTGGCCTAATGGTGAAGGTCTTAACTCTTACTCTGGCCTACTGGTTAAGGTCTTAACTCTTACCCTGGCCTAATAGCTAAGGTCTTAGACTCGTACTCTGGCCTAATGGTTAAGGTCTTAACTCTTACTCTGGCCTAATAGCTAAGGTCTTAGACTCGTACTCTGGCCTAATAGCTAAGGTCTTAACTCTTACTCTGGCCTAATAGCTAAGGTCTTAACTCTTACTCTGGCATAATAGCTAAGGTCTTAGACTCGTACTCTGGCCTAATAGCTAAGGTCTTAGACTCGTACTCTGGCCTAATGGTTAAGGTCTTAACTCTTACACTGGCCTACTGGTTAAGGTCTTAACTCTTACTCTGGCCTAATAGCTAAGGTCTTAGACTCGTACTCTGGCCTAATGGTTAAGGTCTTAACTCTTACTCTGGCCTACTGGTTAAGGTCTTAACTTTTACTCTGGCCTAATAGCTAAGGTCTTAACTCTTACTCTGGCCTAATAGCTAAGGTCTTAGACTCGTACTCTGGCCTAATGGTTAAGGTCTTAACTCTTACTCTGGCCTAATAGCCAAGGTCTTAACTCTTACTCTGGCCTAATAGCTAAGGTCTTAGACTCGTACTATGGCCTACAGGTTAAGTTCTTAACTCTTACTCTGGCCTACTGGTTAAGGTCTTAACTCTTACTCTGGCCTAATAGCTAAGGTCTTAGACTCGTACTCCGGCCTAATGGTTAAGGTCTTAACTCTTACTCTGGCCTAATAGCTAAGGTCTTAACTCTTACTCTGGCCTAATAGCTAAGGTCTTAGTCTCGTACTCTGGCCTACAGTTTAAGGTCTTAACTCTTACTCTGGCCTAATAGCTAAGGTCTTAGACTCATACTCTGGCCTTATGGTTAAGGTTTTAACTCTTACTCTGGCCTAATGGTTGAGGTATTAACTCTTACTCTGGCCTACTGGTTAAGGTCTTAACTCTTACTCTGGCCTAATAGCCAAGGTCTTAACTCTTACTCTGGCCTAATAGCTAAGGTCTTAGACTCGTACTATGGCCTACAGGTTAAGGTCTTAACTCTCACTCTCGCCTACTGGTTAAGGTCTTACCTCTTACTCTGGCCTAATAGCTAAGGTCTTAACTCTTACTCTGGCCTAATAGCTTAGGTCTTAGACTCGTACTCTGGCCTAATGGTTAAGGTCTTAACTCGTACTCTGGCCTACTGGTTAAGGTCTTAACTCTTACTCTGGCCGACTGGTTAAGGTCTTAACTCTTACTCTGGCCTAATAGCTAAGGTCTTAGACTCGTACTCTGGCCTAATTGTGAAGGTCTTAACTCTTACTCTGGCCTACTGGTTAAGGTCTTAACTCTTACTCTGGCCTAATAGCTAAGGTCCTAACTCTTACTCTGGCCTAATAGCTAAGGTCTTGACTCTTACTCTGGCCTAATAGCTAAGGTCTTAGACTCGTACTATGGCCTTCAGGTTAAGGTATTAACTCTTACTCTGGCCTACTGGTTAAGGTCTTAACTCTTACTCTGGCCTAATAGCTAAGGTCTTAGACTCGTACTCTGGCCTAATGGTGAAGGTCTTAACTCTTACTCTGGCCTACTGGTTAAGGTCTTAACTCTTACCCTGGCCTAATAGCTAAGGTCTTAGACTCGTACTCTGGCCTAATGGTTAAGGTCTTAACTCTTACTCTGGCCTAATAGCTAAGGTCTTAGACTCGTACTCTGGCCTAATAGTTAAGGTCTTAACTCTTACTCTGGCCTAATAGCTAAGGTCTTAACTCTTACTCTGGCCTAATAGCTAAGGTCTTAGACTCGTACTCTGGCCTAATAGCTAAGGTCTTAGACTCGTACTCTGGCCTAATGGTTAAGGTCTTAACTCTTACACTGGCCTACTGGTTAAGGTCTTAACTCTTACTTTGGCCTAATAGCTAAGGTCTTAGACTCGTACTCTGGCCTAATGGTTAAGGTCTTAACTCTTACTCTGGCCTAATAGCTAAGGTCTTAGACTCGTACTCTGGCCTAATAGCTAAGGTCTTAGACTCATACTCTGGCCTAATGGTTAAGGTCTTAACTCTTACTCAGGCCTAATAGCTAAGGTCTTAACTCTTACTCTGGCCTAATAGCTAAGGTCTTAGACTCGCATTATGGCCTACAGGTTAAGGTTTTAACTCTTACTCTGGCCTACTGGTTAAGGTCTTAACTCTTACTCTGGCCTAATAGCTAAGGTCTTAGACTTGTACTATGGCCTACAGGTTAAGGTCTTAACTCTTACTCTGGCCCAATAGCTAAGGTCTTAGACTCGTACTCTGTCCTAGTGGTTAATGTCTTAACTCTTACTCTGGCCTAATAGCTAAGGTCTTAACTCTTACTCTGGCCTAATAGCTAAGGTCTTAGACTCGTACTCTGGCCTAATGGATAAGGTCTTAACTCTTACTCTGGCCTAATGGTTAAGGTCTTAACTCTTACTCTGGCCTAATAGCTAAGGTCTTAGACTCGTACTCTGGCCTAATGGTTAAGGTCTTAACTCTTACTCAGGCCTAATAGCTAAGGTCTTAGACTCGTACTATGGCCTACAGGTTAAGGTCTTAACTCTTACTCTGGCCTACTGGTTAAGGTCTTAACTCTTACTCTGGCCTAATAGCTAAGGTCTTAGACTCGTACTCTGGCCTAATGGTTAAGGTCTTAACTCTTAGTCTGGCCTAATAGCTAAGGTCTTAGACTCTTACTCTGACATAATGGTTAAGGTCTTAGACTCTTACTCTGGCCTAATGGTTAAGGTCTTAACTCTTACTCTGGCCTAATGGTTAAGGTCTTAGACTCTTAATCTGGCCTAATGGTAAAGGTCTTAACTCTTACTCTGGCCAGACTCTTACTCTGGCCTAATGGTTAAGGTCTTAACTCTTACTCTGGCCTAATGGTTAAGGTCTTAGACTCTTACTCTGGCCTAATGGTTAAGGTCTTAGCTCTTACTCCGGCCTAATGGTTAAGGTCTTAGACTCTTTCTCTGGCCTGATGTTTAAGGTCTTTATTCTTACTCTGGCTTAATGGTTAAAGTCTTAACTCTTAGTCTGGCCTAATAGCTAAGGTCTTAGACTCGTACTCTGGTCTAATGGTTAGGATCTTAACTCTTACTCTGGCCTAATAGCTAAGGTCTTAGACTCATACTCTGGCCTTATGGTTAAGGTCTTAACTCTTACTCTGGCCTAATGGTTAAGGTATTAACTCTAACTCTGGCCTAATGGTTAAGGTCTTAGACTCTTACTCTGGCCTAATGGTTAAGGTCTTAGCTCTTACTCCGGCCTAATGGTTAAGGCCTTAGACTCTTTCTCTGGCCTAATGTTTAAGGTCTTTATTCTTACTCTGGCTTAATGGTTAAAGTCTTAACTCTTACTCTGGCCTAATAGCTAAGGTCTTAACTCTTACTCTGGCCTAATAGCTACGGTCTTAGACTCGTACTCTGATCTAATGGTTAAGGTCTTAACTCTTTCTCTGGCCTACTGGTTAAGGTCTTAACTCTTACTCTGGCCTAATAGCTAAGGTCTTAGACTCATACTCTGGCCTACTGGTTAAGGTCTTAACTCTTACTCTGGCCTAATGGTTAAGGTATTAACTCTTACTCTGGCCTAATGGTTAAGGTCTTAGACTCTTACTCTGGCCTAATGGTTAAGGTCTTAGCTCTTACTCCGGCCTAATGGTTAAGGTCTTAGACTCTTTCTCTGGCCTAATGTTTAAGGTCTTTATTCTTACTCTGGCTTAATGGTTAAAGTCTTAACTCTTACTCTGGCCTAATAGCTAAGGTCTTAACTCTTACTCTGGCCTAATAGCTACGGTCTTAGACTCGTACTCTGATCTAATGGTTAAGGTCTTAACTCTTTCTCTGGCCTACTGGTTAAGGTCTTAACTCTTACTCTGGCCTAATAGCTAAGGTCTTAGACTCATACCCTGGCCTACTGGTTAAGGTCTTAACTCTTACTCTGGCCTACTGGTTAAGGTCTTAACTCTTACTCTGGCCTAATAGCTAAGGTCTTAGATTCGTACTCTGGTCTAATGGTTAAGGTCTTAACTCTTTCTCTGGCCTACTGGTTAAGGTCTTAACTCTTACTCTGGCCTAATAGCTAAGGTGTTAGACTCGTACTCTGGCCTACTGGTTAAGGTCTTAACTCTTACTCTGGCCGACTGGTTAAGGTCTTAACTCTTACTCTGGCCTAATAGCTAAGGTCTTAGACTCGTACTCTGGCCTAATGGTGAAGGTCTTAACTCTTACTCTGGCCTACTGGTTAAGGTCTTAACTCTTACTCTGGCCTAATAGCTAAGGTCTTAACTCTTACTCTGGCCTAATAGCTAAGGTCTTGACTCTTACTCTGGCCTAATAGCTAAGGTCTTAGACTCGTACTATGGCCTTCAGGTTAAGGTCTTAACTCTTACTCTGGCCTACTGGTTAAGGTCTTAACTCTTACTCTGGCCTAATAGCTAAGGTCTTAGACTCGTACTCTGGCCTAATGGTGAAGGTCTTAACTCTTACTCTGGCCTACTGGTTAAGGTCTTAACTCTTACCCTGGCCTAATAGCTAAGGTCTTAGACTCGTACTCTGGCCTAATGGTTAAGGTCTTAACTCTTACTCTGGCCTAATAGCTAAGGTCTTAGACTCGTACTCTGGCCTAATAGCTAAGGTCTTAACTCTTACTCTGGCCTAATAGCTAAGGTCTTAACTCTTACTCTGGCATAATAGCTAAGGTCTTAGACTCGTACTCTGGCCTAATAGCTAAGGTCTTAGACTCGTACTCTGGCCTAATGGTTAAGGTCTTAACTCTTACACTGGCCTACTGGTTAAGGTCTTAACTCTTACTCTGGCCTAATAGCTAAGGTCTTAGACTCGTACTCTGGCCTAATGGTTAAGGTCTTAACTCTTACTCTGGCCTACTGGTTAAGGTCTTAACTTTTACTCTGGCCTAATAGCTAAGGTCTTAACTCTTACTCTGGCCTAATAGCTAAGGTCTTAGACTCGTACTCTGGCCTAATGGTTAAGGTCTTAACTCTTACTCTGGCCTAATAGCTAAGGTCTTAACTCTTACTCCGGCCTAATAGCTAAGGTCTTAGACTCGTACTATGGCCTACAGGTTAAGTTCTTAACTCTTACTCTGGCCTACTGGTTAAGGTCTTAACTCTTACTCTGGCCTAATAGCTAAGGTCTTAGACTCGTACTCCGGCCTAATGGTTAAGGTCTTAACTCTTACTCTGGCCTAATAGCTAAGGTCTTAACTCTTACTCTGGCCTAATAGCTAAGGTCTTAGTCTCGTACTCTGGCCTACAGTTTAAGGTCTTAACTCTTACTCTGGCCTAATAGCTAAGGTCTTAGACTCATACTCTGGCCTTATGGTTAAGGTTTTAACTCTTACTCTGGCCTAATGGTTGAGGTATTAACTCTTACTCTGGCCTACTGGTTAAGGTCTTAACTCTTACTCTGGCCTAATAGCCAAGGTCTTAACTCTTACTCTGGCCTAATAGCTAAGGTCTTAGACTCGTACTATGGCCTACAGGTTAAGGTCTTAACTCTCACTCTCGCCTACTGGTTAAGGTCTTACCTCTTACTCTGGCCTAATAGCTAAGGTCTTAACTCTTACTCTGGCCTAATAGCTTAGGTCTTAGACTCGTACTCTGGCCTAATGGTTAAGGTCTTAACTCGTACTCTGGCCTACTGGTTAAGGTCTTAACTCTTACTCTGGCCGACTGGTTAAGGTCTTAACTCTTACTCTGGCCTAATAGCTAAGGTCTTAGACTCGTACTCTGGCCTAATTGTGAAGGTCTTAACTCTTACTCTGGCCTACTGGTTAAGGTCTTAACTCTTACTCTGGCCTAATAGCTAAGGTCCTAACTCTTACTCTGGCCTAATAGCTAAGGTCTTGACTCTTACTCTGGCCTAATAGCTAAGGTCTTAGACTCGTACTATGGCCTTCAGGTTAAGGTATTAACTCTTACTCTGGCCTACTGGTTAAGGTCTTAACTCTTACTCTGGCCTAATAGCTAAGGTCTTAGACTCGTACTCTGGCCTAATGGTGAAGGTCTTAACTCTTACTCTGGCCTACTGGTTAAGGTCTTAACTCTTACCCTGGCCTAATAGCTAAGGTCTTAGACTCGTACTCTGGCCTAATGGTTAAGGTCTTAACTCTTACTCTGGCCTAATAGCTAAGGTCTTAGACTCGTACTCTGGCCTAATAGCTAAGGTCTTAACTCTTACTCTGGCCTAATAGCTAAGGTCTTAACTCTTACTCTGGCCTAATAGCTAAGGTCTTAGACTCGTACTCTGGCCTAATAGCTAAGGTCTTAGACTCGTACTCTGGCCTAATGGTTAAGGTCTTAACTCTTACACTGGCCTACTGGTTAAGGTCTTAACTCTTACTTTGGCCTAATAGCTAAGGTCTTAGACTCGTACTCTGGCCTAATGGTTAAGGTCTTAACTCTTACTCTGGCCTAATAGCTAAGGTCTTAGACTCGTACTCTGGCCTAATAGCTAAGGTCTTAGACTCATACTCTGGCCTAATGGTTAAGGTCTTAACTCTTACTCAGGCCTAATAGCTAAGGTCTTAACTCTTACTCTGGCCTAATAGCTAAGGTCTTAGACTCGCATTATGGCCTACAGGTTAAGGTTTTAACTCTTACTCTGGCCTACTGGTTAAGGTCTTAACTCTTACTCTGGCCTAATAGCTAAGGTCTTAGACTTGTACTATGGCCTACAGGTTAAGGTCTTAACTCTTACTCTGGCCCAATAGCTAAGGTCTTAGACTCGTACTCTGTCCTAGTGGTTAATGTCTTAACTCTTACTCTGGCCTAATAGCTAAGGTCTTAACTCTTACTCTGGCCTAATAGCTAAGGTCTTAGACTCGTACTCTGGCCTAATGGATAAGGTCTTAACTCTTACTCAGGCCTAATGGTTAAGGTCTTAACTCTTACTCTGGCCTAATAGCTAAGGTCTTAGACTCATACTCTGGCCTAATGGTTAAGGTCTTAACTCTTACTCAGGCCTAATAGCTAAGGTCTTAGACTCGTACTATGGCCTACAGGTTAAGGTCTTAACTCTTACTCTGGCCTACTGGTTAAGGTCTTAACTCTTACTCTGGCCTAATAGCTAAGGTCTTAGACTCGTACTCTGGCCTAATGGTTAAGGTCTTAACTCTTAGTCTGGCCTAATAGCTAAGGTCTTAGACTCTTACTCTGACATAATGGTTAAGGTCTTAGACTCTTACTCTGGCCTAATGGTTAAGGTCTTAACTCTTACTCTGGCCTAATGGTTAAGGTCTTAGACTCTTAATCTGGCCTAATGGTAAAGGTCTTAACTCTTACTCTGGCCAGACTCTTACTCTGGCCTAATGGTTAAGGTCTTAACTCTTACTCTGGCCTAATGGTTAAGGTCTTAGACTCTTACTCTGGCCTAATGGTTAAGGTCTTAGCTCTTACTCCGGCCTAATGGTTAAGGTCTTAGACTCTTTCTCTGGCCTGATGTTTAAGGTCTTTATTCTTACTCTGGCTTAATGGTTAAAGTCTTAACTCTTAGTCTGGCCTAATAGCTAAGGTCTTAGACTCGTACTCTGGTCTAATGGTTAGGATCTTAACTCTTACTCTGGCCTAATAGCTAAGGTCTTAGACTCGTACTCTGGCCTACTGGTTAAGGTCTTAACTCTTACTCTGGCCTACTGGTTAAGGTCTTAACTCTTACTCTGGCCTAATAGCTAAGGTCTTAGACTCGTACTCTGGCCTAATGGTTAAGGTCTTAACTCATACTCTGGCCGACTGGTTAAGGTCTTAACTCTTACTCTGGCCTAATAGCTAAGGTCTTAGACTCGTACTCTGGCCTAATGGTGAAGGTCTTAACTCTTACTCTGGCCTACTGGTTAAGGTCTTAACTCTTACTCTGGCCTAATAGCTAAGGTCTTAACTCTTACTCTGGCCTAATAGCTAAGGTCTTGACTCTTACTCTGGCCTAATAGCTAAGGTCTTAGACTCGTACTATGGCCTTCAGGTTAAGGTCTTAACTCTTACTCTGGCCTACTGGTTAAGGTCTTAACTCTTACTCTGGCCTAATAGCTAAGGTCTTAGACTCGTACTCTGGCCTAATGGTGAAGGTCTTAACTCTTACTCTGGCCTACTGGTTAAGGTCTTAACTCTTACCCTGGCCTAATAGCTAAGGTCTTAGACTCGTACTCTGGCCTAATGGTTAAGGTCTTAACTCTTACTCTGGCCTAATAGCTAAGGTCTTAGACTCGTACTCTGGCCTAATAGCTAAGGTCTTAACTCTTACTCTGGCCTAATAGCTAAGGTCTTAACTCTTACTCTGGCATAATAGCTAAGGTCTTAGACTCGTACTCTGGCCTAATAGCTAAGGTCTTAGACTCGTACTCTGGCCTAATGGTTAAGGTCTTAACTCTTACACTGGCCTACTGGTTAAGGTCTTAACTCTTACTCTGGCCTAATAGCTAAGGTCTTAGACTCGTACTCTGGCCTAATGGTTAAGGTCTTAACTCTTACTCTGGCCTACTGGTTAAGGTCTTAACTTTTACTCTGGCCTAATAGCTAAGGTCTTAACTCTTACTCTGGCCTAATAGCTAAGGTCTTAGACTCGTACTCTGGCCTAATGGTTAAGGTCTTAACTCTTACTCTGGCCTAATAGCTAAGGTCTTAACTCTTACTCCGGCCTAATAGCTAAGGTCTTAGACTCGTACTATGGCCTACAGGTTAAGTTCTTAACTCTTACTCTGGCCTACTGGTTAAGGTCTTAACTCTTACTCTGGCCTAATAGCTAAGGTCTTAGACTCGTACTCCGGCCTAATGGTTAAGGTCTTAACTCTTACTCTGGCCTAATAGCTAAGGTCTTAACTCTTACTCTGGCCTAATAGCTAAGGTCTTAGTCTCGTACTCTGGCCTACAGTTTAAGGTCTTAACTCTTACTCTGGCCTAATAGCTAAGGTCTTAGACTCATACTCTGGCCTTATGGTTAAGGTTTTAACTCTTACTCTGGCCTAATGGTTGAGGTATTAACTCTTACTCTGGCCTACTGGTTAAGGTCTTAACTCTTACTCTGGCCTAATAGCCAAGGTCTTAACTCTTACTCTGGCCTAATAGCTAAGGTCTTAGACTCGTACTATGGCCTACAGGTTAAGGTCTTAACTCTCACTCTCGCCTACTGGTTAAGGTCTTACCTCTTACTCTGGCCTAATAGCTAAGGTCTTAACTCTTACTCTGGCCTAATAGCTTAGGTCTTAGACTCGTACTCTGGCCTAATGGTTAAGGTCTTAACTCGTACTCTGGCCTACTGGTTAAGGTCTTAACTCTTACTCTGGCCGACTGGTTAAGGTCTTAACTCTTACTCTGGCCTAATAGCTAAGGTCTTAGACTCGTACTCTGGCCTAATTGTGAAGGTCTTAACTCTTACTCTGGCCTACTGGTTAAGGTCTTAACTCTTACTCTGGCCTAATAGCTAAGGTCCTAACTCTTACTCTGGCCTAATAGCTAAGGTCTTGACTCTTACTCTGGCCTAATAGCTAAGGTCTTAGACTCGTACTATGGCCTTCAGGTTAAGGTATTAACTCTTACTCTGGCCTACTGGTTAAGGTCTTAACTCTTACTCTGGCCTAATAGCTAAGGTCTTAGACTCGTACTCTGGCCTAATGGTGAAGGTCTTAACTCTTACTCTGGCCTACTGGTTAAGGTCTTAACTCTTACCCTGGCCTAATAGCTAAGGTCTTAGACTCGTACTCTGGCCTAATGGTTAAGGTCTTAACTCTTACTCTGGCCTAATAGCTAAGGTCTTAGACTCGTACTCTGGCCTAATAGCTAAGGTCTTAACTCTTACTCTGGCCTAATAGCTAAGGTCTTAACTCTTACTCTGGCCTAATAGCTAAGGTCTTAGACTCGTACTCTGGCCTAATAGCTAAGGTCTTAGACTCGTACTCTGGCCTAATGGTTAAGGTCTTAACTCTTACACTGGCCTACTGGTTAAGGTCTTAACTCTTACTTTGGCCTAATAGCTAAGGTCTTAGACTCGTACTCTGGCCTAATGGTTAAGGTCTTAACTCTTACTCTGGCCTAATAGCTAAGGTCTTAGACTCGTACTCTGGCCTAATAGCTAAGGTCTTAGACTCATACTCTGGCCTAATGGTTAAGGTCTTAACTCTTACTCAGGCCTAATAGCTAAGGTCTTAACTCTTACTCTGGCCTAATAGCTAAGGTCTTAGACTCGCATTATGGCCTACAGGTTAAGGTTTTAACTCTTACTCTGGCCTACTGGTTAAGGTCTTAACTCTTACTCTGGCCTAATAGCTAAGGTCTTAGACTTGTACTATGGCCTACAGGTTAAGGTCTTAACTCTTACTCTGGCCCAATAGCTAAGGTCTTAGACTCGTACTCTGTCCTAGTGGTTAATGTCTTAACTCTTACTCTGGCCTAATAGCTAAGGTCTTAACTCTTACTCTGGCCTAATAGCTAAGGTCTTAGACTCGTACTCTGGCCTAATGGATAAGGTCTTAACTCTTACTCAGGCCTAATGGTTAAGGTCTTAACTCTTACTCTGGCCTAATAGCTAAGGTCTTAGACTCGTACTCTGGCCTAATGGTTAAGGTCTTAACTCTTACTCAGGCCTAATAGCTAAGGTCTTAGACTCGTACTATGGCCTACAGATTAAGGTCTTAACTCTTACTCTGGCCTACTGGTTAAGGTCTTAACTCTTACTCTGGCCTAATAGCTAAGGTCTTAGACTCGTACTCTGGCCTAATGGTTAAGGTCTTAACTCTTAGTCTGGCCTAATAGCTAAGGTCTTAGACTCTTACTCTGACATAATGGTTAAGGTCTTAGACTCTTACTCTGGCCTAATGGTTAAGGTCTTAACTCTTACTCTGGCCTAATGGTTAAGGTCTTAGACTCTTAATCTGGCCTAATGGTAAAGGTCTTAACTCTTACTCTGGCCAGACTCTTACTCTGGCCTAATGGTTAAGGTCTTAACTCTTACTCTGGCCTAATGGTTAAGGTCTTAGACTCTTACTCTGGCCTAATGGTTAAGGTCTTAGCTCTTACTCCGGCCTAATGGTTAAGGTCTTAGACTCTTTCTCTGGCCTGATGTTTAAGGTCTTTATTCTTACTCTGGCTTAATGGTTAAAGTCTTAACTCTTAGTCTGGCCTAATAGCTAAGGTCTTAGACTCGTACTCTGGTCTAATGGTTAGGATCTTAACTCTTACTCTGGCCTAATAGCTAAGGTCTTAGACTCGTACTCTGGCCTACTGGTTAAGGTCTTAACTCTTACTCTGGCCTACTGGTTAAGGTCTTAACTCTTACTCTGGCCTAATAGCTAAGGTCTTAGACTCGTACTCTGGCCTAATGGTTAAGGTCTTAACTCATACTCTGGCCTACTGGTTAAGGTCTTAACTCTTACTCTGGCCTAATAGCTAAGGTCTTAGACTCGTACTCTGGCCTAATAGCTAAGGTCTTAACTCTTAGTCTGGCCTAATAGCTAAGGTCTTAGACTCGTACTCTGACCTAATGTTTAAGGTCTTAACTCTTACTCTGGCCTAATAGCTAAGGTGTTAGACTCGTACTCTGGCCTAATGGTTAAGGTCTTAACTCTTACTCTGGCCTAATAGCTAAGGTCTTAGACTCGTACTATGGCCTACAGGTTAAGGTCTTAACTCTTACTCTGGCCTACTGGTTAAGGTCTTAACTCTTACTCTGGCCTAATAGCTAAGGTCTTAGACTCGTACTCTGGCCTACTGGTTAAGGTCTTAACTCTTACTCTGGCCTAATAGCTAAGGTCTTAGACTCGTACTCTGGCCTAATGGTTAAGGTCTTAACTCTTACTCTGGCCTAATAGCTAAGGTCTTAGACTCGTACTCTGGCCTAATAGCTAAGGTCTTAGACTCATACTCTGGCCTAATGATTAAGGTCTTAATTCTTACTCTGGCCTAATAGCTAAGGTCTTAGACTCGTACTCTGGCCTACAGGTTAAGGTCTTAACTCTTACTCTGGCCTACTGGTTAAGGTCTTAACTCTTACTCTGGCCTAATAGCTAAGGTCTTGACTCTTACTCTGGCCTAATATCTAAGGTCTTAGACTCGTACTGTGGCCTTCAGGTTAAGGTCTTAACTCTTACTCTGGCCTACTGGTTAAGGTCTTAACTCTTACTCTGGCCTAATAGCTAAGGTCTTAACTCTTACTCTGGCCTATTAGCTAAGGTCTTAGACTCATAGTATGGCCTACAGGTTTAGGTCTTAACTCCTACTCTGGCCTACAGGTTAAGGTCTTAACTCTTACTCTGGCCTACTGGTTAAGGTCTTAACTCTTACTCTGGCCTGATAGCTAAGTTCTTAACTCTTACTCTGGCCTAATAGCTAAGGTCTTAGACTCGTACTCTGGCCTAATGGTTAAGGTTTTAACTCTTACTCTGGCCTAATAGCTAAGGTCTTAACTCTTACTCTGGCCTAATAGCTAAGGTCTTAGACTCGTACTCTGGCCTAACGGTTAAGGTCTTAACTCTTACTCTAGCCCAATAGCTAAGGTCTTAACTCTTACTCTGGCCTAATAGCTAAGGTCTTAGACTCGTACTCTGGCCTAATGGTTAAGGTTTTAACTCTTACTCTGGCCTAATAGCTAAGGTCTTAACTCTTACTCTGGCCTAATAGCTAAGGTCTTAGTCTCGTACTATGGCCTACAGGTTAAGGTCTTAACTCTTACTCTGGCCTAAAGGTTAAGTTCTTAACTCTTACTCTGGCCTACTGGTTAAGGTCTTAACTTTTACTCTGGCCTAATAGCTAAGGTCTTAGACTCGTACTATGGCCTACAGGTTAAGGTCTTAACTCTTACTCTGGCCTACTGCTTAAGGTCTTAACTTTTACTCTGGCCTAATAGCGAAGGTCTTAACTCTTACTCTGGCCTACTGGATAAGGTCTTAACTCTTACCCTGGCCTAATAGCTAAGGTCTTAGACTCGTACTCTGGCCTACAGGTTAAGGTCTTAACTCTTACTCTGGCCTACAGGTTAAGGTCTTAACTCTTACTCTGGCCCACTGGTTAAGGTCTTAACTCTTACTCTGGCCTAATAGCTAAGGTCTTAGACTCGTACTATGGCCTACAGGTTAAGGTCTTAACTCTTACTCTGGCCTACTGGTTAAGGTCTTAACTCTTACTCTGGCCTAACAGCTAAGGTCTTAGACTCGTACTCTGGCCTACAGGTTAAGGTCTTAACTCTTACTCTGGCCTAATAGCTAAGGTCTTAGACTCATACTCTGGCCTTATGGTTAAGGTCTTAACTCGTACTCTGGCCTAATGGTTAAGGTATTAACTCTTACTCTGGCCTAATGGTTAAGGTCTTAGACTCTTACTCTGGCCTAATGGTTAAGGTCTTAGCTCTTACTCCGGCCTAATGGTTAAGGTCTTAGACTCTTTCTCTGGCCTGATGTTTAAGGTCTTTATTCTTACTCTGGCTTAATGGTTAAAGTCTTAACTCTTAGTCTGGCCTAATAGCTAAGGTCTTAGACTCGTACTCTGGTCTAATGGTTAGGATCTTAACTCTTACTCTGGCCTAATAGCTAAGGTCTTAGACTCGTACTCTGGCCTACTGGTTAAGGTCTTAACTCTTACTCTGGCCTACTGGTTAAGGTCTTAACTCTTACTCTGGCCTAATAGCTAAGGTCTTAGACTCGTACTCTGGCCTAATGGTTAAGGTCTTAACTCATACTCTGGCCTACTGGTTAAGGTCTTAACTCTTACTCTGGCCTAATAGCTAAGGTCTTAGACTCGTACTCTGGCCTAATAGCTAAGGTCTTAACTCTTAGTCTGGCCTAATAGCTAAGGTCTTAGACTCGTACTCTGACCTAATGTTTAAGGTCTTAACTCTTACTCTGGCCTAATAGCTAAGGTGTTAGACTCGTACTCTGGCCTAATGGTTAAGGTCTTAACTCTTACTCTGGCCTAATAGCTAAGGTCTTAGACTCGTACTATGGCCTACAGGTTAAGGTCTTAACTCTTACTCTGGCCTACTGGTTAAGGTCTTAACTCTTACTCTGGCCTAATAGCTAAGGTCTTAGACTCGTACTCTGGCCTACTGGTTAAGGTCTTAACTCTTACTCTGGCCTAATAGCTAAGGTCTTAGACTCGTACTCTGGCCTAATGGTTAAGGTCTTAACTCTTACTCTGGCCTAATAGCTAAGGTCTTAGACTCGTACTCTGGCCTAATAGCTAAGGTCTTAGACTCATACTCTGGCCTAATGATTAAGGTCTTAATTCTTACTCTGGCCTAATAGCTAAGGTCTTAGACTCGTACTCTGGCCTACAGGTTAAGGTCTTAACTCTTACTCTGGCCTACTGGTTAAGGTCTTAACTCTTACTCTGGCCTAATAGCTAAGGTCTTGACTCTTACTCTGGCCTAATATCTAAGGTCTTAGACTCGTACTGTGGCCTTCAGGTTAAGGTCTTAACTCTTACTCTGGCCTACTGGTTAAGGTCTTAACTCTTACTCTGGCCTAATAGCTAAGGTCTTAACTCTTACTCTGGCCTATTAGCTAAGGTCTTAGACTCATAGTATGGCCTACAGGTTTAGGTCTTAACTCCTACTCTGGCCTACAGGTTAAGGTCTTAACTCTTACTCTGGCCTACTGGTTAAGGTCTTAACTCTTACTCTGGCCTGATAGCTAAGTTCTTAACTCTTACTCTGGCCTAATAGCTAAGGTCTTAGACTCGTACTCTGGCCTAATGGTTAAGGTTTTAACTCTTACTCTGGCCTAATAGCTAAGGTCTTAACTCTTACTCTGGCCTAATAGCTAAGGTCTTAGACTCGTACTCTGGCCTAACGGTTAAGGTCTTAACTCTTACTCTAGCCCAATAGCTAAGGTCTTAACTCTTACTCTGGCCTAATAGCTAAGGTCTTAGACTCGTACTCTGGCCTAATGGTTAAGGTTTTAACTCTTACTCTGGCCTAATAGCTAAGGTCTTAACTCTTACTCTGGCCTAATAGCTAAGGTCTTAGTCTCGTACTATGGCCTACAGGTTAAGGTCTTAACTCTTACTCTGGCCTACAGGTTAAGTTCTTAACTCTTACTCTGGCCTACTGGTTAAGGTCTTAACTTTTACTCTGGCCTAATAGCTAAGGTCTTAGACTCGTACTATGGCCTACAGGTTAAGGTCTTAACTCTTACTCTGGCCTACTGCTTAAGGTCTTAACTTTTACTCTGGCCTAATAGCTAAGGTCTTAACTCTTACTCTGGCCTACTGGATAAGGTCTTAACTCTTACCCTGGCCTAATAGCTAAGGTCTTAGACTCGTACTCTGGCCTACAGGTTAAGGTCTTAACTCTTACTCTGGCCTACAGGTTAAGGTCTTAACTCTTACTCTGGCCCACTGGTTAAGGTCTTAACTCTTACTCTGGCCTAATAGCTAAGGTCTTAGACTCGTACTATGGCCTACAGGTTAAGGTCTTAACTCTTACTCTGGCCTACTGGTTAAGGTCTTAAGTCTTACTCTGGCCTAACAGCTAAGGTCTTAGACTCGTACTCTGGCCTACAGGTTAAGGTCTTAACTCTTACTCTGGCCTAATAGCTAAGGTCTTAGACTCATACTCTGGCCTTATGGTTAAGGTCTTAACTCGTACTCTGGCCTAATGGTTAAGGTATTAACTCTTACTCTGGCCTAATGGTTAAGGTCTTAGACTCTTACTCTGGCCTAATGGTTAAGGTCTTAGCTCTTACTCCGGCCTAATGGTTAAGGTCTTAGACTCTTTCTCTGGCCTAATGTTTAAGGTCTTTATTCTTACTCTGGCTTAATGGTTAAAGTCTTAACTCTTACTCTGGCCTAATAGCTAAGGTCTTAACTCTTACTCTGGCCTAATAGCTACGGTCTTAGACTCGTACTCTGATCTAATGGTTAAGGTCTTAACTCTTTCTCTGGCCTACTGGTTAAGGTCTTAACTCTTACTCTGGCCTAATAGCTAAGGTCTTAGACTCATACTCTGGCCTACTGGTTAAGGTCTTAACTCTTACTCTGGCCTACTGGTTAAGGTCTTAACTCTTACTCTGGCCTAATAGCTAAGGTCTTAGATTCGTACTCTGGTCTAATGGTTAAAGTCTTAACTCTTTCTCTGGCCTACTGGTTAAGGTCTTAACTCTTACTCTGGCCTAATAGCTAAGGTGTTAGACTCGTACTCTGGCCTACTGGTTAAGGTCTTAACTCTTACTCTGGCCGACTGGTTAAGGTCTTAACTCTTACTCTGGCCTAATAGCTAAGGTCTTAGACTCGTACTCTGGCCTAATGGTGAAGGTCTTAACTCTTACTCTGGCCTACTGGTTAAGGTCTTAACTCTTACTCTGGCCTAATAGCTAAGGTCTTAACTCTTACTCTGGCCTAATAGCTAAGGTCTTGACTCTTACTCTGGCCTAATAGCTAAGGTCTTAGACTCGTACTATGGCCTTCAGGTTAAGGTCTTAACTCTTACTCTGGCCTACTGGTTAAGGTCTTAACTCTTACTCTGGCCTAATAGCTAAGGTCTTAGACTCGTACTCTGGCCTAATGGTGAAGGTCTTAACTCTTACTCTGGCCTACTGGTTAAGGTCTTAACTCTTACCCTGGCCTAATAGCTAAGGTCTTAGACTCGTACTCTGGCCTAATGGTTAAGGTCTTAACTCTTACTCTGGCCTAATGGTTAAGGTCTTAACTCTTACTCTGGCCTAATAGCTAAGGTCTTAGACTCGTACTCTGGCCTAATAGCTAAGGTCTTAACTCTTACTCTGGCCTAATAGCTAAGGTCTTAACTCTTAATCTGGCCTAATAGCTAAGGTCTTAGACTCGTACTCTGGCCTAATAGCTAAGGTCTTAGACTCGTACTCTGGCCTAATGGTTAAGGTCTTAACTCTTACACTGGCCTACTGGTTAAGGTCTTAACTCTTACTCGGGCCTAATAGCTAAGGTCTTAGACTCGTACTCTGGCCTAATGGTTAAGGTCTTAACTCTTACTCTGGCCTACTGGTTAAGGTCTTAACTTTTACTCTGGCCTAATAGCTAAGGTCTTAACTCTTACTCTGGCCTAATAGCTAAGGTCTTAGACTCGTACTCTGGCCTGATGGTTAAGGTCTTAACTCTTACTCTGGCCTAATAGCTAAGGTCTTAACTCTTACTCTGGCCTAATAGCTAAGGTCTTAGACTCGTACTATGGCCTACAGGTTAAGTTCTTAACTCTTACTCTGGCCTACTGGTTAAGGTCTTAACTCTTACTCTGGCCTAATAGCTAAGGTCTTAGACTCGTACTCCGGCCTAATGGTTAAGGTCTTAACTCTTACTCTGGCCTAATAGCTAAGGTCATAACTCTTACTCTGGCCTAATAGCTAAGGTCTTAGTCTCGTACTCTGGCCTACAGTTTAAGGTCTTAACTCTTACTCTGGCCTAATAGCTAAGGTCTTAGACTCATACTCTGGCCTTATGGTTAAGGTTTTAACTCTTACTCTGGCCTAATGGTTGAGGTATTAACTCTTACTCTGGCCTACTGGTTAAGGTCTTAACTCTTACTCTGGCCTAATAGCCAAGGTCTTAACTCTTACTCTGGCCTAATAGCTAAGGTCTTAGACTCGTACTATGGCCTACAGGTTGAGGTCTTAACTCTCACTCTCGCCTACTGGTTAAGGTCTTACCTCTTACTCTGGCCTAATAGCTAAGGTCTTAACTCTTACTCTGGCCTAATAGCTTAGGTCTTAGACTCGTACTCTGGCCTAATGGTTAAGGTCTTAACTCGTACTCTGGCCTACTGGTTAAGGTCTTAACTCTTACTCTGGCCGACTGGTTAAGGTCTTAACTCTTACTCTGGCCTAATAGCTAAGGTCTTAGACTCGTACTCTGGCCTAATTGTGAAGGTCTTAACTCTTACTCTGGCCTTCTGGTTAAGGTCTTAACTCTTACTCTGGCCTAATAGCTAAGGTCTTAACTCTTACTCTGGCCTAATAGCTAAGGTCTTGACTCTTACTCTGGCCTAATAGCTAAGGTCTTAGACTCGTACTATGGCCTTCAGGTTAAGGTATTAACTCTTACTCTGGCCTACTGGTTAAGGTCTTAACTCTTACTCTGGCCTAATAGCTAAGGTCTTAGACTCGTACTCTGGCCTAATGGTGAAGGTCTTAACTCTTACTCTGGCCTACTGGTTAAGGTCTTAACTCTTACCCTGGCCTAATAGCTAAGGTCTTAGACTCGTACTCTGGCCTAATGGTTAAGGTCTTAACTCTTACTCTGGCCTAATAGCTAAGGTCTTAGACTCGTACTCTGGCCTAATAGCTAAGGTCTTAACTCTTACTCTGGCCTAATAGCTAAGGTCTTAACTCTTACTCTGGCCTAATAGCTAAGGTCTTAGACTCGTACTCTGGCCTAATAGCTAAGGTCTTAGACTCGTACTCTGGCCTAATGGTTAAGGTCTTAACTCTTACACTGGCCTACTGGTTAAGGTCTTAACTCTTACTTTGGCCTAATAGCTAAGGTCTTAGACTCGTACTCTGGCCTAATGGTTAAGGTCTTAACTCTTACTCTGGCCTAATAGCTAAGGTCTTAGACTCGTACTCTGGCCTAATAGCTAAGGTCTTAGACTCATACTCTGGCCTAATGGTTAAGGTCTTAACTCTTACTCAGGCCTAATAGCTAAGGTCTTAACTCTTACTCTGGCCTAATAGCTAAGGTCTTAGACTCGTATTATGGCCTACAGGTTAAGGTTTTAACTCTTACTCTGGCCTACTGGTTAAGGTCTTAACTCTTACTCTGGCCTAATAGCTAAGGTCTTAGACTCGTACTATGGCCTACAGGTTAAGGTCTTAACTCTTACTCTGGCCCAATAGCTAAGGTCTTAGACTCGTACTCTGTCCTAATGGTTAATGTCTTAACTCTTACTCTGGCCTAATAGCTAAGGTCTTAACTCTTACTCTGGCCTAATAGCTAAGGTCTTAGACTCGTACTCTGGCCTAATGGATAAGGTCTTAACTCTTACTCTGGCCTAATGGTTAAGGTCTTAACTCTTACTCTGGCCTAATAGCTAAGGTCTTAGACTCGTACTCTGGCCTAATGGTTAAGGTCTTAACTCTTACTCAGGCCTAATAGCTAAGGTCTTAACTCTTACTCTGGCCTAATAGCTAAGGTCTTAGACTCGTACTATGGCCTACAGGTTAAGTTCTTAACTCTTACCCTGGCCTAATAGCTAAGGTCTTAGACTCGTACTCTGGCCTAATGGTTAAGGTCTTAACTCTTACTCTGGCCTAATAGCTAAGGTCTTAGACTCGTACTCTGGCCTAATAGCTAAGGTCTTAACTCTTACTCTGGCCTAATAGCTAAGGTCTTAACTCTTACTCTGGCCTAATAGCTAAGGTCTTAGACTCGTACTCTGGCCTAATAGCTAAGGTCTTAGACTCGTACTCTGGCCTAATGGTTAAGGTCTTAACTCTTACACTGGCCTACTGGTTAAGGTCTTAACTCTTACTTTGGCCTAATAGCTAAGGTCTTAGACTCGTACTCTGGCCTAATGGTTAAGGTCTTAACTCTTACTCTGGCCTAATAGCTAAGGTCTTAGACTCGTACTCTGGCCTAATAGCTAAGGTCTTAGACTCATACTCTGGCCTAATGGTTAAGGTCTTAACTCTTACTCAGGCCTAATAGCTAAGGTCTTAACTCTTACTCTGGCCTAATAGCTAAGGTCTTAGACTCGTATTATGGCCTACAGGTTAAGGTTTTAACTCTTACTCTGGCCTACTGGTTAAGGTCTTAACTCTTACTCTGGCCTAATAGCTAAGGTCTTAGACTCGTACTATGGCCTACAGGTTAAGGTCTTAACTCTTACTCTGGCCCAATAGCTAAGGTCTTAGACTCGTACTCTGTCCTAATGGTTAATGTCTTAACTCTTACTCTGGCCTAATAGCTAAGGTCTTAACTCTTACTCTGGCCTAATAGCTAAGGTCTTAGACTCGTACTCTGGCCTAATGGATAAGGTCTTAACTCTTACTCTGGCCTAATGGTTAAGGTCTTAACTCTTACTCTGGCCTAATAGCTAAGGTCTTAGACTCGTACTCTGGCCTAATGGTTAAGGTCTTAACTCTTACTCAGGCCTAATAGCTAAGGTCTTAACTCTTACTCTGGCCTAATAGCTAAGGTCTTAGACTCGTACTATGGCCTACAGGTTAAGTTCTTAACTCTTACTCTGGCCTACTGGTTAAGGTCTTAACTCTTACTCTGGCCTAATAGCTAAGGTCTTAGACTCATACTCTGGCCTAATGGTTAATGTCTTAACTCTTACTCTGGCCTAATAGCTAAGGTGTTAGACTCGTACTCTGGCCTAATGGTTAAGGTCTTAACTCTTACTCTGGCCTAATAGCTAAGGTCTTAGACTCGTACTCTGGCCTAATGGTTAAGGTCTTAACTCTTAGTCTGGCCTAATAGCTAAGGTCTTAGACTCTTACTCTGACATAATGGTTAAGGTCTTAGACTCTTACTCTGGCCTAATTGTTAAGGTCTTAACTCTTACTCTGGCCTAATGGTTAAGGTCTTAGACTCTTAATCTGGTCTAATGGTAAAGGTCTTAACTCTTACTCTGGCCAGACTCTTACTCTGGCCTAATGGTTAAGGTCTTAACTCTTACTCTGGCCTAATGGTTAAGGTCTTAGACTCTTACTCTGGCCTAATGGTTAAGGTCTTAGCTCTTACTCCGGCCTAATGGTTAAGGTCTTAGACTCTTTCTCTGGCCTGATGTTTAAGGTCTTTATTCTTACTCTGGCTTAATGGTTAAAGTCTTAACTCTTAGTCTGGCCTAATAGCTAAGGTCTTAGACTCGTACTCTGGTCTAATGGTTAGGATCTTAACTCTTACTCTGGCCTAATAGCTAAGGTCTTAGACTCGTACTCTGGCCTACTGGTTAAGGTCTTAACTCTTACTCTGGCCTACTGGTTAAGGTCTTAACTCTTACTCTGGCCTAATAGCTAAGGTCTTAGACTCGTACTCTGGCCTAATGGTTAAGGTCTTAACTCATACTCTGGCCTACTGGTTAAGGTCTTAACTCTTACTCTGGCCTAATAGCTAAGGTCTTAGACTCGTACTCTGGCCTAATAGCTAAGGTCTTAACTCTTAGTCTGGCCTAATAGCTAAGGTCTTAGACTCGTACTCTGACCTAATGTTTAAGGTCTTAACTCTTACTCTGGCCTAATAGCTAAGGTGTTAGACTCGTACTCTGGCCTAATGGTTAAGGTCTTAACTCTTACTCTGGCCTAATAGCTAAGGTCTTAGACTCGTACTATAGCCTACAGGTTAAGGTCTTAACTCTTACTCTGGCCTACTGGTTAAGGTCTTAACTCTTACTCTGGCCTAATAGCTAAGGTCTTAGACTCGTACTCTGGCCTACTGGTTAAGGTCTTAACTCTTACTCTGGCCTAATAGCTAAGGTCTTAGACTCGTACTCTGGCCTAATGGTTAAGGTCTTAACTCTTACTCTGGCCTAATAGCTAAGGTCCTAGACTCGTACTCTGGCCTAATAGCTAAGGTCTTAGACTCATACTCTGGCCTAATGATTAAGGTCTTAATTCTTACTCTGGCCTAATAGCTAAGGTCTTAGACTCGTACTCTGGCCTACAGGTTAAGGTCTTAACTCTTACTCTGGCCTACTGGTTAAGGTCTTAACTCTTACTCTGGCCTAATAGCTAAGGTCTTGACTCTTACTCTGGCCTAATATCTAAGGTCTTAGACTCGTACTGTGGCCTTCAGGTTAAGGTCTTAACTCTTACTCTGGCCTACTGGTTAAGGTCTTAACTCTTACTCTGGCCTAATAGCTAAGGTCTTAACTCTTACTCTGGCCTATTAGCTAAGGTCTTAGACTCATAGTATGGCCTACAGGTTTAGGTCTTAACTCCTACTCTGGCCTACAGGTTAAGGTCTTAACTCTTACTCTGGCCTACTGGTTAAGGTCTTAACTCTTACTCTGGCCTGATAGCTAAGTTCTTAACTCTTACTCTGGCCTAATAGCTAAGGTCTTAGACTCGTACTCTGGCCTAATGGTTAAGGTTTTAACTCTTACTCTGGCCTAATAGCTAAGGTCTTAACTCTTACTCTGGCCTAATAGCTAAGGTCTTAGTCTCGTACTATGGCCTACAGGTTAAGGTCTTAACTCTTACTCTGGCCTACAGGTTAAGTTCTTAACTCTTACTCTGGCCTACTGGTTAAGGTCTTAACTTTTACTCTGGCCTAATAGCTAAGGTCTTAGACTCGTACTATGGCCTACAGGTTAAGGTCTTAACTCTTACTCTGGCCTACTGCTTAAGGTCTTAACTTTTACTCTGGCCTAATAGCTAAGGTCTTAACTCTTACTCTGGCCTACTGGATAAGGTCTTAACTCTTACCCTGGCCTAATAGCTAAGGTCTTAGACTCGTACTCTGGCCTACAGGTTAAGGTCTTAACTCTTACTCTGGCCTACAGGTTAAGGTCTTAACTCTTACTCTGGCCCACTGGTTAAGGTCTTAACTCTTACTCTGGCCTAATAGCTAAGGTCTTAGACTCGTACTATGGCCTACAGGTTAAGGTCTTAACTCTTACTCTGGCCTACTGGTTAAGGTCTTAACTCTTACTCTGGCCTAACAGCTAAGGTCTTAGACTCGTACTCTGGCCTACAGGTTAAGGTCTTAACTCTTACTCTGGCCTAATAGCTAAGGTCTTAGACTCATACTCTGGCCTTATGGTTAAGGTCTTAACTCTTACTCTGGCCTAATGGTTAAGGTATTAACTCTTACTCTGGCCTAATGGTTAAGGTCTTAGACTCTTACTCTAGCCTAATGGTTAAGGTCTTAGCTCTTACTCCGGCCTAATGGTTAAGGTCTTAGACTCTTTCTCTGGCCTAATGTTTAAGGTCTTTATTCTTACTCTGGCTTAATGGTTAAAGTCTTAACTCTTACTCTGGCCTAATAGCTAAGGTCTTAACTCTTACTCTGGCCTAATAGCTACGGTCTTAGACTCGTACTCTGATCTAATGGTTAAGGTCTTAACTCTTTCTCTGGCCTACTGGTTAAGGTCTTAACTCTTACCCTGGCCTAATAGCTAAGGTCTTAGACTCATACTCTGGCCTACTGGTTAAGGTCTTAACTCTTACTCTGGCCTACTGGTTAAGGTCTTAACTCTTACTCTGGCCTAATAGCTAAGGTCTTAGATTCGTACTCTGGTCTAATGGTTAAGGTCTTAACTCTTTCTCTGGCCTACTGGTTAAGGTCTTAACTCTTACTCTGGCCTAATAGCTAAGGTGTTAGACTCGTACTCTGGCCTACTGGTTAAGGTCTTAACTCTTACTCTGGCCGACTGGTTAAGGTCTTAACTCTTACTCTGGCCTAATAGCTAAGGTCTTAGACTCGTACTCTGGCCTAATGGTGAAGGTCTTAACTCTTACTCTGGCCTACTGGTTAAGGTCTTAACTATTACTCTGGCCTAATAGCTAAGGTCTTAACTCTTACTCTGGCCTAATAGCTAAGGTCTTGACTCTTACTCTGGCCTAATAGCTAAGGTCTTAGACTCGTACTATGGCCTTCAGGTTAAGGTCTTAACTCTTACTCTGGCCTACTGGTTAAGGTCTTAACTCTTACTCTGGCCTAATAGCTAAGGTCTTAGACTCGTACTCTGGCCTAATGGTGAAGGTCTTAACTCTTACTCTGGCCTACTGGTTAAGGTCTTAACTCTTACCCTGGCCTAATAGCTAAGGTCTTAGACTCGTACTCTGGCCTAATGGTTAAGGTCTTAACTCTTACTCTGGCCTAATAGCTAAGGTCTTAGACTCGTACTCTGGCCTAATAGCTAAGGTCTTAACTCTTACTCTGGCCTAATAGCTAAGGTCTTAACTCTTACTCTGGCCTAATAGCTAAGGTCTTAGACTCGTACTCTGGCCTAATAGCTAAGGTCTTAGACTCGTACTCTGGCCTAATGGTTTAGGTCTTAACTCTTACACTGGCCTACTGGTTACGGTCTTAACTCTTACTCTGGCCTAATAGCTAAGGTCTTAGACTCGTACTCTGGCCTAATGGTTAAGGTCTTAACTCTTACTCTGGCCTACTGGTTAAGGTCTTAACTTTTACTCTGGCCTAATAGCTAAGGTCTTAACTCTTACTCTGGCCTAATAGCTAAGGTCTTAGACTCGTACTCTGGCCTAATGGTTAAGGTCTTAACTCTTACTCTGGCCTAATAGCTAAGGTCTTAACTCTTACTCTGGCCTAATAGCTAAGGTCTTAGACTCGTACTATGGCCTACAGGTTAAGTTCTTAACTCTTACTCTGGCCTACTGGTTAAGGTCTTAACTCTTACTCTGGCCTAATAGCTAAGGTCTTAGACTCGTACTCCGGCCTAATGGTTAAGGTCTTAACTCTTACTCTGGCCTAATAGCTAAGGTCTTAACTCTTACTCTGGCCTAATAGCTAAGGTCTTTGTCTCGTACTCTGGCCTACAGTTTAAGGTCTTAACTCTTACTCTGGCCTAATAGCTAAGGTCTTAGACTCATACTCTGGCCTTATGGTTAAGGTTTTAACTCTTACTCTGGCCTAATGGTTGAGGTATTAACTCTTACTCTGGCCTACTGGTTAAGGTCTTGACTCTTACTCTGGCCTAATAGCTAAGGTCTTAGACTCGTACTATGGCCTTCAGGTTAAGGTCTTAACTCTTACTCTGGCCTACTGGTTAAGGTCTTAACTCTTACTCTGGCCTAATAGCTAAGGTCTTAGACTCGTACTCTGGCCTAATGGTGAAGGTCTTAACTCTTACTCTGGCTTACTGGTTAAGGTCTTAACTCTTACCCTGGCCTAATAGCTAAGGTCTTAGACTCGTACTCTGGCCTAATGGTTAAGGTCTTAACTCTTACTCTGGCCTAATAGCTAAGGTCTTAGACTTGTACTCTGGCCTAATAGCTAAGGTCTTAACTCTTACTCTGGCCTAATAGCTAAGGTCTTAACTCTTACTCTGGCCTAATAGCTAAGGTCTTAGACTCGCACTCTGGCCTAATAGCTAAGGTCTTAGACTCGTACTCTGGCCTAATGGTTAAGGTCTTAACTCTTACACTGGCCTACTGGTTAAGGTCTTAACTCTTACTTTGGCCTAATAGCTAAGGTCTTAGACTCGTACTATGGCCTACAGGTTAAGTTCTTAACTCTTACTCTGGCCTACTGGTTAAGGTCTTAACTCTTACTCTGGCCTAATAGCTAAGGTCTTAGACTCGTACTCCGGCCTAATGGTTAAGGTCTTAACTCTTACTCTGGCCTAATAGCTAAGGTCTTAACTCTTACTCTGGCCTAATAGCTAAGGTCTTAACTCTTACTCTGGCCTAATAGCTAAGGTCTTGACTCTTACTCTGGCCTAATAGCTAAGGTCTTAGACTCGTACTATGGCCTTCAGGTTAAGGTCTTAACTCTTACTCTGGCCTACTGGTTAAGGTCTTAACTCTTACTCTGGCCTAATAGCTAAGGTCTTAGACTCGTACTCTGGCCTAATGGTGAAGGTCTTAACTCTTACTCTGGCCTACTGGTTAAGGTCTTAACTCTTACCCTGGCCTAATAGCTAAGGTCTTAGACTCGTACTCTGGCCTAATGGTTAAGGTCTTAACTCTTACTCTGGCCTAATGGTTAAGGTCTTAACTCTTACTCTGGCCTAATAGCTAAGGTCTTAGACTCGTACTCTGGCCTAATAGCTAAGGTCTTAACTCTTACTCTGGCCTAATAGCTAAGGTCTTAACTCTTAATCTGGCCTAATAGCTAAGGTCTTAGACTCGTACTCTGGCCTAATAGCTAAGGTCTTAGACTCGTACTCTGGCCTAATGGTTAAGGTCTTAACTCTTACACTGGCCTACTGGTTAAGGTCTTAACTCTTACTCGGGCCTAATAGCTAAGGTCTTAGACTCGTACTCTGGCCTAATGGTTAAGGTCTTAACTCTTACTCTGGCCTACTGGTTAAGGTCTTAACTTTTACTCTGGCCTAATAGCTAAGGTCTTAACTCTTACTCTGGCCTAATAGCTAAGGTCTTAGACTCGTACTCTGGCCTGATGGTTAAGGTCTTAACTCTTACTCTGGCCTAATAGCTAAGGTCTTAACTCTTACTCTGGCCTAATAGCTAAGGTCTTAGACTCGTACTGTGGTAAATAAAATATTACGCTGTCATAATTTTTCAGATATCAATAAGATCATGCATAAAGCAAGAGGCTGAGTCTGTGGTATCAGATTCATAAAGGGATTTATTCCAATAACTCGAGTCAAAGGGAGAATATCTCCATCACCAAAAAGGATCTGGACGGGGCTGAAAAGTATTCTCAATATTCTCAAAACATTATTCACAGAGTACAGTATATATACATTTCTCAATTGTACGTAAGCAAGAGAGCAAGAGAGAATGAGATAAGAGCATGTGGGCGTGTAAGTAGGCGTGAAGGTGGGCGTCCATGTGGGCGTCCACTTGATGATAATGGGTAAATTGTCATGTGTGGGTGGATACCTGGAGATGATTTCGCAATGTCAGCAGAAATACTTGGCAGAGATGCGCGCGCAGCAGCATGACGTGTGATAGACGTGCAACTAGAGGGTGAAAGGGACTTGACATTTAGCTCTACATGTGGAGACAAAAGTCTGGGGTTATGTCAACCTAATCCCACATCATATCTAATATCCTATGTTTAAAGAACTGTGTTATCCACAAGGGAAGGGCTCTCGGACAGAATCTATTCTATACTGACTGTGTGTGCGTGTACAAGCGTCTAAGTGTCTACACTAAATGCGATGGGGTAGGAATATTCCATGGTAACAGGGCTATGAATTACTTGCATAAAGACAGAGAAGCCGGGCCTTTTGCTTGGTAACTGGAAGAATGTTTACTTAAACTACTAGGCAGGAATGCATCGGCTGAGGGGGAAGCAGATAATTCGAAGGTGAAATACAGTTCTTGGCAGAGAATAGGCTGATGTCAGGCTTCGTGGGCCGCGCAGAGAATGAGACAGAGTTCATGGTCACAGATGCAGGCTCAAACTGATGCTGTCAGAGGCAGAGAGCAGGGAAAGGCTTTGAGGACAGAATCGGGCCTACTCTGCCTGAACTGCAAAAATGGAGTAACTTAGCCATAAAAAGTCGGTGGCCTTTCATACTTAGGAATCGAATATCCAGCCCATTCATGGCGGATCTGACAGAGGACATGTTGACGGTGGACGCACATGTATTTGCGTCTTCATAACTGGAACTGGAGGGAACATACATGTACTTGTAACATGCACATAGAACCGTTGGGGTCCAAGATAGGGGACATAACTGGTCAGGAGAATCCACATTTCCACATTCCCTCCTTGTCCCCTACTTGCCCATCAAGAAACATCAATCTTCATTAATCCATTGATCTGTTCATATAGCATCATTTGTTCTTCTTTCTTCTTCCGTGATCTTGAATGAAATCTTGGTGGTGGAATACACGATGTGGCACACAGACCACAGATCGCTGGTCCACATTGTAGACATAGACAGCAACTGAATAGTATGAGAAGGCCAATACCTAGGAAGGATAGGACCCTCCATCCAAAGGTAGATAATACACTCCAAAACCAACCGGACCAAGTCCAGGTGCCTGGATTCTGGTGTATCTGGCTTACAATCTTATGAAGGCGAGTTATGGCTTTATATACAGATGGCGAATTTTCTGGTATGAAAAATGCAATAGCTTGATCCGATGACCCTACAAGCTCCGCCCCTATCGGCCAGGATAACGTCAAGGACAAGACTATTTTGAAGCACAACAATCCGCATAGCAGACTGCTCTTCTGTTAAATTGCCTAAGGCGGAAATAGTTTCGTTCACTACTGCTTCAAGGGTTCTGGTTAATCTACGTATCAGCTTACTATTGGTAACTGTACCTATATAGGGAAAGAAACCTTTATTGAAATCTGTATATTTTTCCCATGCTGTTTCAGTGTAATTGACAATTGGGAGATCTCTCTGCTGTCTATTGTGTACTAAATGAGTATTTCTATGAGAATCAGGAGGAGTTAGGAAAACAGGTGGTAGGAGGAATGCTATGTAACAGGTACCATCCCAATCTAGAGGTAAGCGTATATATGCGGTCTGGCCACATATAAAGTAGGAATGACGAGAAGCTCTAAATGTAGACTTGCCTTGATCACTGAATTTTATTACAGTGGTGCATTTACTATGGCCCATGTGTATGGAGCCATTCTTTCTTATACATAATTCCTCTTTTACTGGGAATACGGACATGGCGGGCAAGATTGGTGTAGCTTCAGATTCAACGTTCAGGATCATGAGGTTAAGTGTAAAATTACCTAATCCATATACTTCATTTCTTAGATCAGTTCCTGTTCTTTTGGGAAGTCCCTCCTTGTTAGGGTAGCAGACTTTAAGCAAAACTAAGTTCAGGTTTCCCCATACCCAGTTGTCTTGATAAACTGCGGAATTCGAATCTAGGGAATTAATCAAACTAAACCATGCTCCACAGGAGCCATTGTGTGTGAACGGATAGAGAATAAAGGGGCAAAACTCCCTTATAGTTCTGATAGGGGGGGAGTCGGCCACAGACCCAGCAGTCTGTAGCATTGCTAGTCTGATGTGAATGGTGCAGCATCTGAATAAAGGTATTGTTGCGTAAGGCAATTCGATATGATAGCTCATAGGATGGCAGATCACTAAATGTGTGCTTTATGGTATCATTAGTGGAGGAGTGTAAAAGTGAGGCAATAGGAGGAAAAATAGCATGTAGTATTAAGCTGATACATATTATCATGATGTACATAAGAGATTGAAAAATTACAGTCACTATACATCTATTTGCTTCTTATCTAGCTCTCTTATTTTTGCTTTATGTTATTGTCCAAGATCTTATGCGAGCCAGAATACATGTTCAACCGCTTCACCACCTAGTGGACTTAATTGATCAAACGGGTTCTGACTTTTTGAATCAAGGTTTAGCTTTGTGGAAACTTCTGGGCATTCTCCTCTAGAAAATGTTGTTCAAAATCCAAGTTCAAAGTTTTTTTTTTCCTTTGTAAAAGAGTGGTGAAGGTGCACTTTGACTTTAACGGCCGTCCCCGTGGTCCAGAGCACTGACTTTGGCGCCTGTCATCCAGGAGCGATGGAGTATTCTTTGACCTGGGTGTTGTCAGGGAAGGCGGCAGCAACCTGCGAACAACAAGAGAGTAGTGCAGACATCAAGGAAGCCAGGTAATCTGTCAGCATGTTACTGTCAACATAAGTAATCTTTTAGGCATTGTAGTGCCCACATATTTTGGTGGTCTACCAAAGACCACTTCATAGGGAGATAAGCCTGTTCTAGAATGAGCTACCATTCGCATGTAAAAGAGGGCAACCGGCAGGGCTACCATCCAGTCTATACCTTTGTCTGCGCAAAATTTTAATGTCTGATTATGTCTTTCTACAAGGCCTGCTGCTTCAGGATGTCGCACACAATGGAATTTCCAGGTATACCCTAACAGAAGGGACACCTGCTTCATTAGTACCAGGACATATTTGTAACCTCTACATCTGTTTATTTGGATATAATCCATTTGGAGCACTTCAAAAGGGTGGTCAGGTGGATGGAATCCACCTTGTTCCATCGGAATGCCTTTACCTGCATTGAATTGGCAACAGATCATACATGTTCTGACCTTTTGTTTCGCTGCTGCACGCAGGTGCTTGTTGAACCATATATTCTGTAAGCTATCTATCATTGCTTTCTCTCCTAAGTGTGCAGGACTATGTGCGGTATTTATAATCACTTGTACCATGGTATCAGGAAGAAACCATGTGGATTTGCCCTTTGTCATCCAACCTTGATCAGTCAGTACCCCTCCTTGTTCCGATCATTTCTTTAATTCGTCTACAGTAGCATGTGTCTGAATGTCTTGTACATCCCTGGAAGGATCCCTAACTGTCATGGCTTTGGACAGTGATAGTATCTGTGATTTTGTCATGTCTAGTGGGGTCTGAGCTGTCTGTTTAGCAGTTCGGTCTGCCAGATCATTGCCTTGGGAAATGGTATCTGTGGCTCTAGTATGTGCTTTACATTTTAGGATAGCTATGGCTGTTGGTAAATGTATTGCTTCCAGTAGGGCTTGAATAAGGGGGCCATGCTGTATCTTGGCCCCATGAGAGGTCAAGAAACCTCTTTCTCTCCACAAAATCGGTGTAAATGTTTACTCTCAGGTGCTTAGCTCTTATGCACGCTTGTGTCAGGGCGATGAGCTCTGCTGCTTGTGCTGACAATATGTCTATTCTTTTAGTCTCTATTATTACAGTATCAGCAGTCACTGCATATGCTGCCACTAATTCTCCCGCCCCTGTCCTCATGCATGAGCCGTCAACATATAGTGTTAGCTCGGGGTCTGGGAGTGCAACATCTGTCAAGTCTTGTCTTGGTTTAGTCACGGTATGTATTACTTCAACACAGTTGTGTGGTGAAACGCTTTCTGTACTGGAGGGCAAAAGGGTAGCAGGATTCAGTATGTTGCATCGTCTGATCTCTATGTGTGGTTGAAATAACGTCAGCTCATAATCCGTCAGTCTAGCTACAGTCAGGTGTTGTGTTTGTGTCCGGTTCAAGAGAACCTCTACTGCGTGTGGTACTTGTACTGTCAGAGGGTGGCCCAGCACTATCGAGTCACTTTGTCTTATGGCTAAGGCCATTGCTGCAACTGATTTTTGGCACGCAGGCAAAGCCTGTGCTACTGGGTCTAATGTACTAGAAAGATAAGCACAGGGCTCGTGTTTTCCTGCATGATCTTGTGTTAGGACAGATAGTGCTGTTCCATCCCGCTCTGTCACAAAAACATAAACGATTTGTTGTAATCAGGGTTTGCTAAAACTGGTGCTTGACATAAAGCTCTCTTTAATTCTTCAAATGCCACAGTGTGTTCTTGTGTCCAAGGGAGGACTTTAGTAGAAGCTGTATTAGGGGCTTGGACTAATTCCCCTGAAAGATCACAATAAAACATGAGAAAAAGGGGAAAACACCATACCTATTTCCTTGGCTTAATTTCTAAGGGGGCTAATTTCTAAGGGGCTTAATTTCTTAAGGGGCTAGCGGGAAGCGAACCTCCTCAGGGGCCAGCAGAAAGCCAATATTCTCCTCCTTCCCCCCCTTTTTGACAGGAGGAAATCTGAAACAGATTTCACTGCTGTCAAACACTATCAAACCCTGTGTCTTGTCAACACTATTAATCCCTGTGTGTAGCTACTGGGCGTAAGCAAAATTATAGGAGATACACAGCGTATGTGAAACGGCGAGAAATCCTTCAAATTAATGTACAAACCTCATTGTGTTAGCTCATAAGCTGGCCAAATGACATCTCATATGCAAATGTCCCTATTACATGAACCTACACCAACCTGAAGTCAATATTAATGCTAGGAGGCCCTAATAGGAATGCTAAATTACCTAAATATTCGGAAAACCAAGTTTAAGAACAGTTGTTAATGTTGATAATTAATAATTTATCTGCTAAAGAAATCAGTCAATGTGCAATAATTTCCACCTATACAATAAATAGCCTAATTCAAAAACAAGTCAACTTTTGGGGCCACCACTCACAAGAATGAGCTTACTAAAGCAAACTTTAAAAAGGAAATCCTGTCAGATATTTTCTCATTACCCTAAATACCGAGCCTTATGTGTCACTCTGTGGTGGCAGTCCTTATTTAAAACAGGCCTTTCAAGAGTTAAAATGCGAGTGCACAGATCATAATTGTTCCTTAATGTCCAATCTGGAAACATATGACCGAGGCTGCCTGTCTATAAGAGAAAGGCAGTTATGTGAAAAATATTTTAGTCTTGCATAGCCTTTTTCTTTTGTTTCATTCATCTCCAACACCAATTAGACATACACTGATAACGTGTTGTCTGCTATTTTGACAGCATGATAATGGTAATATCATGTCTGTGAAATCTAGTAATTGTGCCAAGCCATCAGTATACCGGGCACAGAAAGCATAGATAATTACACTAACATATATAAATGAGCAGCGATGCGTAATTACAGTACCTACAGCTCAGATGCGAACATTCTGGCCTGCTTAATTTGTCAGGCTTATAATCAATAACTTATTTACCTGCCCTATACAACCCCATCTGGCAGTGGGTCATCCCAATGATGACCGCGTCAAGTCTGACACACAGGATCAGCAACAATAAGCAAAAAATGACGAACACACGAACCTGTCTCTTTTTTTTTTTTTTTTTTTTTTTTTTTATAAAAATGTGCTATGCTTCTTTGTACACAATGTACCCTCATGTCCTAGTCGAAGATGCATCTCACATCTTTCCTCACAGACCCGTAACCACTGGATCATTTATCCAATGCAACTGGTGGCAGCTTGTGGCCACAATTCAAAAATGTCTGAATTTGAAAATCGTTTTTATATAGGCACATAGCCCTTAAAATTCCAAGCAAGAGCAACATTTTACTTTCTGACCAGAAGCAATATAACAATTGCTAAAAATAAAACAAATCTTCTCCATAGACATTTCCTCGGGGCACTTGTTTTGCACAGAATAGAACAAGGGAATCTTTCTCGACTTACATTTCTCAGCTGCCCTGTCTTATCAGAGAAATTAAAAATAGCCCCTCAGCGCGGCCTGAGCCTGGGCTGCCAGCCATCTTTTGTTTGTTTTTCCTACTCCTGGCCCCAAGGCTCTCCAGCTGCAGGCATTACACAGATGCGATGTCAGAGAAGCCTTCTAAGCAGTGCCCTGTTCTGCTCCTCTCATCGGCCCCCACCTACACTGGCTACAAGGTCAGAATCTGTCTCCGATTTCTGTATCACATTCTGCTCTACACGGCCCCCACCTTCTCCTCACTCTGAAGCTGTCAAAGACAAAAAGACTACTCAATTCCATAAAAACTGCAATAATTCGCTTAATTGAAAAATTATTTTTACATACAATTTGCACTCAGGGGGTCATAATCTTACCGACTTGACCCAGCACATTGGCTCACTGGACCACCAAGAACACAAACCTGTATTCATGAAAAATTTGCAAATTCGAAATACCCACAATTCTTTTTCCAAGCTAAACTTGTCACTAATTATTTTTCGTTAACACTTTGTACATTAGGGGTGTCATCAAATCACAGGAGTTGCTCCTTCTCTAGCTGCACCCCTCTCAATTACCTATTGACAACGTAGTCAAATGTTGGACCATGTAAACACCAGCTATGCGCTGTTCATTTGGTGGGGGGCTCAAGAACCTTTGGGCTACTATGTAATTAATATATGTATTATAACTGGTCTTTTTACTGGGGCCACTCTTGCTAGGTCCTCTGAAAGGACGGGATAAATACCAGCAACGTCAGTATTTCTTTTTCTGTCAGCCTACGGTCATTTTACCAGCTCTTATTCCTCCTGTAACATCTCATCCTTGGCTTTTCCAGACACCAGTCCACTTCTCTCTGCTTCGTGAAACACTTACTCTGTCCTTCTATGTCACTCCTTGCGCCAAAAACTCAATGGCATCCTTCCAAGCTGGTCTACATTTTCTCTTTCATAAGAGTGTTTCGTTGTCCATCTACTTGTCCTGCTTTTACTCGTATACCTTCCTCAACTAACACGTTTTCTCGGGCTTTGTCTGAATCCTCCCTACTTTTCTCTTCTTTTCTGAGCGCTTACTCTGTGCGTTTATGCTATTCTTTACGCCATAATTCAACAGCGTCTTTCTGTGACTGTCTAGCTTTCCTCTTCCACAACTCTTCTTCGACTTTCATGATACATTCGGCATCCCAGGTCCCAGCTACGGGCCACCTCTGACTTTCTGGTAATTCTTTGGTGTAGTCCACCCATAGATCAAGGAATAATATGGCGTCTAAGCCATGCTTGTGATACATAAAATGTCCTGGAGTGTCCCTAGGAGGAATAGGAACTGCTTCTTCAAGCACCCCTTTTCTGGTAGTAATCTGTCTTAACTTCGAGAAGAGCGGCATATTGACAACTGATCTGATACTTACTCTTGAACTCACTTAATACGAAAAAAACACAATAATGAACAGTGAACAATGAACAATCATTCATACCACAATATTTGAACACTTTAAACATTAAACATTAAACATTTTAACAACGACCGACAATGATGACAGTCTGCCTAACTAATCACCACGCTGAATTCTTGACAATAACTGAATACTTCGGAATACTTGATATACTGCTAAACAGTACATATACACTGCTAAACAGTGCAGACCCGATTTGTGTACCCAAATCCGTCTTGACCGGCACAACCTATGTGCGCGTCAACACGCCTCCCCGGCGATGGTACTCACCGAGTAGCTCCTTGAAACGGAAGGCCTCAGAGAATGGACTGGACTCGACGACTGCGGACATCGGACCCTCTGGACATCGGGACTTTGAAAACCTGGTGGGCCTCTGTATACCTCGGACGCAGCTCTCTCGCAGGTGGGCTCTGGGTAGACAATCTGCGTTCCTCACCGCCTCGTATGGATGCCTGGTCGCAGTCTGTCCCCTTCGGTGGCCTGAGGGAGTTGACGGGAAAACCCGCGACGTGCACGCTTGAAGTCCATCACGGCTATGGAAGGGGGCAAAACAGGACCTTCATCTCCGGCGTGTGGGGAAAGAGATTAAACTGTTCGGGCGCCATTCTGTGGTAAATAAAATATTACGCTGTCATAATTTTTCAGATATCAATAAGATCATGCATAAAGCAAGAGGCTGAGTCTGTGGTATCAGATTCATAAAGGGATTTATTCCAATAACTCGAGTCAAAGGGAGAATATCTCCATCACCAAAAAGGATCTGGACGGGGCTGAAAAGTATTCTCAATATTCTCAAAACATTATTCACAGAGTACAGTATATATACATTTCTCAATTGTACGTAAGCAAGAGAGCAAGAGAGAATGAGATAAGAGCATGTGGGCGTGTAAGTAGGCGTGAAGGTGGGCGTCCATGTGGGCGTCCACTTGATGATAATGGGTAAATTGTCATGTGTGGGTGGATACCTGGAGATGATTTCGCAATGTCAGCAGAAATACTTGGCAGAGATGCGCGCGCAGCAGCATGACGTGTGATAGACGTGCAACTAGAGGGTGAAAGGGACTTGACATTTAGCTCTACATGTGGAGACAAAAGTCTGGGGTTATGTCAACCTAATCCCACATCATATCTAATATCCTATGTTTAAAGAACTGTGTTATCCACAAGGGAAGGGCTCTCGGACAGAATCTATTCTATACTGACTGTGTGTGCGTGTACAAGCGTCTAAGTGTCTACACTAAATGCGATGGGGTAGGAATATTCCATGGTAACAGGGCTATGAATTACTTGCATAAAGACAGAGAAGCCGGGCCTTTTGCTTGGTAACTGGAAGAATGTTTACTTAAACTACTAGGCAGGAATGCATCGGCTGAGGGGGAAGCAGATAATTCGAAGGTGAAATACAGTTCTTGGCAGAGAATAGGCTGATGTCAGGCTTCGTGGGCCGCGCAGAGAATGAGACAGAGTTCATGGTCACAGATGCAGGCTCAAACTGATGCTGTCAGAGGCAGAGAGCAGGGAAAGGCTTTGAGGACAGAATCGGGCCTACTCTGCCTGAACTGCAAAAATGGAGTAACTTAGCCATAAAAAGTCGGTGGCCTTTCATACTTAGGAATCGAATATCCAGCCCATTCATGGCGGATCTGACAGAGGACATGTTGACGGTGGACGCACATGTATTTGTGTCTTCATAACTGGAACTGGAGGGAACATACATGTACTTGTAACATGCACATAGAACCGTTGGGGTCCAAGATAGGGGACATAACTGGTCAGGAGAATCCACATTTCCACAGTACTATGGCCTACAGGTTAAGTTCTTAACTCTTACTCTGGCCTACTGGTTAAGGTCTTAACTCTTACTCTGGCCTAATAGCTAAGGTCTTAGACTCGTACTCCGGCCTAATGGTTAAGGTCTTAACTCTTACTCTGGCCTAATAGCTAAGGTCTTAACTCTTACTCTGGCCTAATAGCTAAGGTCTTAGTCTCGTACTCTGGCCTACAGTTTAAGGTCTTAACTCTTACTCTGGCCTAATAGCTAAGGTCTTAGACTCATACTCTGGCCTTATGGTTAAGGTTTTAACTCTTACTCTGGCCTAATGGTTGAGGTATTAACTCTTACTCTGGCCTACTGGTTAAGGTCTTAACTCTTACTCTGGCCTAATAGCCAAGGTCTTAACTCTTACTCTGGCCTAATAGCTAAGGTCTTAGACTCGTACTATGGCCTACGGGTTGAGGTCTTAACTCTCACTCTCGCCTACTGGTTAAGGTTTTACCTCTTACTCTGGCCTAATAGCTAAGGTCTTAACTCTTACTCTGGCCTAATAGCTTAGGTCTTAGACTCGTACTCTGGCCTAATGGTTAAGGTCTTAACTCGTACTCTGGCCTACTGGTTAAGGTCTTAACTCTTACTCTGGCCGACTGGTTAAGGTCTTAACTCTTACTCTGGCCTAATAGCTAAGGTCTTAGACTCGTACTCTGGCCTAATTGTGAAGGTCTTAACTCTTACTCTGGCCTTCTGGTTAAGGTCTTAACTCTTACTCTGGCCTAATAGCTAAGGTCTTAACTCTTACTCTGGCCTAATAGCTAAGGTCTTGACTCTTACTCTGGCCTAATAGCTAAGGTCTTAGACTCGTACTATGGCCTTCAGGTTAAGGTATTAACTCTTACTCTGGCCTACTGGTTAAGGTCTTAACTCTTACTCTGGCCTAATAGCTAAGGTCTTAGACTCGTACTCTGGCCTAATGGTGAAGGTCTTAACTCTTACTCTGGCCTACTGGTTAAGGTCTTAACTCTTACCCTGGCCTAATAGCTAAGGTCTTAGACTCGTACTCTGGCCTAATGGTTAAGGTCTTAACTCTTACTCTGGCCTAATAGCTAAGGTCTTAGACTCGTACTCTGGCCTAATAGCTAAGGTCTTAACTCTTACTCTGGCCTAATAGCTAAGGTCTTAACTCTTACTCTGGCCTAATAGCTAAGGTCTTAGACTCGTACTCTGGCCTAATAGCTAAGGTCTTAGACTCGTACTCTGGCCTAATGGTTAAGGTCTTAACTCTTACACTGGCCTACTGGTTAAGGTCTTAACTCTTACTTTGGCCTAATAGCTAAGGTCTTAGACTCGTACTCTGGCCTAATGGTTAAGGTCTTAACTCTTACTCTGGCCTAATAGCTAAGGTCTTAGACTCGTACTCTGGCCTAATAGCTAAGGTCTTAGACTCATACTCTGGCCTAATGGTTAAGGTCTTAACTCTTACTCAGGCCTAATAGCTAAGGTCTTAACTCTTACTCTGGCCTAATAGCTAAGGTCTTAGACTCGTATTATGGCCTACAGGTTAAGGTTTTAACTCTTACTCTGGCCTACTGGTTAAGGTCTTAACTCTTACTCTGGCCTAATAGCTAAGGTCTTAGACTCGTACTATGGCCTACAGGTTAAGGTCTTAACTCTTACTCTGGCCCAATAGCTAAGGTCTTAGACTCGTACTCTGTCCTAATGGTTAATGTCTTAACTCTTACTCTGGCCTAATAGCTAAGGTCTTAACTCTTACTCTGGCCTAATAGCTAAGGTCTTAGACTCGTACTCTGGCCTAATGGATAAGGTCTTAACTCTTACTCTGGCCTAATGGTTAAGGTCTTAACTCTTACTCTGGCCTAATAGCTAAGGTCTTAGACTCGTACTCTGGCCTAATGGTTAAGGTCTTAACTCTTACTCAGGCCTAATAGCTAAGGTCTTAACTCTTACTCTGGCCTAATAGCTAAGGTCTTAGACTCGTACTATGGCCTACAGGTTAAGTTCTTAACTCTTACTCTGGCCTACTGGTTAAGGTCTTAACTCTTACTCTGGCCTAATAGCTAAGGTCTTAGACTCATACTCTGGCCTAATGGTTAATGTCTTAACTCTTACTCTGGCCTAATAGCTAAGGTGTTAGACTCGTACTCTGGCCTAATGGTTAAGGTCTTAACTCTTACTCTGGCCTAATAGCTAAGGTCTTAGACTCGTACTCTGGCCTAATGGTTAAGGTCTTAACTCTTAGTCTGGCCTAATAGCTAAGGTCTTAGACTCTTACTCTGACATAATGGTTAAGGTCTTAGACTCTTACTCTGGCCTAATTGTTAAGGTCTTAACTCTTACTCTGGCCTAATGGTTAAGGTCTTAGACTCTTAATCTGGTCTAATGGTAAAGGTCTTAACTCTTACTCTGGCCAGACTCTTACTCTGGCCTAATGGTTAAGGTCTTAACTCTTACTCTGGCCTAATGGTTAAGGTCTTAGACTCTTACTCTGGCCTAATGGTTAAGGTCTTAGCTCTTACTCCGGCCTAATGGTTAAGGTCTTAGACTCTTTCTCTGGCCTGATGTTTAAGGTCTTTATTCTTACTCTGGCTTAATGGTTAAAGTCTTAACTCTTAGTCTGGCCTAATAGCTAAGGTCTTAGACTCGTACTCTGGTCTAATGGTTAGGATCTTAACTCTTACTCTGGCCTAATAGCTAAGGTCTTAGACTCGTACTCTGGCCTACTGGTTAAGGTCTTAACTCTTACTCTGGCCTACTGGTTAAGGTCTTAACTCTTACTCTGGCCTAATAGCTAAGGTCTTAGACTCGTACTCTGGCCTAATGGTTAAGGTCTTAACTCATACTCTGGCCTACTGGTTAAGGTCTTAACTCTTACTCTGGCCTAATAGCTAAGGTCTTAGACTCGTACTCTGGCCTAATAGCTAAGGTCTTAACTCTTAGTCTGGCCTAATAGCTAAGGTCTTAGACTCGTACTCTGACCTAATGTTTAAGGTCTTAACTCTTACTCTGGCCTAATAGCTAAGGTGTTAGACTCGTACTCTGGCCTAATGGTTAAGGTCTTAACTCTTACTCTGGCCTAATAGCTAAGGTCTTAGACTCGTACTATAGCCTACAGGTTAAGGTCTTAACTCTTACTCTGGCCTACTGGTTAAGGTCTTAACTCTTACTCTGGCCTAATAGCTAAGGTCTTAGACTCGTACTCTGGCCTACTGGTTAAGGTCTTAACTCTTACTCTGGCCTAATAGCTAAGGTCTTAGACTCGTACTCTGGCCTAATGGTTAAGGTCTTAACTCTTACTCTGGCCTAATAGCTAAGGTCCTAGACTCGTACTCTGGCCTAATAGCTAAGGTCTTAGACTCATACTCTGGCCTAATGATTAAGGTCTTAATTCTTACTCTGGCCTAATAGCTAAGGTCTTAGACTCGTACTCTGGCCTACAGGTTAAGGTCTTAACTCTTACTCTGACCTACTGGTTAAGGTCTTAACTCTTACTCTGGCCTAATAGCTAAGGTCTTGACTCTTACTCTGGCCTAATATCTAAGGTCTTAGACTCGTACTGTGGCCTTCAGGTTAAGGTCTTAACTCTTACTCTGGCCTACTGGTTAAGGTCTTAACTCTTACTCTGGCCTAATAGCTAAGGTCTTAACTCTTACTCTGGCCTATTAGCTAAGGTCTTAGACTCATAGTATGGCCTACAGGTTTAGGTCTTAACTCCTACTCTGGCCTACAGGTTAAGGTCTTAACTCTTACTCTGGCCTACTGGTTAAGGTCTTAACTCTTACTCTGGCCTGATAGCTAAGTTCTTAACTCTTACTCTGGCCTAATAGCTAAGGTCTTAGACTCGTACTCTGGCCTAATGGTTAAGGTTTTAACTCTTACTCTGGCCTAATAGCTAAGGTCTTAACTCTTACTCTGGCCTAATAGCTAAGGTCTTAGTCTCGTACTATGGCCTACAGGTTAAGGTCTTAACTCTTACTCTGGCCTACAGGTTAAGTTCTTAACTCTTACTCTGGCCTAATAGCTAAGGTCTTAACTCTTACTCTGGCCTACTGGATAAGGTCTTAACTCTTACCCTGGCCTAATAGCTAAGGTCTTAGACTCGTACTCTGGCCTACAGGTTAAGGTCTTAACTCTTACTCTGGCCTACAGGTTAAGGTCTTAACTCTTACTCTGGCCCACTGGTTAAGGTCTTAACTCTTACTCTGGCCTAATAGCTAAGGTCTTAGACTCGTACTATGGCCTACAGGTTAAGGTCTTAACTCTTACTCTGGCCTACTGGTTAAGGTCTTAACTCTTACTCTGGCCTAACAGCTAAGGTCTTAGACTCGTACTCTGGCCTACAGGTTAAGGTCTTAACTCTTACTCTGGCCTAATAGCTAAGGTCTTAGACTCATACTCTGGCCTTATGGTTAAGGTCTTAACTCTTACTCTGGCCTAATGGTTAAGGTATTAACTCTTACTCTGGCCTAATGGTTAAGGTCTTAGACTCTTACTCTAGCCTAATGGTTAAGGTCTTAGCTCTTACTCCGGCCTAATGGTTAAGGTCTTAGACTCTTTCTCTGGCCTAATGTTTAAGGTCTTTATTCTTACTCTGGCTTAATGGTTAAAGTCTTAACTCTTACTCTGGCCTAATAGCTAAGGTCTTAACTCTTACTCTGGCCTAATAGCTACGGTCTTAGACTCGTACTCTGATCTAATGGTTAAGGTCTTAACTCTTTCTCTGGCCTACTGGTTAAGGTCTTAACTCTTACCCTGGCCTAATAGCTAAGGTCTTAGACTCATACTCTGGCCTACTGGTTAAGGTCTTAACTCTTACTCTGGCCTACTGGTTAAGGTCTTAACTCTTACTCTGGCCTAATAGCTAAGGTCTTAGATTCGTACTCTGGTCTAATGGTTAAGGTCTTAACTCTTTCTCTGGCCTACTGGTTAAGGTCTTAACTCTTACTCTGGCCTAATAGCTAAGGTGTTAGACTCGTACTCTGGCCTACTGGTTAAGGTCTTAACTCTTACTCTGGCCGACTGGTTAAGGTCTTAACTCTTACTCTGGCCTAATAGCTAAGGTCTTAGACTCGTACTCTGGCCTAATGGTGAAGGTCTTAACTCTTACTCTGGCCTACTGGTTAAGGTCTTAACTATTACTCTGGCCTAATAGCTAAGGTCTTAACTCTTACTCTGGCCTAATAGCTAAGGTCTTGACTCTTACTCTGGCCTAATAGCTAAGGTCTTAGACTCGTACTCTGGCCTAATGGTTAAGGTCTTAACTCTTACTCTGGCCTAATAGCTAAGGTCTTAGACTCGTACTCTGGCCTAATAGCTAAGGTCTTAACTCTTACTCTGGCCTAATAGCTAAGGTCTTAACTCTTACTCTGGCCTAATAGCTAAGGTCTTAGACTCGTACTCTGGCCTAATAGCTAAGGTCTTAGACTCGTACTCTGGCCTAATGGTTTAGGTCTTAACTCTTACACTGGCCTACTGGTTACGGTCTTAACTCTTACTCTGGCCTAATAGCTAAGGTCTTAGACTCGTACTCTGGCCTAATGGTTAAGGTCTTAACTCTTACTCTGGCCTACTGGTTAAGGTCTTAACTTTTACTCTGGCCTAATAGCTAAGGTCTTAACTCTTACTCTGGCCTAATAGCTAAGGTCTTAGACTCGTACTCTGGCCTAATGGTTAAGGTCTTAACTCTTACTCTGGCCTAATAGCTAAGGTCTTAACTCTTACTCTGGCCTAATAGCTAAGGTCTTAGACTCGTACTATGGCCTACAGGTTAAGTTCTTAACTCTTACTCTGGCCTACTGGTTAAGGTCTTAACTCTTACTCTGGCCTAATAGCTAAGGTCTTAGACTCGTACTCCGGCCTAATGGTTAAGGTCTTAACTCTTACTCTGGCCTAATAGCTAAGGTCTTAACTCTTACTCTGGCCTAATAGCTAAGGTCTTAGTCTCGTACTCTGGCCTACAGTTTAAGGTCTTAACTCTTACTCTGGCCTAATAGCTAAGGTCTTAGACTCATACTCTGGCCTTATGGTTAAGGTTTTAACTCTTACTCTGGCCTAATGGTTGAGGTATTAACTCTTACTCTGGCCTACTGGTTAAGGTCTTGACTCTTACTCTGGCCTAATAGCTAAGGTCTTAGACTCGTACTATGGCCTTCAGGTTAAGGTCTTAACTCTTACTCTGGCCTACTGGTTAAGGTCTTAACTCTTACTCTGGCCTAATAGCTAAGGTCTTAGACTCGTACTCTGGCCTAATGGTGAAGGTCTTAACTCTTACTCTGGCTTACTGGTTAAGGTCTTAACTCTTACCCTGGCCTAATAGCTAAGGTCTTAGACTCGTACTCTGGCCTAATGGTTAAGGTCTTAACTCTTACTCTGGCCTAATAGCTAAGGTCTTAGACTTGTACTCTGGCCTAATAGCTAAGGTCTTAACTCTTACTCTGGCCTAATAGCTAAGGTCTTAACTCTTACTCTGGCCTAATAGCTAAGGTCTTAGACTCGCACTCTGGCCTAATAGCTAAGGTCTTAGACTCGTACTCTGGCCTAATGGTTAAGGTCTTAACTCTTACACTGGCCTACTGGTTAAGGTCTTAACTCTTACTTTGGCCTAATAGCTAAGGTCTTAGACTCGTACTATGGCCTACAGGTTAAGTTCTTAACTCTTACTCTGGCCTACTGGTTAAGGTCTTAACTCTTACTCTGGCCTAATAGCTAAGGTCTTAGACTCGTACTCCGGCCTAATGGTTAAGGTCTTAACTCTTACTCTGGCCTAATAGCTAAGGTCTTAACTCTTACTCTGGCCTAATAGCTAAGGTCTTAGTCTCGTACTCTGGCCTTATGGTTAAGGTTTTAACTCTTACTCTGGCCTAATAGCTAAGGTCTTAGACTCGTACTCTGGCCTAATGGTGAAGGTCCTAACTCTTACTCTGGCTTACTGGTTAAGGTCTTAACTCTTACCCTGGCCTAATAGCTAAGGTCTTAGACTCGTACTCTGGCCTAATGGTTAAGGTCTTAACTCTTACTCTGGCCTAATAGCTAAGGTCTTAGACTCGTACTCTGGCCTAATAGCTAAGGTCTTAACTCTTACTCTGGCCTAATAGCTAAGGTCTTAACTCTTACTCTGGCCTAATAGCTAAGGTCTTAGACTCGCACTCTGGCCTAATAGCTAAGGTCTTAGACTCGTACTCTGGCCTAATGGTTAAGGTCTTAACTCTTACACTGGCCTACTGGTTAAGGTCTTAACTCTTACTTTGGCCTAATAGCTAAGGTCTTAGACTCGTACTATGGCCTACAGGTTAAGTTCTTAACTCTTACTCTGGCCTACTGGTTAAGGTCTTAACTCTTACTCTGGCCTAATAGCTAAGGTCTTAGACTCGTACTCCGGCCTAATGGTTAAGGTCTTAACTCTTACTCTGGCCTAATAGCTAAGGTCTTAACTCTTACTCTGGCCTAATAGCTAAGGTCTTAGTCTCGTACTCTGGCCTACAGTTTAAGGTCTTAACTCTTACTCTGGCCTAATAGCTAAGGTCTTAGACTCATACTCTGGCCTTATGGTTAAGGTTTTAACTCTTACTCTGGCCTAATGGTTGAGGTATTAACTCTTACTCTGGCCTACTGGTTAAGGTCTTGACTCTTACTCTGGCCTAATAGCTAAGGTCTTAGACTCGTACTATGGCCTTCAGGTTAAGGTCTTAACTCTTACTCTGGCCTACTGGTTAAGGTCTTAACTCTTACTCTGGCCTAATAGCTAAGGTCTTAGACTCGTACTCTGGCCTAATGGTGAAGGTCTTAACTCTTACTCTGGCTTACTGGTTAAGGTCTTAACTCTTACCCTGGCCTAATAGCTAAGGTCTTAGACTCGTACTCTGGCCTAATGGTTAAGGTATTAACTCTTACTCTGGCCTAATAGCTAAGGTCTTAGACTCGTACTCTGGCCTAATAGCTAAGGTCTTAACTCTTACTCTGGCCTAATAGCTAAGGTCTTAACTCTTACTCTGGCCTAATAGCTAAGGTCTTAGACTCGCACTCTGGCCTAATAGCTAAGGTCTTAGACTCGTACTCTGGCCTAATGGTTAAGGTCTTAACTCTTACACTGGCCTACTGGTTAAGGTCTTAACTCTTACTTTGGCCTAATAGCTAAGGTCTTAGACTCGTACTCTGGCCTAATAATTAAGGTCTTAACTCTTACTCTGGCCTACTGGTTAAGGTCTTAACTTTTACTCTGGCCTAATAGCTAAGGTCTTAACTCTTACTCTGGCCTAATAGCTAAGGTCTTAGACTCGTACTCTGGCCTAATGGTTAAGGTCTTAACTCTTACTCTGGCCTAATAGCTAAGGTCTTAACTCTTACTCTGGCCTAATAGCTAAGGTCTTAGACTCGTACTATGGCCTACAGGTTAAGTTCTTAACTCTTACTCTGGCCTACTGGTTAAGGTCTTAACTCTTACTCTGGCCTAATAGCTAAGGTCTTAGACTCGTACTCCGGCCTAATGGTTAAGGTCTTAACTCTTACTCTGGCCTAATAGCTAAGGTCTTAACTCTTACTCTGGCCTAATAGCTAAGGTCTTAGTCTCGTACTCTGGCCTAATAGCTAAGGTCTTAGACTCATACTCTGGCCTAATGATTAAGGTCTTAATTCTTACTCTGGCCTAATAGCTAAGGTCTTAGACTCGTACTCTGGCCTACAGGTTAAGGTCTTAACTCTTACTCTGGCCTACTGGTTAAGGTCTTAACTCTTACTCTGGCCTAATAGCTAAGGTCTTGACTCTTACTCTGGCCTAATATCTAAGGTCTTAGACTCGTACTGTGGCCTTCAGGTTAAGGTCTTAACTCTTACTCTGGCCTACTGGTTAAGGTCTTAACTCTTACTCTGGCCTAATAGCTAAGGTCTTAACTCTTACTCTGGCCTATTAGCTAAGGTCTTAGACTCATAGTATGGCCTACAGGTTTAGGTCTTAACTCCTACTCTGGCCTACAGGTTAAGGTCTTAACTCTTACTCTGGCCTACTGGTTAAGGTCTTAACTCTTACTCTGGCCTGATAGCTAAGTTCTTAACTCTTACTCTGGCCTAATAGCTAAGGTCTTAGACTCGTACTCTGGCCTAATGGTTAAGGTTTTAACTCTTACTCTGGCCTAATAGCTAAGGTCTTAACTCTTACTCTGGCCTAATAGCTAAGGTCTTAGTCTCGTACTATGGCCTACAGGTTAAGGTCTTAACTCTTACTCTGGCCTACAGGTTAAGTTCTTAACTCTTACTCTGGCCTACTGGTTAAGGTCTTAACTTTTACTCTGGCCTAATAGCTAAGGTCTCAGACTCGTACTATGGCCTACAGGTTAAGGTCTTAACTCTTACTCTGGCCTACTGCTTAAGGTCTTAACTTTTACTCTGGCCTAATAGCTAAGGTCTTAACTCTTACTCTGGCCTACTGGATAAGGTCTTAACTCTTACCCTGGCCTAATAGCTAAGGTCTTAGACTCGTACTCTGGCCTACAGGTTAAGGTCTTAACTCTTACTCTGGCCTACAGGTTAAGGTCTTAACTCTTACTCTGGCCCACTGGTTAAGGTCTTAACTCTTACTCTGGCCTAATAGCTAAGGTCTTAGACTCGTACTATGGCCTACAGGTTAAGGTCTTAACTCTTACTCTGGCCTACTGGTTAAGGTCTTAACTCTTACTCTGGCCTAACAGCTAAGGTCTTAGACTCGTACTCTGGCCTACAGGTTAAGGTCTTAACTCTTACTCTGGCCTAATAGCTAAGGTCTTAGACTCATACTCTGGCCTTATGGTTAAGGTCTTAACTCTTACTCTGGCCTAATGGTTAAGGTATTAACTCTTACTCTGGCCTAATGGTTAAGGTCTTAGACTCTTACTCTAGCCTAATGGTTAAGGTCTTAGCTCTTACTCCGGCCTAATGGTTAAGGTCTTAGACTCTTTCTCTGGCCTAATGTTTAAGGTCTTTATTCTTACTCTGGCTTAATGGTTAAAGTCTTAACTCTTACTCTGGCCTAATAGCTAAGGTCTTAACTCTTACTCTGGCCTAATAGCTACGGTCTTAGACTCGTACTCTGATCTAATGGTTAAGGTCTTAACTCTTTCTCTGGCCTACTGGTTAAGGTCTTAACTCTTACTCTGGCCTAATAGCTAAGGTCTTAGACTCATACTCTGGCCTACTGGTTAAGGTCTTAACTCTTACTCTGGCCTACTGGTTAAGGTCTTAACTCTTACTCTGGCCTAATAGCTAAGGTCTTAGATTCGTACTCTGGTCTAATGGTTAAGGTCTTAACTCTTTCTCTGGCCTACTGGTTAAGGTCTTAACTCTTACTCTGGCCTAATAGCTAAGGTGTTAGACTCGTACTCTGGCCTACTGGTTAAGGTCTTAACTCTTACTCTGGCCGACTGGTTAAGGTCTTAACTCTTACTCTGGCCTAATAGCTAAGGTCTTAGACTCGTACTCTGGCCTAATGGTGAAGGTCTTAACTCTTACTCTGGCCTACTGGTTAAGGTCTTAACTATTACTCTGGCCTAATAGCTAAGGTCTTAACTCTTACTCTGGCCTAATAGCTAAGGTCTTGACTCTTACTCTGGCCTAATAGCTAAGGTCTTAGACTCGTACTATGGCCTTCAGGTTAAGGTCTTAACTCTTACTCTGGCCTACTGGTTAAGGTCTTAACTCTTACTCTGGCCTAATAGCTAAGGTCTTAGACTCGTACTCTGGCCTAATGGTGAAGGTCTTAACTCTTACTCTGGCCTACTGGTTAAGGTCTTAACTCTTACCCTGGCCTAATAGCTAAGGTCTTAGACTCGTACTCTGGCCTAATGGTTAAGGTCTTAACTCTTACTCTGGCCTAATAGCTAAGGTCTTAGACTCGTACTCTGGCCTAATAGCTAAGGTCTTAACTCTTACTCTGGCCTAATAGCTAAGGTCTTAACTCTTACTCTGGCCTAATAGCTAAGGTCTTAGACTCGTACTCTGGCCTAATAGCTAAGGTCTTAGACTCGTACTCTGGCCTAATGGTTAAGGTCTTAACTCTTACACTGGCCTACTGGTTACGGTCTTAACTCTTACTCTGGCCTAATAGCTAAGGTCTTAGACTCGTACTCTGGCCTAATGGTTAAGGTCTTAACTCTTACTCTGGCCTACTGGTTAAGGTCTTAACTTTTACTCTGGCCTAATAGCTAAGGTCTTAACTCTTACTCTGGCCTAATAGCTAAGGTCTTAGACTCGTACTCTGGCCTAATGGTTAAGGTCTTAACTCTTACTCTGGCCTAATAGCTAAGGTCTTAACTCTTACTCTGGCCTAATAGCTAAGGTCTTAGACTCGTACTATGGCCTACAGGTTAAGTTCTTAACTCTTACTCTGGCCTACTGGTTAAGGTCTTAACTCTTACTCTGGCCTAATAGCTAAGGTCTTAGACTCGTACTCCGGCCTAATGGTTAAGGTCTTAACTCTTACTCTGGCCTAATAGCTAAGGTCTTAACTCTTACTCTGGCCTAATAGCTAAGGTCTTAGTCTCGTACTCTGGCCTACAGTTTAAGGTCTTAACTCTTACTCTGGCCTAATAGCTAAGGTCTTAGACTCATACTCTGGCCTTATGGTTAAGGTTTTAACACTTACTCTGGCCTAATGGTTGAGGTATTAACTCTTACTCTGGCCTACTGGTTAAGGTCTTGACTCTTACTCTGGCCTAATAGCTAAGGTCTTAGACTCGTACTATGGCCTTCAGGTTAAGGTCTTAACTCTTACTCTGGCCTACTGGTTAAGGTCTTAACTCTTACTCTGGCCTAATAGCTAAGGTCTTAGACTCGTACTCTGGCCTAATGGTGAAGGTCTTAACTCTTACTCTGGCTTACTGGTTAAGGTCTTAACTCTTACCCTGGCCTAATAGCTAAGGTCTTAGACTCGTACTCTGGCCTAATGGTTAAGGTCTTAACTCTTACTCTGGCCTAATAGCTAAGGTCTTAGACTCGTACTCTGGCCTAATAGCTAAGGTCTTAACTCTTACTCTGGCCTAATAGCTAAGGTCTTAACTCTTACTCTGGCCTAATAGCTAAGGTCTTAGACTCGCACTCTGGCCTAATAGCTAAGGTCTTAGACTCGTACTCTGGCCTAATGGTTAAGGTCTTAACTCTTACACTGGCCTACTGGTTAAGGTCTTAACTCTTACTTTGGCCTAATAGCTAAGGTCTTAGACTCGTACTCTGGCCTAATGGTTAAGGTCTTAACTCTTACTCTGGCCTACTGGTTAAGGTCTTAACTTTTACTCTGGCCTAATAGCTAAGGTCTTAACTCTTACTCTGGCCTAATAGCTAAGGTCTTAGACTCGTACTCTGGCCTAATGGTTAAGGTCTTAACTCTTACTCTGGCCTAATAGCTAAGGTCTTAACTCTTACTCTGGCCTAATAGCTAAGGTCTTAGACTCGTACTATGGCCTACAGGTTAAGTTCTTAACTCTTACTCTGGCCTACTGGTTAAGGTCTTAACTCTTACTCTGGCCTAATAGCTAAGGTCTTAGACTCGTACTCCGGCCTAATGGTTAAGGTCTTAACTCTTACTCTGGCCTAATAGCTAAGGTCTTAACTCTTACTCTGGCCTAATAGCTAAGGTCTTAGTCTCGTACTCTGGCCTACAGTTTAAGGTCTTAACTCTTACTCTGGCCTAATAGCTAAGGTCTTAGACTCATACTCTGGCCTTATGGTTAAGGTTTTAACTCTTACTCTGGCCTAATGGTTGAGGTATTAACTCTTACTCTGGCCTACTGGTTAAGGTCTTAACTCTTACTCTGGCCTAATAGCCAAGGTCTTAACTCTTACTCTGGCCTAATAGCTAAGGTCTTAGACTCGTACTATGGCCTACAGGTTAAGGTCTTAACTCTCACTCTCGCCTACTGGTTAAGGTCTTACCTCTTACTCTGGCCTAATAGCTAAGGTCTTAACTCTTACTCTGGCCTAATAGCTTAGGTCTTAGACTCGTACTCTGGCCTAATGGTTAAGGTCTTAACTCTTACTCTGGCCTAATAGCTAAGGTCTTAACTCTTACTCTGGCCTAATAGCTAAGGTCTTAGACTCGTACTCTGGCCTACAGGTTAAGGTTTTAACTCTTACTCTGGCCTACTGGTTAAGGTCTTAACCCTTACTCTGGCCTAATAGCTAAGGTCTTAGACTCGTACTATGGCCTACAGGTTAAGGTCTTAACTCTTACTCTGGCCCAATAGCTAAGGTCTTTGACTCGTACTCTGTCCTAATGGTTAATGTCTTAACTCTTACTCTGGCCTAATAGCTAAGGTCTTAACTCTTACTCTGGCCTAATAGCTAAGGTCTTAGACTCGTACTCTGGCCTAATGGATAAGGTCTTAACTCTTACTCTGGCCTAATGGTTAAGGTCTTAACTCTTACCCTGGCCTAATAGCTAAGGTCTTAGACTCGTACTCTGGCCTAATGGTTAAGGTCTTAACTCTTACTCAGGCCTAATAGCTAAGGTCTTAACTCTTACTCTGGCCTAATAGCTAAGGTCTTAGACTCGTACTATGGCCTACAGGTTAAGGTCTTAACTCTTACTCTGGCCTACTGGTTAAGGTCTTAACTCTTACTCTGGCCTAATAGCTAAGGTCTTAGACTCATACTCTGGCCTAATGGTTAATGTCTTAACTCTTACTCTGGCCTAATAGCTAAGGTGTTAGACTCGTACTCTGGCCTAATGGTTAAGGTCTTAACTCTTACTCTGGCCTAATAGCTAAGGTCTTAGACTCGTAATCTGGCCTAATGGTTAAGGTCTTAACTCTTAGTCTGGCCTAATAGCTAAGGTCTTAGACTCTTACTCTGACATAATGGTTAAGGTCTTAGACTCTTACTCTGGCCTAATGGTTAAGGTCTTAACTCTTACTCTGGCCTAATGGTTAAGGTCTTAGACTCTTAATCTGGCCTAATGGTAAAGGTCTTAACTCTTACTCTGGCCAGACTCTTACTCTGGTCTAATGGTTAAGGTCTTAACTCTTACTCTGGCCTAATGGTTAAGGTCTTAGACTCTTACTCTGGCCTAATGGTTAAGGTCTTAGCTCTTACTCCGGCCTAATGGTTAAGGTCTTAGACTCTTTCTCTGGCCTGATGTTTAAGGTCTTTATTCTTACTCTGGCTTAATGGTTAAAGTCTTAACTCTTAGTCTGGCCTAATAGCTAAGGTCTTAGACTCGTACTCTGGTCTAATGGTTAGGATCTTAACTCTTACTCTGGCCTAATAGCTAAGGTCTTAGACTCGTACTCTGGCCTAATAGCTAAGGTCTTAACTCTTACTCTGGCCTAATAGCTAAGGTCTTGACTCTTACTCTGGCCTAATAGCTAAGGTCTTAGACTCGTACTATGGCCTTCAGGTTAAGGTCTTAACTCTTACTCTGGCCTACTGGTTAAGGTCTTAACTCTTACTCTGGCCTAATAGCTAAGGTCTTAGACTCGTACTCTGGCCTAATGGTGAAGGTCTTAACTCTTACTCTGGCCTACTGGTTAAGGTCTTAACTCTTACCCTGGCCTAATAGCTAAGGTCTTAGACTCGTACTCTGGCCTAATGGTTAAGGTCTTAACTCTTACTCTGGCCTAATAGCTAAGGTCTTAGACTCGTACTCTGGCCTAATAGCTAAGGTCTTAACTCTTACTCTGGCCTAATAGCTAAGGTCTTAACTCTTACTCTGGCCTAATAGCTAAGGTCTTAGACTCGTACTCTGGCCTAATAGCTAAGGTCTTAGACTCATACTCTGGCCTAATGGTTAAGGTCTTAACTCTTACTCTGGCCTAATAGCTAAGGTCTTAGACTCGTACTCTGGCCTAATAGCTAAGGTCTTAACTCTTACTCTGGCCTAATAGCTAAGGTCTTAACTCTTACTCTGGCCTAATAGCTAAGGTCTTAACTCTTACTCTGGCCTAATAGCTAAGGTCTTAGACTCGTACTATGGCCTACAGGTTAAGTTCTTAACTCTTACTCTGGCCTACTGGTTAAGGTCTTAACTCTTACTCTGGCCTAATAGCTAAGGTCTTAGACTCGTACTCCGGCCTAATGGTTAAGGTCTTAACTCTTACTCTGGCCTAATAGCTAAGGTCTTAACTCTTACTCTGGCCTAATAGCTAAGGTCTTAGTCTCGTACTCTGGCCTAATAGCTAAGGTCTTAGACTCATACTCTGGCCTAATGATTAAGGTCTTAATTCTTACTCTGGCCTAATAGCTAAGGTCTTAGACTCGTACTCTGGCCTACAGGTTAAGGTCTTAACTCTTACTCTGGCCTACTGGTTAAGGTCTTAACTCTTACTCTGGCCTAATAGCTAAGGTCTTGACTCTTACTCTGGCCTAATATCTAAGGTCTTAGACTCGTACTGTGGCCTTCAGGTTAAGGTCTTAACTCTTACTCTGGCCTACTGGTTAAGGTCTTAACTCTTACTCTGGCCTAATAGCTAAGGTCTTAACTCTTACTCTGGCCTATTAGCTAAGGTCTTAGACTCATAGTATGGCCTACAGGTTTAGGTCTTAACTCCTACTCTGGCCTACAGGTTAAGGTCTTAACTCTTACTCTGGCCTACTGGTTAAGGTCTTAACTCTTACTCTGGCCTGATAGCTAAGTTCTTAACTCTTACTCTGGCCTAATAGCTAAGGTCTTAGACTCGTACTCTGGCCTAATGGTTAAGGTTTTAACTCTTACTCTGGCCTAATAGCTAAGGTCTTAACTCTTACTCTGGCCTAATAGCTAAGGTCTTAGTCTCGTACTATGGCCTACAGGTTAAGGTCTTAACTCTTACTCTGGCCTACAGGTTAAGTTCTTAACTCTTACTCTGGCCTACTGGTTAAGGTCTTAACTTTTACTCTGGCCTAATAGCTAAGGTCTTAGACTCGTACTATGGCCTACAGGTTAAGGTCTTAACTCTTACTCTGGCCTACTGCTCAAGGTCTTAACTTTTACTCTGGCCTAATAGCTAAGGTCTTAACTCTTACTCTGGCCTACTGGATAAGGTCTTAACTCTTACCCTGGCCTAATAGCTAAGGTCTTAGACTCGTACTCTGGCCTACAGGTTAAGGTCTTAACTCTTACTCTGGCCTACAGGTTAAGGTCTTAACTCTTACTCTGGCCCACTGGTTAAGGTCTTAACTCTTACTCTGGCCTAATAGCTAAGGTCTTAGACTCGTACTATGGCCTACAGGTTAAGGTCTTAACTCTTACTCTGGCCTACTGGTTAAGGTCTTAACTCTTACTCTGGCCTAACAGCTAAGGTCTTAGACTCGTACTCTGGCCTACAGGTTAAGGTCTTAACTCTTACTCTGGCCTAATAGCTAAGGTCTTAGACTCATACTCTGGCCTTATGGTTAAGGTCTTAACTCTTACTCTGGCCTAATGGTTAAGGTATTAACTCTTACTCTGGCCTAATGGTTAAGGTCTTAGACTCTTACTCTAGCCTAATGGTTAAGGTCTTAGCTCTTACTCCGGCCTAATGGTTAAGGTCTTAGACTCTTTCTCTGGCCTAATGTTTAAGGTCTTTATTCTTACTCTGGCTTAATGGTTAAAGTCTTAACTCTTACTCTGGCCTAATAGCTAAGGTCTTAACTCTTACTCTGGCCTAATAGCTACGGTCTTAGACTCGTACTCTGATCTAATGGTTAAGGTCTTAACTCTTTCTCTGGCCTACTGGTTAAGGTCTTAACTCTTACTCTGGCCTAATAGCTAAGGTCTTAGACTCATACTCTGGCCTACTGGTTAAGGTCTTAACTCTTACTCTGGCCTACTGGTTAAGGTCTTAACTCTTACTCTGGCCTAATAGCTAAGGTCTTTGATTCGTACTCTGGTCTAATGGTTAAGGTCTTAACTCTTTCTCTGGCCTACTGGTTAAGGTCTTAACTCTTACTCTGGCCTAATAGCTAAGGTGTTAGACTCGTACTCTGGCCTACTGGTTAAGGTCTTAACTCTTACTCTGGCCGACTGGTTAAGGTCTTAACTCTTACTCTGGCCTAATAGCTAAGGTCTTAGACTCGTACTCTGGCCTAATGGTGAAGGTCTTAACTGTTACTCTGGCCTACTGGTTAAGGTCTTAACTATTACTCTGGCCTAATAGCTAAGGTCTTAACTCTTACTCTGGCCTAATAGCTAAGGTCTTGACTCTTACTCTGGCCTAATAGCTAAGGTCTTAGACTCGTACTATGGCCTTCAGGTTAAGGTCTTAACTCTTACTCTGGCCTACTGGTTAAGGTCTTAACTCTTACTCTGGCCTAATAGCTAAGGTCTTAGACTCGTACTCTGGCCTAATGGTGAAGGTCTTAACTCTTACTCTGGCCTACTGGTTAAGGTCTTAACTCTTACCCTGGCCTAATAGCTAAGGTCTTAGACTCGTACTCTGGCCTAATGGTTAAGGTCTTAACTCTTACTCTGGCCTAATAGCTAAGGTCTTAGACTCGTACTCTGGCCTAATAGCTAAGGTCTTAACTCTTACTCTGGCCTAATAGCTAAGGTCTTAACTCTTACTCTGGCCTAATAGCTAAGGTCTTAGACTCGTACTCTGGCCTAATAGCTAAGGTCTTAGACTCGTACTCTGGCCTAATGGTTAAGGTCTTAACTCTTACACTGGCCTACTGGTTACGGTCTTAACTCTTACTCTGGCCTAATAGCTAAGGTCTTAGACTCGTACTCTGGCCTAATGGTTAAGGTCTTAACTCTTACTCTGGCCTACTGGTTAAGGCCTTAACTTTTACTCTGGCCTAATAGCTAAGGTCTTAACTCTTACTCTGGCCTAATAGCTAAGGTCTTAGACTCGTACTCTGGCCTAATGGTTAAGGTCTTAACTCTTACTCTGGCCTAATAGCTAAGGTCTTAACTCTTACTCTGGCCTAATAGCTAAGGTCTTAGACTCGTACTATGGCCTACAGGTTAAGTTCTTAACTCTTACTCTGGCCTACTGGTTAAGGTCTTAACTCTTACTCTGGCCTAATAGCTAAGGTCTTAGACTCGTACTCCGGCCTAATGGTTAAGGTCTTAACTCTTACTCTGGCCTAATAGCTAAGGTCTTAACTCTTACTCTGGCCTAATAGCTAAGGTCTTAGTCTCGTACTCTGGCCTACAGTTTAAGGTCTTAACTCTTACTCTGGCCTAATAGCTAAGGTCTTAGACTCATACTCTGGCCTTATGGTTAAGGTTTTAACTCTTACTCTGGCCTAATGGTTGAGGTATTAACTCTTACTCTGGCCTACTGGTTAAGGTCTTGACTCTTACTCTGGCCTAATAGCTAAGGTCTTAGACTCGTACTATGGCCTTCAGGTTAAGGTCTTAACTCTTACTCTGGCCTACTGGTTAAGGTCTTAACTCTTACTCTGGCCTAATAGCTAAGGTCTTAGACTCGTACTCTGGCCTAATGGTGAAGGTCTTAACTCTTACTCTGGCTTACTGGTTAAGGTCTTAACTCTTACCCTGGCCTAATAGCTAAGGTCTTAGACTCGTACTCTGGCCTAATGGTTAAGGTCTTAACTCTTACTCTGGCCTAATAGCTAAGGTCTTAGACTCGTACTCTGGCCTAATAGCTAAGGTCTTAACTCTTACTCTGGCCTAATAGCTAAGGTCTTAACTCTTACTCTGGCCTAATAGCTAAGGTCTTAGACTCGCACTCTGGCCTAATAGCTAAGGTCTTAGACTCGTACTCTGGCCTAATGGTTAAGGTCTTAACTCTTACACTGGCCTACTGGTTAAGGTCTTAACTCTTACTTTGGCCTAATAGCTAAGGTCTTAGGCTCGTACTCTGGCCTAATGGTTAAGGTCTTAACTCTTACTCTGGCCTACTGGTTAAGGTCTTAACTTTTACTCTGGCCTAATAGCTAAGGTCTTAACTCTTACTCTGGCCTAATAGCTAAGGTCTTAGACTCGTACTCTGGCCTAATGGTTAAGGTCTTAACTCTTACTCTGGCCTAATAGCTAAGGTCTTAACTCTTACTCTGGCCTAATAGCTAAGGTCTTAGACTCGTACTATGGCCTACAGGTTAAGTTCTTAACTCTTACTCTGGCCTACTGGTTAAGGTCTTAACTCTTACTCTGGCCTAATAGCTAAGGTCTTAGACTCGTACTCCGGCCTAATGGTTAAGGTCTTAACTCTTACTCTGGCCTAATAGCTAAGGTCTTAACTCTTACTCTGGCCTAATAGCTAAGGTCTTAGTCTCGTACTCTGGCCTACAGTTTAAGGTCTTAACTCTTACTCTGGCCTAATAGCTAAGGTCTTAGACTCATACTCTGGCCTTATGGTTAAGGTTTTAACTCTTACTCTGGCCTAATGGTTGAGGTATTAACTCTTACTCTGGCCTACTGGTTAAGGTCTTAACTCTTACTCTGGCCTAATAGCCAAGGTCTTAACTCTTACTCTGGCCTAATAGCTAAGGTCTTAGACTCGTACTATGGCCTACAGGTTAAGGTCTTAACTCTCACTCTCGCCTACTGGTTAAGGTCTTACCTCTTACTCTGGCCTAATAGCTAAGGTCTTAACTCTTACTCTGGCCTAATAGCTTAGGTCTTAGACTCGTACTCTGGCCTAATGGTTAAGGTCTTAACTCTTACTCTGGCCTAATAGCTAAGGTCTTAACTCTTACTCTGGCCTAATAGCTAAGGTCTTAGACTCGTACTCTGGCCTACAGGTTAAGGTTTTAACTCTTACTCTGGCCTACTGGTTAAGGTCTTAACCCTTACTCTGGCCTAATAGCTAAGGTCTTAGACTCGTACTATGGCCTACAGGTTAAGGTCTTAACTCTTACTCTGGCCCAATAGCTAAGGTCTTTGACTCGTACTCTGTCCTAATGGTTAATGTCTTAACTCTTACTCTGGCCTAATAGCTAAGGTCTTAACTCTTACTCTGGCCTAATAGCTAAGGTCTTAGACTCGTACTCTGGCCTAATGGATAAGGTCTTAACTCTTACTCTGGCCTAATGGTTAAGGTCTTAACTCTTACCCTGGCCTAATAGCTAAGGTCTTAGACTCGTACTCTGGCCTAATGGTTAAGGTCTTAACTCTTACTCAGGCCTAATAGCTAAGGTCTTAACTCTTACTCTGGCCTAATAGCTAAGGTCTTAGACTCGTACTATGGCCTACAGGTTAAGGTCTTAACTCTTACTCTGGCCTACTGGTTAAGGTCTTAACTCTTACTCTGGCCTAATAGCTAAGGTCTTAGACTCATACTCTGGCCTAATGGTTAATGTCTTAACTCTTACTCTGGCCTAATAGCTAAGGTGTTAGACTCGTACTCTGGCCTAATGGTTAAGGTCTTAACTCTTACTCTGGCCTAATAGCTAAGGTCTTAGACTCGTAATCTGGCCTAATGGTTAAGGTCTTAACTCTTAGTCTGGCCTAATAGCTAAGGTCTTAGACTCTTACTCTGACATAATGGTTAAGGTCTTAGACTCTTACTCTGGCCTAATGGTTAAGGTCTTAACTCTTACTCTGGCCTAATGGTTAAGGTCTTAGACTCTTAATCTGGCCTAATGGTAAAGGTCTTAACTCTTACTCTGGCCAGACTCTTACTCTGGTCTAATGGTTAAGGTCTTAACTCTTACTCTGGCCTAATGGTTAAGGTCTTAGACTCTTACTCTGGCCTAATGGTTAAGGTCTTAGCTCTTACTCCGGCCTAATGGTTAAGGTCTTAGACTCTTTCTCTGGCCTGATGTTTAAGGTCTTTATTCTTACTCTGGCTTAATGGTTAAAGTCTTAACTCTTAGTCTGGCCTAATAGCTAAGGTCTTAGACTCGTACTCTGGTCTAATGGTTAGGATCTTAACTCTTACTCTGGCCTAATAGCTAAGGTCTTAGACTCGTACTCTGGCCTAATAGCTAAGGTCTTAACTCTTACTCTGGCCTAATAGCTAAGGTCTTGACTCTTACTCTGGCCTAATAGCTAAGGTCTTAGACTCGTACTATGGCCTTCAGGTTAAGGTCTTAACTCTTACTCTGGCCTACTGGTTAAGGTCTTAACTCTTACTCTGGCCTAATAGCTAAGGTCTTAGACTCGTACTCTGGCCTAATGGTGAAGGTCTTAACTCTTACTCTGGCCTACTGGTTAAGGTCTTAACTCTTACCCTGGCCTAATAGCTAAGGTCTTAGACTCGTACTCTGGCCTAATGGTTAAGGTCTTAACTCTTACTCTGGCCTAATAGCTAAGGTCTTAGACTCGTACTCTGGCCTAATAGCTAAGGTCTTAACTCTTACTCTGGCCTAATAGCTAAGGTCTTAACTCTTACTCTGGCCTAATAGCTAAGGTCTTAGACTCGTACTCTGGCCTAATAGCTAAGGTCTTAGACTCATACTCTGGCCTAATGGTTAAGGTCTTAACTCTTACTCTGGCCTAATAGCTAAGGTCTTAGACTCGTACTCTGGCCTAATAGCTAAGGTCTTAACTCTTACTCTGGCCTAATAGCTAAGGTCTTAACTCTTACTCTGGCCTAATAGCTAAGGTCTTAGACTCGTACTCTGGCCTAATAGCTAAGGTCTTAGACTCGTACTCTGGCCTAATGGTTAAGGTCTTAACTCTTACTCTGGCCTACTGGTTAAGGTCTTAACTTTTACTCTGGCCTAATAGCTAAGGTCTTAACTCTTACTCTGGCCTAATAGCTAAGGTCTTAGACTCGTACTCTGGCCTAATGGTTAAGGTCTTAACTCTTACTCTGGCCTAATAGCTAAGGTCTTAACTCTTACTCTGGCCTAATAGCTAAGGTCTTAGACTCGTACTCTGGCCTACAGGTTAAGTTCTTAACTCTTACTCTGGCCTACTGGTTAAGGTCTTAACTCTTACTCTGGCCTAATAGCTAAGGTCTTAGACTCGTACTCTGGCCTAATGGTTAAGGTCTTAACTCATACTCTGGCCTACTGGTTAAGGTCTTAACTCTTACTCTGGCCTAATAGCTAAGGTCTTAGACTCGTACTCTGGCCTAATAGCTAAGGTCTTAACTCTTAGTCTGGCCTAATAGCTAAGGTCTTAGACTCGTACTCTGACCTAATGTTTAAGGTCTTAACTCTTACTCTGGCCTAATAGCTAAGGTGTTAGAATCGTACTCTGGCCTAATGGTTAAGGTCTTAACTCTTACTCTGGCCTAATAGCTAAGGTCTTAGACTCGTACTATGGCCTACAGGTTAAGGTCTTAACTCTTACTCTGGCCTACTGGTTAAGGTCTTAACTCTTACTCTGGCCTAATAGCTAAGGTCTTAGACTCGTACAATGGCCTACTGGTTAAGGTCTTAACTCTTACTCTGGCCTAATAGCTAAGGTCTTAGACTGGTACTCTGGCCTAATGGTTAAGGTCTTAACTCTTACTCTGGCCTAATAGCTAAGGTCTTAGACTCGTACTCTGGCCTAATAGCTAAGGTCTTAGACTCATACTCTGGCCTAATGATTAAGGTCTTAATTCTTACTCTGGCCTAATAGCTAAGGTCTTAGACTCGTACTCTGGCCTACAGGTTAAGGTCTTAACTCTTACTCTGGCCTACTGGTTAAGGTCTTAACTCTTACTCTGGCCTAATAGCTAAGGTCTTGACTCTTACTCTGGCCTAATATCTAAGGTCTTAGACTCGTACTGTGGCCTTCAGGTTAAGGTCTTAACTCTTACTCTGGCCTACTGGTTAAGGTCTTAACTCTTACTCTGGCCTAATAGCTAAGGTCTTAACTCTTACTCTGGCCTATTAGCTAAGGTCTTAGACTCATAGTATGGCCTACAGGTTTAGGTCTTAACTCCTACTCTGGCCTACAGGTTAAGGTCTTAACTCTTACTCTGGCCTACTGGTTAAGGTCTTAACTCTTACTCTGGCCTGATAGCTAAGTTCTTAACTCTTACTCTGGCCTAATAGCTAAGGTCTTAGACTCGTACTCTGGCCTAATGGTTAAGGTTTTAACTCTTACTCTGGCCTAACAGCTAAGGTCTTAACTCTTACTCTGGCCTAATAGCTAAGGTCTTAGACTCGTACTCTGGCCTAACGGTTAAGGTCTTAACTCTTACTCTAGCCCAATAGCTAAGGTCTTAACTCTTACTCTGGCCTAATAGCTAAGGTCTTAGACTCGTACTCTGGCCTAATGGTTAAGGTTTTAACTCTTACTCTGGCCTAATAGCTAAGGTCTTAACTCTTACTCTGGCCTAATAGCTAAGGTCTTAGTCTCGTACTATGGCCTACAGGTTAAGGTCTTAACTCTTACTCTGGCCTACAGGTTAAGTTCTTAACTCTTACTCTGGCCTACTGGTTAAGGTCTTAACTTTTACTCTGGCCTAATAGCTAAGGTCTTAGACTCGTACTATGGCCTACAGGTTAAGGTCTTAACTCTTACTCTGGCCTACTGCTTAAGGTCTTAACTTTTACTCTGGCCTAATAGCTAAGGTCTTAACTCTTACTCTGGCCTACTGGATAAGGTCTTAACTCTTACCCTGGCCTAATAGCTAAGGTCTTAGACTCATACTCTGGCCTACAGGTTAAGGTCTTAACTCTTACTCTGGCCTACAGGTTAAGGTCTTAACTCTTACTCTGGCCCACTGGTTAAGGTCTTAACTCTTACTCTGGCCTAATAGCTAAGGTCTTAGACTCGTACTATGGCCTACAGGTTAAGGTCTTAACTCTTACTCTGGCCTACTGGTTAAGGTCTTAACTCTTACTCTGGCCTAACATCTAAGGTCTTAGACTCGTACTCTGGCCTACAGGTTAAGGTCTTAACTCTTACTCTGGCCTAATAGCTAAGGTCTTAGACTCATACTCTGGCCTTATGGTTAAGGTCTTAACTCTTACTCTGGCCTAATGGTTAAGGTATTAACTCTTACTCTGGCCTAATGGTTAAGGTCTTAGACTCTTACTCTGGCCTAATGGTTAAGGTCTTAGCTCTTACTCCGGCCTAATGGTTAAGGTCTTAGACTCTTTCTCTGGCCTAATGTTTAAGGTCTTTATTCTTACTCTGGCTTAATGGTTAAAGTCTTAACTCTTACTCTGGCCTAATAGCTAAGGTCTTAACTCTTACTCTGGCCTAATAGCTATGGTCTTAGACTCGTACTCTGATCTAATGGTTAAGGTCTTAACTCTTTCTCTGGCCTACTGGTTAAGGTCTTAACTCTTACTCTGGCATAATAGCTAAGGTCTTAGACTCATACTCTGGCCTACTGGTTAAGGTCTTAACTCTTACTCTGGCCTACTGGTTAAGGTCTTAACTCTTACTCTGGCCTAATAGCTAAGGTCTTAGATTCGTACTCTGGTCTAATGGTTAAGGTCTTAACTCTTTCTCTGGCCTACTGGTTAAGGTCTTAACTCTTACTCTGGCCTAATAGCTAAGGTGTTAGACTCGTACTCTGGCCTACTGGTTAAGGTCTTAACTCTTACTCTGGCCGACTGGTTAAGGTCCTAACTCTTACTCTGGCCTAATAGCTAAGGTCTTAGACTCGTACTCTGGCCTAATGGTGAAGGTCTTAACTCTTACTCTGGCCTACTGGTTAAGGTCTTAACTCTTACTCTGGCCTAATAGCTAAGGTCTTAACTCTTACTCTGGCCTAATAGCTAAGGTCTTGACTCTTACTCTGGCCTAATAGCTAAGGTCTTAGACTCGTACTAT